>NC_085926.1:193089375-193411250 GCF_029289425.2 Pan paniscus
AGCTGTTCCTTTCCTTTTTTTTTTTTTTTAATTACAAGATATAGAACAAGAACACACAAAAAAGTGCATGCAAACATGAAGCTAAGCTAAGTGGGGAACTGAGACCTTGCAGCTCTCCAGAGCCAACCCACCCCCACGCCCCCCACCGCCTGCCACGCCGGCTTTGGGAAGCATCACCCCCCTTCTCCTTTCCCATTCTCCGCACCTGCACATGTGCATCCCTAAAGGTTCCAGTTTGGTTTCGCTCTCGTCGCATGGAGCCGTTCCCTTTTTTGCTGTTGCTGTATAGCACTCAACTGAATGAATGCGTTTTATTTATCCATTCTGCTAAGTAGCAAATTTGAGTCGTTTTCAGTTTTGGCTACTACAAATAACGCTACAGTGAATATTCCAGAATGGTTCTCAGTCCTGGAGTTTCTCCATGACACAGGCTTGACAAACAAATGCAGCATCATGCGGAATGCGCTTCTTCGTGCTGACTGCTGACGCCAGTCTGTGTTCCGACGTCTCCCCTCCCTACAAGACCACCAATCCACCCACTCTGCTGATAGAGAATGGGGGTCACTGGTGACTCACAGGCCAAGAAAGCCCAGCTGGTCACTAGAAGGGAAGTTAAATCTTCCTCCGTAAGGCAAAGCCCAAGATTTTAAAATTCTGAGCTTAACCAGATCCAACAACCAGAACAACTGGGCTTTTCAGAAGAAAAAGGCCACAAACTCCAACAAAATAATGAGGTAGCACCTATGGCTTGGGATAGACCCACCTGCCCATACAATCAACTGTAAGCAATAAGTACAAATGTGTTCCCAAGATACTAAGTGCAGAAGGATCGGACGCCACTAAATCCCAATCTGTCACGGCTGGCAGAAGAGAGAGGGTGAAGGGTGGGGAGGGGTCGTGGAGGCGGCCCCCCTGCAGTCATGACGCACCTGTAAACTGGCTGCATCTCCCGGGCTATGCCGATGATGGCGCCTGGCAGGAAACTGTCAAATTCCTCAAACAACTCCCGGATGTTGGTCTTAAACTTCAGGTCTAGGTCCAGCTGAATGATCTGCAGGATCTCTGTGGGAAAGAGAAAAGGACAATGAGACACAGGTACACCTCCTGGGAGGCTCGGCCACGGACAGAAAATGAAGTGGAGGGCAGAGAAAAGGGCACTGGACTCTTACTGTTGTCAGTGAATGATGCACAGTTACCGCTGGAATAAAAGGCCTTTCATCTACCAGCAACCCCTCCACACTATTAGTCTTCACAAACGACTACCCGTGTCTTTTCTTCCAACTGCAGACATCCATTTTGCTTAAAACTAGGCGACCACATGCTCCAGTGTCGGCCTGCTGTCCTGATGTAACTGTTAACCGTGCACCATTTCACTCTCAAAAGTATCTCATTTGGATGATACCTTATGTGGACACCCTACTTCCCTACATAAAACTCAAAGCGGGCCGGGCACAGTGGCTCACATCTGTAATCCCAGCATTTTGGGAGGCCGAGGCGGGTAGATCACGAGGTCAGGGGTTTGAGACCAGCCTGACCAACATTGTGAAACCCTGTCTCTAATAAAAATACAAAAATTAGCTGGGCGTGGTGGCAGGTGCCTGTAATTCCAGCTAGTCAGTAGGCTGAGGCAGGAGAATTGCTTGAACCCAGGAGGCAGAGGTTGCAGTGAGCTGAGATGATGCCACTGCACTCCAGCCTGGGCAACAGAGCAAGACGCCATCTCAAAAAAAAAAAAAAAAAAAAAAACCCTCAAAGCATCCAGGTGTTTCCTCTTTGGAGCACAGGTGATAAATAACCCACACAAGAGAGAAGTAAAAAACATTATGGTCTCAGGCCTTTATCACTGCGTTCTGCAAACCCAGATGTGTGTCAAGTGAAGATGCTGACCAGAGCGAAACGGCTGAATGATCTCAGATACCACAGTGTTTTTAATCCACTGCCTAAAAGACAGGATGAGCCCAGATTCTTCAATGTCACAATCACCTGGCACCTAAGAGCTGCTTCCATCACCTCCAGGTGACTCCGGGCTAGAAGCACAGGAGGGAGGCACTGGCGAAGGTCATTTCCCTATCCTTCACCCAGCCCAGCCTGACCAGGATCCTAGGTGTTGTGCCAGGCACCAAGCTGACCAGGACCCTGCCCTCAAGAGAGACATGCGGGTGGCAAAAAACAGAGGGAGGGGCCAGTGCTGAAGCCTGAAATGGAAGAGCAGCTGTGGGAGGTCCAAAGAGGGGGCGCATGGGGTTCAATGATGAAGCAGCGAGAGCAAGTTCCTGGTACCTGGCCTGGGAATCAGAACACACGAGTGCAACTTCCAGTTCTGCTGCTGATTGACCCTGTGACCCAGGGGAAGTTATTTTACTTCTCTGCACCTCAGCTGTTCCATTGGCTAAAATGGGGAGGCTCTCCTGTGCCTTGTGTGGGAAATAGCTTATGGACAGTGTTACAGGGATCCTAGAGACCTTGAGGAACAGAATTCTGGAGCACAGCACCACACTGGCCAAATGTAGAATTTGTGCAAAGGCAATTTAAGGAACTTGGGATAATTTTGCTGTAACTAAAGAAACTCCTGATGGGAGGAAGGGCCGTGCATTTAGTCAGCCCGTCAATCATCACATCGAAAGCCCACCACCTGCTACAGGTGCTCTCTCTTTCAAGGCCATCTAAACCCTACTTATTCTGCAAGCAGCAGCCTAAACACCCCAGACAGGCCCTGCAGGAGTCATGGCTTCCTGCTCTGTGCTCCCCACATGGCTGTCTGCCTGCCTGTGGTCATGGCCACCCACGTACCTGTCTCACCACCCTTCTGGAGAGGGCATTCCTTGAGAATGGGAATGTGCTGGGAGGGCGGGGCTCAGGACCATCAGACGCTTCTGGATGAGCATCTTCATCTTGTCTTAATATACCCTTCAGTAAACCTGAGCACTTCCCCTGCGCTTTAGGGACCAACTGGGAGTAAACCCGGAAAGGTCCTATGTAGGCCTAAGACACCAGAATCTGAGCTGCTTCGATGTTATTTACAACTCCTCCTTCCTAAAGCACCTTCCAGGAAGGGTTTGCTTAAAGTTGGTAACACTTCACCAGGTGAGGTCCACCGACTAGGAAGGAGACAGGCGGCAACTCCAGCACAAAGTGACCCATTCACACAGATATAAAACGACTGAGATGGGAGGCCACTCCCTTCTATTCCCGGAGGCCAACAGGCCCCTGTGCAGCCTGCACTGTCCTGCGGGCACCTGTCCAGGAGGTTAGCCCCTTCATGTAATTATGAAATAAGACGCCAAGTTGTAAATGTCACTGCTGAAGAGAAAGATGCTTACTAGGAATGCTGGAATTCATTAGGATGAGGTTTCTAAAGGGGCCTGTTCCTCCGGCCTCTGGTCCTTGAGGTAGCTGTCTCTCTGTGGGAAATAAGTGGGGGCAAGAGGGTTACGCAGAACGCTGAAGGCTTTGTGAGGACAAAATGAGACTGATCCATGGAAGTGACATCGCAGAGAAGATGCTGGTTGGAGGATAGCTGAAATGATAGCAGTAGGATTACCGAAATGTAAGGAATAAATGAACGAGATAACTGCCCCCAAAGCCAGGAAGACATGAAACCTAAGAATCATGAGGAAGAATGAGAAAAAGGAAGACTAGACAGCTACAAGACTCACAAGAATGGCCAGCACCCAAGGCTGCCTGAATGTCCACCATGTCCAAATCTTGAGAAAACGCAACAAAAAGAATGGCATGGCAGATCTGAAAACACTGGTTATAACTGAGGCCACTCTACCCATTTTACAGATGAGGAAGCTGAGGGCCAAGAAGAGAGACTTGTCAGGCATTACACGCAAGCTAGGTGGCAAAGCTGATCTCAGAACCCAGGTCTACTGACTCCCTAGTTAATGCTCCTGTGTTTATTAGCCCCGTCACCTCCAACCCACTCCCAACACAGGCCATAAACTCCTAGAGAGCAGAATGCATTGTGTAACGGACCAAAGGGTGTGCACAGGACTAACCAGGCACCCAACACAACTAGCTCGTGGAGTATCTGCATATCATCCCATGGAAATATCAGCATGAAGACAAGTGAGTACAAGCTAAAGGTGTAGCTTTCAAGACCTCCAAGACCCTGTCACCATCATTGCCGCCATGGCCCTGGCAGCACTCCTCAGGAGCTCCTGGCTGTCCAGGGGACTATTTTCAGGGCTGAGAACACCTACGTCTTCTGCCTGGGTTTGAGGCCTGGCTGGCGGCCGATACTTCCGTACAATTACACCACAGAGGGCCACATGCACGGCCCCAGTACCAGCTGGGAGATTTTCAAATCAACATTCCCAAGGGGATGTGCGGTTGGAATTGGCGGTGGTGGATCTCACATCCAGCAGAAACTTGGGTCGCTTCTGAGCTGGACGTTTCTCTGTCAAAGCGCTCTTCTCCATTTCCCTCCCAGGACATGCTTGGGCCAACTCAGCTCATCATCAGCATCCAATTAAACCAGCCACAAGCATGTCATCTGACCATGGGTGGAATTACAACCCAGAGTGAGTAATTAATGATACCCAAAAATAAACAAGAAAAGGAAAAAAAATCCAGAAGAAAAAAAAAAGTGAGCCTTCTGTCCTCTCCTTTCCCTTCTCCTATCCCCAGAAACAATTCTCAGCAGACACATCTTAACACACAAAAAGCAACACGCAACAAAATAGATCAAGAAACGATGCAAAGAAAAGACATGCTCAGGTAAGCACAGTGCGTACCGTCCTGGGAAACACAACAGGCCTTCAGGGAGGGGCAGGTGAACCATGCAAGCGCCTCCTCTGTCTTTCTGTTTTGAAATGGCTTCAGAGATTTGCAGAGATAAATATTTACAACACATTAGAGGGCTTTCACTGCAGAGCGTCAGCCCAAATTCCACTAACCGGGAGAGGGTTTAGGGAGAAGGGGAAATGATGACAGCATTAAGCTATGTGACTCCAGCGTCCTGAGGCTGAGGACCTGGAAGCAGCTGCCTGGAAAAGGGGCTAATTTTCCCATTGTCCACTTTGAAATATTGCAGCAATATGCCACCTGCCTTATCATACTCTGGTGTTTTTAAATTGCTGTTCAGGAGCACCTCTGGCCTGCGGGAGCCAAAGGGCAACTGAAAGGGGTGGAGACTTCCCCTAACAGTGAGAGGATCCTGACCCCAGAGGAGTTGTTTTGAGGCCCACGGGACAGGCACGGTCCCCCTGGGCT
The DNA here is from genome assembly GCF_029289425.2 of Pan paniscus. Lineage (NCBI taxonomy): Eukaryota > Metazoa > Chordata > Mammalia > Primates > Hominidae > Pan > Pan paniscus. Next base: position 193,094,593 of record NC_085926.1, read on the forward strand.
CCACCAGCCAGACCAGGCTGGCTTCTCGCACTGGAGGGTCTGAGCATGTGGTAGAGGGTCCGCCCCGCGACACACAGACCCAGGCCGTGTCCCCAAGGGGATGTGCGGTTGGAATTGGCGGTGGTGGATCTCACATCCAACAGAAACTTGGGTCGCTTCTGAGCTGGATGTTTCTCTGTCAAAGCGCTCTTCTCCATTTCCCTCCCAGGACAAGGCCCAGCCACAGGGCAGCTGGCTCACTACAGGAATAGGGGCTACAAAGGAAGAAGGGGAGCATGCCAAGGGTCCTACGCCTTGGCCACAGATTCTAGGGGCTCCTCCAGCCTGACCAGACAAATGTTCACCCTCTAGGAGCAGGGAAAGGATGTCTGTGTGCCAGGCCCTGGGAAGGCTTTGCATGCTGATTCAGCCCATGAACCTCCATCATGTCTCCTCGAGGTGGTGGTTAGTATCTTCCAGTTTCAGATGAGGAACCTGATGCTCAGAGACTTTCGGTAATTTGTTTAAGACAACTCAGCAAAAAAGGCTCAGGGTGGAGAGCAATTACAGATTCGCCTTGCTCGATAGTTTGCTTGAGCCACGACACATTTCTGAGAAAAGCCTTCGGACATCTCTGAAGTCCCTTTTAAAGTCCTCTTATGAGCCAGAAATGCTTCCACATCAAGGGTGAAGATAGCAGACAACCCCGGATCATCTCTGTGCAGTGGCTGAGGCTTCATGGACAGAACCCCCAACCACGACCACCTCCCACAAGACCCTCATCCCCAAGAAGCATGAAGACTATTGGGATTCTCTTTCATTGACAAAGACCAATAGAGAAACTTCTGGAAGAAAGGGTTTTATGCCACAAAAGTTGAAAGGAAGCTTTTAATGACAATAGCCAACTTGTATCAATGCATTATACTCACCGAATCATCTAAACACTCTATGAGATATATAGATATATAGATTTTTTTTTTTTTTTGAGATGGAGTCTTGCTCTGTCACCCTGGCTGGAGGGCAATGGCGCGATCTTGGCTCACTGCAACCTCCGCCTCCCGGGTTCAAGCAATTCTCCTGCCTCAGCCTCCTGAGGCACGCCACCATGCCCGGCTAATTTTTATATTTTTAGTAGAGACGGGGTTTCACCATGTTGGCCAGGCTGGTCTCAAACTCCTGAATTCAGGTGATCCGCCCACCTCGGCCTCCCAAAGTGCTGGGATTACAGGTGTGAGCCACCACGCCCAGCCCTGAGATTAATATTATTTCTATTTGGCTGGGTGCAGTGGCTGATGCCTATAATCCCAGCACTTTGGAAGACTGAGGCAGGAGGATCACTTGAGCTCGGGAATCTGAGGCTGCAGTGAGCTGTGTTCGCACCACTGCACTCCGGCCTGGGTGACCGGGTGACCGAGTGAGGCCCTGTTTCAAAAAAAAAAAAAAAAAAATTCCATTTGACAAATGAGGAAATCGAGAAGTATAATAATCCAAGATCACGCAGCTGGTCAGTGGTAGGGCTCGAAACCCCGTCTGTTGGGCTCGACAGCCTGGTGCCTGCTTTTCACTGCCCATGCTGCCCTGCCTTCCGGGCTCCTGGGCAGCCAGGATACGGCCAGCGCTCAGCTTTGCAGGCTCTGCCCAGACAGGAAGGCCCTGACTCTCACTGTGCTAATCTATGTTTTCCACATTAGCAGCCTGCCCCTCCTCGGATGGTCGGGGGGAGAAAGGAAACAGAGTTCATAGAGTGATTTATGCAACCTGTTAGCAGCTCTGGTAAAAGGTTTTGGGTCCAGGAAGTTGAAATGAATAACCACAGCCAGTTTCATATATTCGCTGTACAACAAACTTTCTTCAGGCCTTACTCGCCCCCTCTCAAAATGAAGCATGAAAAACTGTGTTGGCTATGGCTCAGCCATGGCATTGTTTATAGCACCCAGCTCCTGTTTTATGGACCAAACAAATTATCATGAGAAGACACAGTTTTTGCTTCAGCAACAGTGTAACATGAGTCTCCTTCCTCATCCTTAGCACCTTCTGCTAAGAGGTATAAATCATATCCTTTAGGATAGGACAGAATTTATTTTGAACTTGGCTGAAAAATTTGGGGGACTTATATAAGACAGCACATATAACACCCAATGTAAATTTCCCTCTCGCTTCTATTGCCAATATGAAGTGATGGCTTATGCACGGATTGATGTAGTTCAATACACAGGGGAAATGGAATTTGAGATCTGAAAATCTTCCATTTCTATGGTAAGGATGTCCATGGTCCCTGCTGGCCTTTCCATAGTTCACATCTCTCTCGTGTCTGCTATAAGTTTTTTTTGTGTGTGTGTGTTTTTTTGTCTCTAAAAGCTTAAATTCTTTCCTATTTGAGGCAGGAACACATCTGGACTCTGTTCACAACAGTTAGACCGATGATGCTTAGTCTTTCTTCTTCACCAACAGGCTTTTTTTCAGAGACCCCTGGGGGAGAAGCTGTAGAAAGCAATCCTTTTTGGATAGAATTATCAGGTGTTTTCTGAAAATAATGATACAGATACCACTGGTTGCCCAAACTGTCACAGTGCAACTTTTCAAATTCTCCATTTTGAGATTCTTTATCAGAATTATGGGCTCCTGTTTCTAATCTCACCTTCCAACCACTCTCTCCCTCTTGAGTGGCATTTGAGCCCATGCCACCTTATGGATTCAGTCTAAAATTAGGTAAACTAACAAAGGTTCCATCCTGCTGCCTGCAGCTCCTCATCCCCACACTGTCCCCTGACACCTGCTCCTGCCCTTGGCCCTGCACTCTGTCAGGGCCTGTCCACTGCAGCCTTGCCCCTTGCATTGATTCACATGGCAATGACAATGATAGGACTAATTCCTTATATTTCTATGGCATGTTGCAATGTTCAAAATACATTCCCAGCCCATAAAACTCCTTCCCATGCTTTAACTCGTTTGATCCTTACAGCAACCCTAGGGGGCAGGTGCATCCATGTGGATTGGGTTTAACTGCATATCACAGAACAACTCTAGCAGCAACAGTTTCAACACAGAGAAGAGCATAACTAAGCCACATCCACGGAGGGCATGGCTGCTCCATGAAGCTATCAAAGACCCAGACGACTTCTGCTTTTCTCCTTTGCTATCCTAGATCTCATTTCCATCCTCAAGGTACCTCATGGTGCAAGACGGGGGCTGCTGGGGCTCCAGCCAACTTGGCTGCATTCCAGGCAACTGAAAGGACCAACGAGAAAAGACACCCTGACCTTGCTTCCTGCAATGAGGCAGACTGTTTAAGCATCCTTCCTGGAAGTCTTTAACATTTCTTCTCATAGCTCACTAGACAAAATTTAGTCATGTGGCCACACTTAGCTACAATGAAAGCTGTGAAATGCATTCTTTTATGGGCAAAAGGTTACCCCCAAATAAATGGGATGCAGTTGTAAATAAGAAAGGAGAGAACTGATATAGAGCAGGAACTAGCAGTACTTCCACAGAAGGCAAGAAGTAACTACACCCACTTTACAGATCAAGAAATAGAGGCCCAAAGAGATTAGGTGTTGCTACGGTCACATGGTCACTAGTGGCAAGATGGGAACTAAGTCCATGTCACTGGCCCCACATCCAGATCCCCTTTCCCTGTTCACGGAGCCTCCTTGCTGCAGTGGAGCTGCTGCTGTGTTTCCGCATGGACTCTTGCTTGCTTCCCCTCCAGACCTTTGTTCAGCCCTCAGCTGTCCCCAGTTGGTCTATCAACAAGATCCGTGCCTGCCAGCCCCAGGCTGCCATCCTGAAGGACTACTGTCCTCTGTCCCCTGCCTCACACTTTGTTCCTTCTTTGTTCCCTGCCTTGCCTCCCTGCATTTGTGTCCCACTGGGTCCCTTGGAATCCAGGCATGGTCATTAGCAAGGAGGACCAGGCCAGAGATGGCCAGATCCCAGCAATACAGACCCTCAGAGTAGGATCACAACCCCACAACTATTTCTGCAATGCCCAGAGAGTTCTGTGAGCAGGATGCCTCACCTTGGGGTACCCATACCATACCAAGATGGTTGACACCTCCTGAAATTGTTTCTGATGGCCAACCTCTTGTGTGACCATGACCTTGTTCCATTCTGACACTGAAAACACATTTCATGATGGACGTGGACGCTTATCTGTGGGTCCTTGACTACAATGCCTAAGCAAACACAAATTAGTTAGTGCTGAAGTGCAGTTTGGTAAACAGAACCTTTGCAATGATGGAGTCCGTTATGGGAAGTGACTAAGCGGGTTTCTTGGTGGTGAAATGTGTGGGGACTTCTGCTCCATGGGAAGGGGAGAGTCTGTATTTCCAGTGAAAATTGGAGCCTGGACTCTCAGCACAGGGGCCAGTCCTGGACTTCCCCGCCTTCCTGTGTACACATGAAAACATTTTGTTTTCAAGTTCTAGCACCTTGGCTACCTCTTTCGTGTCTCTAACATGAAGGTCTCTGTATTCTGGCAGCAGTTCTCCCCATTGTGAACAATGAATCCGCCACTCTTCCCTGGAGTTACACTGTCTCAGTTCCTCTCCCCCAGCAGACTCATCCTTCTCCAGGTGGTGCTCTCCAGCCTCCTACCATCCTCTACAGGGTCGCAGGCTACAGGGTTTCCTCAGCCTCCTCCAGCCAACTACGGCGGAAGCACCAACAACCAAGAGAGGCGCAAACTCCTGAGATCCTCTCCCAGAAAGGGCAAATAGGACCAGGCAGAGAACAGCCGGCTTCTCAGCGAGGGGAAGACGTCCACCCCCAGCCATAGCGCCTGACTTCTCCCTGGGACCATGGAGGGGTGTGGAAAGAATGGCCCCACATCATCCCTTGTGCTAGAAGAAACCCACATCACAGCACAGAAAAATGTTTCTCCACTTTATGAGTCTGGAAATACCTCTCTGACCTTTTCTAGCAGGAGGAAAAAATATGGCCTTAATCTTTTCAGTAGCAAATATCTTTTACCCTGTGACAGTTTGCAAACTGACTAGCCAATGGTCAAATGGCTCTTCAGCTTTCCTGTCTCCTGAGCCAGGAATCCTAACAAAATGTCACGTTATATTGGTGCTGTTGATACTACATCTTCTAAAAAAGATGGACGATCTATCATCATCGTTATATTAGTGCTGTTGATACTATATCTTCTAAAAAAGATGGATGATCTAGCATCATCTAGGAGATAATTAAGTCCCTATATCTCAGGTACTGGACTACACACTTTACATATTTTGCCTCATTGAATCCTCACACACAGGGCTTACTGTCCCCATTCTCTAGCTGCCTCCTCTCTGACAGGTGAAGTTTCATTGCTTTCATCTCTGTTTACCAAGGTTGAGAGGAGCCCCTCCTGTTATGAGTCTGATAAGAATGACACAGGAAGGTGGGGAAGTCCAGGACTGGCCCCTGTGCTGAGAATCCAGGCTCCAATTTTCATTGGAAATACAGACTCTCCCCTTCCCATGGAGCAGAAGTCCCCACACATTTCACCACCAAGAAACCCCCTTAGTCACTTCCCACAGCGGACTCCATCATTGCAAAGATTCTGTTTACCAAACTGCACTTCAGCACTAATTAGTCTATTTCCCAATTTTAATTAAATTTTAATTTCATTTAATTCATTAGTTTTTCTTCTAATTAAATAACATTTGAGTTATTTTAATTTTAATTAAAGACATAAAATACAACGCACCAAACTGACAGAACTGCAGCTGAGTGCAAAAAACGAAGAGAAAACAAGGTTTTGACTCATAAATATTTCAGCGTGCACTTCCTAAGAAACAAGGACACTCTCTTTCAGAACAACAGTACAACATCAAAGTCAGGACACTAGCAGTAACACCCCAATACTATTTCATCCACAGTCCCATTCAAAATGTGTCAGTTGTCCAAAAACGAAAACACAGTTCCTGGCCCCGGATTGCATGTAGTTGTCCCACGTGTTCTATCTGAAATGATTCTTCAGTCTTTCCTTGTTTTCCAGGGCTTAGGACAATTTGGGGAATATGGGCCATTTTTTTTTATTGATTTATTGATTTTGAGATGGAGTCTCACTCTTTCACCAGGCTGGAGTACAATGGCACGATCTCAGCTCACTGCAACCTCCACCTCCTGGGTTCAAGTGATTCTCCTGCCTCAGCCTCCCAAGTAGCTGGGATTACAGGTGCCCAGCACACCCAGCTAATTTTTGCATTTTTAGTAGAGATAGGGTTTCACCATGTTGGCCAGGCTCGTCTTCATCTCTTGACCTTGTGATCCACCCACCTCGGCCTCCCAAAGTGCTGGGATTACAGGCGTGAGCCACCGCGCCCGGCCATGGGCCAATTATCTAGTAAAAGTCCTTCAATCTGGGTTTGCCTGATGTTTCCTCCTGACTAGACGCAGGCTGTGCATCTTTGTCAGGAAAGCCACGGAAGCCATGCTGCGTTCTCGCAGCGCCATGTCGGCAGGCACATGGTGCCAGTGTGTCCTATCACTGTGACGTTAACTTTGATCACAGTCAAGCTACTATTTTTCTCTTTGTAACAACAACATTTTGTGGGGCAATACTTTAAGACTCTGACAATATCCCATCTCCTAACAAATGTTTACCTGTTTGTTTTAGCCTCCATTGATGATTCTTGTCTAAATAAATTATTACTATGTTGAGCCGGGCACGGTGACTCATGCCTGTAATCTCAACACTTTGGGAGGCCGAGGCGGATGGATCACCTGAAGTTAGAAGTTCGAGGCCAGCCTGGCCAGCATGGTGAAACCCCATCTCTACTAAAAATACAAAAATTAGCCGGGCGTGGTCGTGGGCACCTGTAATCCCAGCTACTCGGGAGGCTGAGGCAGGAGAACCACTTGAACCCAGGAGGTGGAAGTTGCAGTGAGCCAAGATCACACCACTGCACTCCAGCCTGGGCGACAAGAGTGAAACTCCATCTCAAATATATATATATAGCTATGTCAATTGCCAAAAGGTGACTTTCCAATGCCTTCACTCCTTCTACATTTATTAGCTGGCATTCTACTCCACTGTGTTGACCTCACCCATGCTCAGCCAAGAAGAGCTTCCTGGGATCACCCACTTACGGTAGGTTGTGCCAAGCATATTGTTCCCTTCTAGTATTCCCCAAAATGCAAATACCAGAAGGCTCCGTGGTGCCTGAGGCAGGGGAACTGGACAAGGCAGAAGTGTCAGAGCTGCTGAGGCTGGAGCTTTGGGCCCATCATCCAAGTACTTGAGGCAGCAATGACCCTCTTGGAAAAATCTCCAGGATACGGGATCACTGTCCACTCATACTCGACGAAGAAATGATCACTGCATACCACAGGCAGCACCAGAACACCTTTTCTTTCCTCTATTTGTTTTTTTAAACAACTGTTGACATGGGCTCTCCATTATTTCACAAAATATGAACTGAGGGATTTTAGGCAAGCGTGAGTAGGTAGGGCCCTGGGATAGAGCCGTGGCTCACCGGCCTGGCTATGGCACTGCGTCCAACCATGGGCAAGCCATCCCCAGCTGTCGCAGACTATAAGGATGAGGGGTTTGAAATGAATGTGGTCTGAGACCCCTCCCAGCCCTACCACCCTGTGATTCTGAACAGGAATGGTCTTTGCCCCTCACTCATACCTTGTTTGTTCTCAGAACAGCACAAATATATCATCAGACACAGGAGATATACTCTACTGCGTTGTTCTCACCCATGCCCAGCTAAGCAAGCCACAAAATCCCTACTATGTCCCAAGCACTATGCTAAATGTGAGGGTTCAGAAATAAATAGTGAGTCTCCTAGCCTCAAAATGCAAATACTGGAGGGTTTTTCACTAAATATCCTCTGCTGCCACTGCTGCAGCTGCTTCCATCCTACCCTGGTCCTGAGGGCAGCAGCCCTGCTCCCCAGTCACCCAGCAAGCATGGGCAGGCCCTGCTGAGAGAGGGCCCTGCCTATGAAGGAGAACCAGAGACTGGGAGGTGCTGGGACCTGCCTTACTACTGACAGCTCCTCTCTCTTCTGCAACATTCCTCATGATCATTAAATATCACCATATGGAAACTAACATTTCCTTAGTACCTACTGTGTGCCAGCCCCTGGAATATTTGAAAGGCCTCCACTTTCTATTTTGCAAATGTTGAAAATTCAGGTCCACGGTGGCCTGTAATAACCTACTTAGGGTCACACGGCCAGTGAGTGACCAGCAGAAATGCAAGTTAGTCCCCATCCCCATCACAAAGTCTGAGCTCTTTTGCCTCAATGTGGTCCCTTCAAACAGGGCTTACCTCTGATTCCACCCACTCCCTGTGCAGTTACCTACTTCTGGGAAACAAATCACTCCAAAACCTAGTGGCTTAAAACAACAGTGTATTACTATCCCTGACAGTTCCGTGGGTCCCCTAGGCTTAGCAGGGTCTGATTGTGGGGGTCTTTTGGGCGAATGCAGTAAGACGGTGGCTGGGCTGGAGGCCTCTAAAGGCTCAGCCTGGCTGGCCGACCGTGATGGCTACACAGGTCGCAGCAGTCCCTGCTGGCCGCGGCAACGCGCTTAGCAGAGCTGTCACCCTGATGAGCTCACGTGGGCTCTCCCTGAGGTTCAGGCTCCATCCGGGCACGGCAGCCGGGTCCAAGGGGAAGTCTGCCACGGTGAGTGTTCCAGGAGACCCGGGCTGAAACGGCAGGGCCTCTTGTGACCCAGCCTCGGAAGGCACTCGGCATCACTTCCACTCTATCCCATTTGTCAAAACAAGCCACGGTGCCAGCCCAGACTCAGGGAGAGGGACCAACACAAAGGTGTGCATACAGGGAGGTGTCTCCCTTAGGGGTCGGCTTTGGAGACCAGCTGCCACGTCCCCTCATGCCACAGTGGGACACAGATATAGATGGTCCCCGCCACAATGCGGTTCCACTTCACAGTTTTTCAGCTTTAGGATGGGTTTATCAAGGCATCAAATGTATTCTCAGCTTAGGATATTTTTTATTTGCGATAGGTTTATTGGGCTATAGCCCCCCCCATAAGTAAAGGAGCGACTGTATTTTAAATTTCTTCCTTATAGTCTTCCTAGTTTTCTACTATATACAAACACACACACACACTTTTGTAATCACAGGGATAAATATTTGAAATTATAACTATATAATATTGTAATATATGTTCTATGTAGGAGTACCGGTGTGTCAAATGTATATTAATGTGTGTGTGTGTGAATATATATATATATATATATTTTTTTTTTTTTGAGATGGAGTTTTGCTCTTGTTGCCCAGCCCAGAGTGTAATGGCACGATCTCAGCTCACCGCAACCTCTGCCTCCCAGGTTCAAGCGATTCTCCTGCCTCAGCCTTCCAAGTAGCTGGGATTACAGGCATGCGTCATCATGCCTGGCTAATTTTGTATTTTTAGTAGAGACAGGTTTTCTCCATGTTGATCAGGCTGGTCTTGAACTCCCATTCTCAGTGATCCGCCAGCCTTGGCCTCCCAAAGTGCTGGAATTACAGGCGTGAGCCACCACGCCTGGCCGTTAATGTATATATTTATATATATGTGTGTATATACACACACATATGAAACCAGAAGAAAATATAAAAATACCACTGTAATAAGTGTGCAATTATTTTTAAAGTATTTTTCATGTTTCCAAAATGGACATATATTGCTTTTGAAAACATTTTAAAAGAAATTAATTAACTACCTCACAGAAAACACCCATCTTTTAGTCAATGTGCATGAGATTTAAGGCATTTAGCCATGACCGCAACTTTCTTTAGGATTCCTTCTCAAGGTCAACAGAGGCACCTATTTATACAACCTTCTTCTGAAGCCAAGTCCGCTCCAAGCTTCTGCATCCTTCCTGCTTCACCACAAGATGGTTGACTGGACTTCCAAATGCATTTGTCAAAGAAAAATCAAACAATAAGCTGAGAGTTCATCTCACCTGGCTTCATTTCCTGTCATTCATCCAGCTGTATTTATGCTACATTTCCCCATCTCTTCTTGCCAAGTACATCTTGGAAAGAGCAGATGCTCTGAGTATCTGAGCAGCTTAGAAAAATCCTCAAGCCTCCGGAGACTGAGCCTTTCCCAGAGGCCAATTTGCATTCTCAGAGCTCCAGGCTTAAAGGAACCCACTAAGCCAGAGCAGTGACTGTCACCTGTAAACCTAGCACTTCGCGAGGCCAAGGCAGGAGGATCCCTTGAGCACAGGAGTTCGAGTCCAGCCTGGGCAATGTAGTGAAACTCCGTCTTAACCAAAAAAAAAAAGTAACCCAGCCATGAAAGAGCAGCCTCAGAAATAGGTGAGGACACGAGCTCATGAATGGGAAAGTTCAGTCAAACCTCTGTGTCCAGGGAGGTAAACTGAGGCAAAGCAATTCCCTTCCTGTCAGATTTAAATGACTGTGTAAACCTCACTGCAGACAATGAGGTGGAAGGTGATGAACTTGCTACTGCCTAAAGTGATACAGACCATCCAAACCCAACAGCAAAAGCAGCCAACAGGCTTCCCTCTGAGTTAACAGCCAGCAAAGGCACAGGGTGAGCCTGGACCGCACGCTTCGGGAACTGGGCATGGAAAGAGCTGGGCACCTGGGCAGGAGATGCCACAGGCAAGCCTAAGTTCTCCTGGCAGCCCTACCCTTCCCAAAGGAGGGCAGGTTCTGAACGGCCAAGCCCTGGGGTCTGTTACCAGCGTCCGCACACATCAACAGCTCTGGGAGCCCGAGATGGTGTATTTGTTGAGTCAGTCAGTGCTATTTTTACCCGGTCACTTTCCAACCATGAACCCAGACTTCAAATGTCATCACTTGGGGTGGATTAAGAAATCTGACTTGGCCTTTCTTGTGGTTTAATTTCCTACATGCCTGCATGAACGAAAAACTTTGGCATTCCTATGGAAACTAAGACATTTTAACCTTATCCAAGCAGGTGGTATCTGGATTATTGGTGTCTTGATTGTACTCTTAAACCTGCAGTTTCCCGATCTCCATGGATGTCAAACAAACAAACAAAAAGCGTGTACTGCTCTGATGAGGCAGAGACGCCACGCCCTGCCCTTTCTCTCCTCTTCCAAAACAGGTCGCTTCCCCACAGGTCTGTATTTATGGTCTGGTTCCCAGAATGCCAGGTCAGGGCAAATTTGCTTTCTGAATATTCTAGTCCAATATCAAGAGATGAGGTTGCCTCTGTGCAATTCATACAACAGTTATTTGTGACTTTACTGGAGTCATTAATAGTTAAGTGATAAACATCCAGGTACAGAGTTTGGTAACTGTCAGTGATGGAAGATTTGAACAATCTTAAAAGAATTCCCAAGTGATTTCAGTTATAAAGCCAGGCGTTAATTGTGTGGTCACAGAAACGCTGAACACGTACCAAAAGGAAAAGGGATGTTCCTTTTCCAGGGGAGCCAGTTTGAGTTTTGTTTTCTTTTTAAAACACTTATACCTTCATTCATATTTTAAGTACCATCATGATGGTTGGTAACTTTAATTCCTTTAACATTAACAAAATTGGTCAAAAGCACTTCTAGCCCAGGCGATCTGGGATTTTCTGCTCCAAGACAGACAGAGCCCTTCTGCTTTTCAAAAGAAAAACCTGGAACTGCACCAAAGTTTCCTCCTGCACCTAACGAGAGGCTTGCCATGCTGGAATAAAAACAGAAACAAGATGCTGCTCGAAGTGTTTCGCTCAGGAGGAAAAACACTGCCCCAAGAAGTTACCAGCTGGGCACTGCTGAATGCGAGCACGGTCCCAGGTTCTCTCCGGGGCCAGGGGAAGCACCAAGCCGGAACCTCTGAGTGAGTGTCCCATCAACAGTACCCGCAGCCAGCAACAACACACTGCAAAGTTCTAAGACATGGATGCCTTCCCTGTTCATGACTAACAACTATGCATTCTTTCAATCATTCAACGAATATTTATTACACCCCTACTGTGTACCAGGCACTGCTCTAGCCACTGCAGATAAGGCAGGAGAAAGACAGGCAGGGGTCCCACTCCTGTAACTTACAGAGTAGACAAGATGGCCTCAGATGGCAGTAAGTGTTTCGGAGAAAATAAAATAGGGTGATGGGGGAGAATGTGACATTGTGAGGGCTACTGGCATCGGATGGTCAGGGAAGGGCTTTTCAAAAGGCAACATTTGAGCTGAAACTTGAACTGTGGGGAAACAGAAATGCAAAGATTTGGGGAAAGAGGGCAAAGGGAGTCACTAGTGAAAAATCAAGGAATGCATTTAGCACATTTCTGTTAAAAAGCGGGGAGGAGAACCAGTGGAGTTGGAGCATGGGTGAGTGAGGAAGAAAGGTATTAAAGCTTAAAGCCGTGGCTAGAGAGCTAGGTGGACACACCTGATCGGGTGAGGGGCTTTAGGCATTAGAGAGGAGTGGTTTGGCAGCCCCCCGGGGCTGATCGACACCCCTACTTTCAAGACTTGGCACCTCTCCATGCCTCTACCCTGATCCTGGCGTCCTGGTACACATCTTGCGAGTCCATCAGGAGCTCTGGCTCTCTAGACGGTGCTCCCAACAGTGGAGATGCTCACCCTGAGAGATGTCATAGAGCTCTCCCACTAGGGAACCGCATCTCCCCTGCATTTTAGGTCCCCTGGCTAACTTTTGTGAGGCTGGGGCCAAAGACAGAGAGTGTAGCTGCTACTCCTCAAGGAAAGAAAATACCAGGAAGGCTCAGGGAAAGACGCAGCGTCTCCTCCCCCAGCATCTGCCTGGCCATTATGGCCTGGTTCTGCTCCTGGCCTCATTCTCCTTTGTGCTGTTACCTAGGAGGTGCTCGACACTAAGTAACATTCTGGTTCACATAAGACTGGGCGGAAGAACAGCTCCCAGCACAGCCTTGCTATGCACCTAAAAATGGACACGAAACTCTATTTTTATTCACCGAATCGTATGCTCCTAATGACTAAAAGCATCATTTTAAAGACCTTTCATTTTCCTTTCTGGTTTTCAAATGGCCAGTGAGCTTCCCACTTTTCCAAATTCCCTTCCTCCACCCTCCCCACCACAGTAGTCCACTGACTCGGGGTAAAGTACGGGCTCAGGGGAATCCTACTGTAAGGCATCGTGGATAAAGTGAACTTCACTTTAGAAAGCAGAAGGAGCTTTGCATCTCAGGCCATCCCGCACCGGCTCGCTGTCCAGGAGAGCACCCAGCTCCCACCAGGGAGTCCCTCCTATGGGCCATGAGTGGCAATGACCTCATTTCCCTGACAGGAAGTGTGGAGATGTCATTGCTGGGGTCTTCCCCAGGTCACGAGACTAGGGGCTGTGTCAGTAGGCACTGGTGAGAACAGCTGCTGGCTCCCTCGGGTTGCAGGAGCAGAGTGACATACTCAGAGTCCCTCAGTCAGAGGATGGAGAGGAAGCTCAAGGCAGAAGGAGGACACCAGGCCAGGCAGACACTTCTCTGGTGATTTTTTCTTTTTTAACGAGGGCTGTAGATCATTTCATTGGTCAGCTTCATATAAGCCAGCCTCCTGCCAGCCTTGCTACTGGCAATCAGGAAACCTTCCACACACCACCCCATCTTTGTCTCGAGACCCTTTGTCTAGAGCCTCAAAAGAAAATGAGGCTTTCACTTTTCCTCTGCAGAGGAGGCAGAAGAGTGGATCCTGGGAAGAGGCACCACACGGGCTCTCTTCCTCACAGCAGCCTACTCTTTTTCTTCTTAGGACTTCCCACAGCTGGCAATTATACCTTTTTTTTTTTTTTTTTTTTTTCTGAGATAGGGTCTCCCTTGGTCACCCAGGCTAGAGTGCAGTGGCACAATCACAGCTCACTGCAGCCTTGATTTCCCGGGCTCAAGTGATCCTCCCACCTCAGCCTCCTAAACAGCTGAGACCACAGGTGCACACCACTACACCCGGTTAATTTTAATTTTTTTTAAAAGACAGAGTCTCATTATGTTGCCCAGGCTGGTCCTGAACTCCTGGGCTCAAGTGATCCTCCTGCCTCAGCCTCCTGAGTAGCTGAGACTACAGGAGCATGCCACCATGCCTAGCTATTTCCTTTCCTTCCCTCTTTCCCTCCCTCCCTTCCCTTCCCTTTCTCTTCTTCCTCTTCCTCCTTCTCCTCCTCCCCTTGGCTGCCTCCTCCTCGTCCCCTTTCCCTTCCTCTTCTCCTTCTCCTTCTTCTTTTCATAGAGATTGGGTCCCACTATGTTGCCTGAGCTGGTCTCGGACTGGACTCAAGCGATCCTCCCTCCTTGGCCTCCTGAGAAGCTGGGTCTACATGAGTGTGCCACCGTGCCCAGCCACAGTTGTACATCTGTTTGTTTACTTATCTGTGGTTGGCCTCTCTCATAAGACTGTAAGCTCCATGAGGGCTTGGATTGTCACTTACCACACATTCAACAACAACTATTATTTTTTAAAAGGAGGAAATACAAGACTCACAGAACCAGGTTCACTTGGTAAAGAGCTTCCCCATTTAAGAAACTTAGAGCAACTATGAAAAAGCTCTACCCCAGAGCAATCGGGGCTGTGCCCTCAGAGCCACAGTTGTTGAGCATCAAATTCTGCCAGGGCAGAGCGGTCAGGGAAGTACACACAGGCAGTAATGCTTGGCCTAAGTCCTCGGAAGACAGAGAAGTCCTCTCCCCATAACAAGAGAGGCTCTTCTACAGTCAGGAGGGCCACACAGCGTGCACTGGCTGAGCACCAGCCCGGTGGACAGGAGCAGAGGGCAGAAGCTCTCAGGAGACATGTGTGAGATGGAACTGGGGGAATGCGGACAGAAGGGAAGTCTAAGACTATTCCTTTGTTTCTGGCTCAGGCAACCTGTCATTAGCCAAGCTTCGGAAAGGGCACATTTGGGGAGAGGAAGACAATGAGTTCTGTGTTGCATGTTGACTTTGCTGCACGCATGGGCTGTTCAGATGGAGATTCCTAGGGGTAGTTAGGACACGGGTCTGGGTGTTTCAGAAGCAGGTCTCAGATCGACACGGTAGTAACAGACATCACTAGTGCTCACCCGCACTCTGCCTTCCTGGATCCTTGCAGCGAGGTGGCCACATGACTAGCTCCTGGCTGATGGACTATGAGCAGAAGTGCTGTGTGCAACTCTGGACTGTAGCAGTGAGAAGCCACTGCAGGGCCTCAGCCACTGCTCCCCTGGAAGCCACATGCTCCAGATGGCGTCGTTACAGGATGGAAGTGGCCTCGATTCCCGAGTCACTGCTTAAAAGGAAGATGTCCTAGAAAGCCAATGCATCCAGAGTGACATTTGTGTGGGAAAGAAAAAAAAAATTATGTATGAAGTCACAGAAATTTCAGTCATGTTTGTTATTACAGCCCAGCTTAGTCTAGCCTTACTAACACAGAAGTCATCAGCGTATACGTAGCAGCTTAAGTCAAGACATTGATAAGGTGAGTAGACACAATCTTTTTTCTGCCCACACACCTAAAAGATATGACAGAATTTACTTTTTTTGAGACAGGATCTCACTCTATTGCCCAAGCTGGAGTGCAATGGCATGATGCCAACTCACTGCAACCTCCATCTCCTGGGCTCAGATGATCCTCCCACCTCAGCCTCCCAAGTGGCTGGGACTACAGGTGTGCACCACCATGCCCGGCTAATTTCTGTATTTTTTGTAGAGACAGGGTTTCACCATGTTGCCCAGGCTGTAATTTTAACAACAGGACCACATTCCAGTAATGACCTGAAAGGGAGAAGAGGTGACATTCCCCTGCCCTGGCATGCATATTATAATCCTGGGTAGAGCGGGGGTGTGTAGAATGCTTAAATCCCCTCCCAGTAATTCTGATCCTCTGTGATCACCCTTCTCCCCCATGATCTGAAAAGAACTGGTATGAAATGAGATGAGAAGCAGATCTTGAATATTCTGTCTTCGGTTTCAAACACAACAATCTTGCTTGTGCGCCATCAGTACGTTCCACCCCTCTGACACACTGGTATAATTTGATTAATTTATCGTGTTTATTAAGCTCCCTAGCTTCTCCAGTTCCTCATGTTTGGAGATACATTGATGTTGATGAGGCTGGAGAGCTGGAGGAAGCAAGACAGTAATCTGTATCCCACACCACAGCTGGCACTCCCTTACGCTTACCTAAGGACTCTAAACATGCAAAAGGCAGATGTTTGGGGTTGGAATTGACAATATGAAAAGCTCAGTAAGAAGATGCAAAAGTCACAGTTCCCATGGTAACCCTCCTTACCTCACAGAGCACAGGCCTACAGGGTCTGCTGGAAAGGTGATCTGAGAGGTAGGACAAGGCCGACTCCTTGGAACCAGCAAGAAACTCTCAAGCCCCCGCCTAGGGACTAACTCCCCGGCCTGCTGCCGCTGCTGACATCCCCCCACCAACAGCAGGTCGGGGACCACATGCCGCCCTCCTCGCTGGGCTCTCACATCAGCACTACCAGCCAGGGGTTACTCCAGGGAAAGGGAAGGGTCCTACTCGTAAAGGCTGTGTCCCTCCCTCAGGCTTCTACAGGAGCCCTTCTGCCCAACTCCTGAACCTCCTGTGAGCTTCCCAGGCTGTCCGTGCAGAATCACCTGCTCCCTTACAGTATTACCTCGCATAGTTCTACTGCATATGCACACAGTATTATATTTAGGCATTTGTGCATCTGTGATGCTTCCTAGACAGTGAGGCCCACAGAGGTATGGACTGTATCTTGCCCTTTTATCCCTGGCCTCCAGAACAGGATCTGAAGGGGGACCTCAATTTCAAGATGACCTCAAATGAATGAATTCAAGATTCTCTCTTGAATCTTGAATGTGTCCATCAAGGACTTACTAGAAGATAGAGAAAGATACTTACCAGGCTTGCCAAGAGCATGAAACAGAGACACAGAATGGCAAACAGAAAGGGCAGAAGAATCAGTCTCTGACACAACCTGGTGGGGTAGGATCAATGCACCAACTCAAACTTGGGCTGAACATGAAAGCCCTGCAGTGGCATCATGCCAACCAACCACACAAGTTCATGGCCATGAGACCTGCCTTAGCAGTAGCCTCAAAAAATGGGGAGATGGCCAGGTACGGTGGCTCACACTGATAATTCCAGCACCTTGGGAGGCTGAGGGAGGACAATCGCTGAGTGCAGGTGTTTGAAAACCAGCCTGGGCAACACAGCAAGATCCCATCTCTACAAAAAAAATAAAAAAATGAAAAATAAAAAATAAAAAAATTAGCTAGGCATGCGCCTGTAGTCCCAGCTACTCAGGAGGCTGAAGTGGGGGAATTGCTTAAGTCCAGGAGTTGGAAGTTACAGTGAGCTGTGTTCATGCCACTGCACTCCAGCCTGAGTGACAGAGCAAGGCTCTGTCTCTTTAAAAAAAAAAAAAGAGGGATGGAAATGTTGCTTTTGTTGACTGGAGTATCAGTTACAAGGGTATATAAGTTTGTGAAAACTAACTGGACTGCACACTTAAGACCTGTGCATTTCATTGTATTAAACATTTGATCTTGATAGAAAATAAATGAAAAGGAGGTATGACAGTCCGACTCCATTTTTTGCTCTTTAACTGCTGACAGCTTTTTTTTTTTAAGCCCCATCCCTCGCTCTTCCCCTTCTGCCCCACATCTGGGCAAGCTGATAAGAAAGTCTGGATGCTCTCCCGCTTGGCTGCAGCAGAAGGTTCAAACCATGTAAGCCCCTGCCCACACGGAACCCTCGCCCGAACCTAACCCCTAATCACCATACAATCCCCAGACCAGTCTCCTTTCTCCTTTCTCTTCCCTGTCTTTCATTTTCAGACCAGCTTGAGAAGCCGGCCCTGCTCTCTCCAGAAAACCCTATTATGTGGTCTCAACGTTCAAATCAAATTCTGGGTGGAGACCATCCTGGAAATGTGCAGTGGCCACAACAAAGGGC
This sequence comes from Pan paniscus, assembly GCF_029289425.2. Classification (NCBI taxonomy): domain Eukaryota; kingdom Metazoa; phylum Chordata; class Mammalia; order Primates; family Hominidae; genus Pan; species Pan paniscus. Next base: position 193,112,417 of record NC_085926.1, read on the forward strand.
ACACACAGAGGATTTGGTGCCACTGCAAACTCAGTGTCTCCAGCAGGACGCGGCCATCAAATAAGGACTTGGCGCAGCTCCATCAGCAGAGGCAGGGCTCCCTGGTTTCATGCAGGGAGCTGAGAATAGCCCTGTACTCTGCACTCCGGTGTATGTCTGCCCTCTCCCAGTGCCCAGCTCTGAAGCACAGTCTTCACACCTGGGCCCTGTACTTGAGGGGAGCAGAGACCAACTGCTGTGCATTCAGAAGCAGGTATCTGGAGAGCAGGGAACCTAGAGATATTTCCGCCAGGGAGCACATGGGGAAGCCGGGACTGTTTCCCCTGATGGAAGGCTCTCTCTGAATTTGTAAAAGAAAGGAAATAGGCTTCTTCATTGAGGTTGACAGCTGAAGCATCAAGAGATAAAAGCAGGTTTTGGAAAACATAAGAAAGAGTTTTCTAAAATATGTCTGAAGATGGAAGAGGCTACTCTGAAGGTGGCAGCTCCCTGTCCCTGGGCCTTCACGTAGTTTCCACTGGACAACTCCACGCTCCAGGGAGGCCATGGAGGAGATTCAAGAACTCATGATGGGGCCAGGCGCGGTGGCTCACGCCTGTAATCCCAGCACTTTGGGAGGCCGAGGCGGGCGGATCACGAGGTCAGGAGATCAAGACCATCTTGGGCAATATGGTGAAACCCCGTCTCTACTAAAAATACAAAAATTAGCTGGGCATGGTGGCACGTGCCTGAATCCCAGCCACTCGGGAGGCTGAGGCAGGAGAATCGCTTGAACCAGGGAGTCAGAGGTTGCAGTGAGCCGAGATCGCGCCACTGCACTCCAGCCTGGGCGACAAGAGTGAGACACCGTCTCAAAAAAAAAAAGAAAAAAAAAAAAAAAGAAGTCATGATGGGATCGTACCTCAGAGTTTTTCCAGCCCCAAAACGCTCTGACCCAATTCAACAACTCCCTTAACTCCACTAAAAACTGCAGTGTTCAAAACTCTGACCAGAAAAGGATATGGAAGCTCAAGAACTGGTTTTCAGTCACGTCCTATTTACACTCAAGTTGAACACTGGCCAAAGAATCAGTCGGCTGAAGAGGCCTGCGTGTGTGGAGGAGGAATGCTGAGGAGACATTGGCCCCAGAATGGACACCGTCAGCTTGTAAGTCCACTAGTCAATTCCAACAGGAAAACCCCAAAAACAGAAACAAACCGGAGACAAACAGCCCACACCGAGAGGTAAGCAGTTTCTAACTGGGAACTCAATTTCATCCTGCCCATGAGAAAAGCACAAAAAAGGTGATTTTCCAGATTCCACTTACAGCCGTAGAGATGTGGGACAAATTTAAAAACGAGTCACAATTAACAAAGGATTTCCTAAGTGTGGTGTTGAGCCAGGAAACCTGCCCTGCGTCGCCCATGCTGTGACTGATGCGTGGGGCCCTGAGGATGCCTCCCCGTGATCCCTCGGGCCTTTGCTTCCTCCTCTCCCTCCCACTGTCTCCCCCAACACAGGCAGGCTCCAGGCCGGGACTCCACACTGCAGGCAGAGTCGGGCCAGGGTGAGGCTGAGTGACGGAGCGCCTGGTGAGGGACAGAAGAATCTCTGAGCGGCCCCAAGCAGTGGGGTTCTGGCAGAGCACCGCTGACCCGTCATGGAAGGAGGGGAGCAAACAAGAGGGGCAGGGAGGGAGGCAGCTGCGTAGCAGGCCTGGCGTGGTCTGGCTTATGCACAGTCATTTCTAACGCCAGATCCCCGTCTCTGCACTGACGCCAGGGGTGGTGAGTGGCACACTCGGTCCCTCAGTTACAGGAAAGGTCCCTTCCATCCTGGGGACCCAACTCATGAGGGCCCAGAAGGAAGGAGCCACAAAGGTCTGGATGATTTATCCCTCTGGCCTGCCTGGTCCTCAAGACACACTTCCTTCGGCTGCAGCCTCCCCGATTCCCAAGCTGTTTCCTGCCGCTTTTCTCATTTCATGAACTTCTTTTGAACAATTTCCTGTTCCTTTTTCTTTCTATGCTCCTCTTCCTGGCTCTGTAGCCCTTGAAAAGAAGCAAACAAACAGATAAGGGTCAGCATCTGAGGCCAGACCCTAAGGCCCTTTCCAGCCCTCTCCAGAGCGTGATGTGGCCCCGTCTGGCTAAGAGCACCAGACGGCGGTGGCTGGAGCACACCGTGCCACTGCAAACGTGACCAAGAACATGGGTCTGACAGCTCTGGACACATACAAGCAGACGGGAAAGGAGCCTGCCCACTGCCCCCACCCCTGCAAGCACACACCTGCTCGCCAGGAGCAAGGGCAGCGCCGGCCCTCCTCGGGAGAAGCTCCAAGGCCTGTCCCTAGTCCTGCCTCAGGATTTTGCTCGTGAGGGGTCCTCAAGGCCACTGTCGCCCAGACCTTTAGCTATACAAAAGTAAGTGGTATGGTTCATCCCTTCTTGGCTAATGAGGTTTGACCATGAACCAAAATATAAAACGCCCAACTGATTTCAAGGAATTCAGTTCAAACAAAGGGCTAAAGGGTGGTGACTCCAGGCCATGAGAGGGAAAGACAAGGCCGGAGCATCCGAGCCTTTGATGGGGCCCACCTGTGGCCAGGTGTGTAGCACTTAGAGAACATGTAATAAAAAGAGAAATAAAGGTAATTTATTTGAGAAGTCGGTGCTTGAGAACACTGTGCTTCTCCTGAGGACTGACTTGCTTCCTTCTCCCTGACAATGATGGCTCCATAAAGGATGACAATCTCCCTTTTCACACTGGCTGCGTGGCTGCGTGGCTGCGGGGCTGCGGGGCTGCGGGGCTGCGGGGCTGCGGGGCTGCGGAGCGTGTTTTGCCACCAGGCGTGCCTTTGTGTCTTTTTCTATGAGGTCTACACTTTCATCTTCTACACATTTACCCCCTGGCCCTGAGTGTCTACTTGGTTTTGTTTTTTCACCTTTGTGTCATTTTAGTGAACACCTCAAATTCTCTGAGGGCTGTGGCAGGGGACTGAGGAAGTGGATGATAATAGATATCCACAATCATGGTGTGAGCAGGTAACACTGCTTGAGTGCTTACTGTGTGCCAGGTACTATTGGAAGCTGTTCCTGTATATAAGCTCACTTGGTGCTCACAACAACCCTCGAGATAGGTGTATTTCCATGGATAATGTATCCAGCCATGTGCCGGATCCTCTCACCCTCATTTCAGAGGAGAAGTCTTGGGCCCAAGTGGTTAAGTGCCCACAGGTGGTATCTGGCAGTGCTGGGGTTTGCACCACGGCTGTTCCTCCCACAGCTGATACTCTTAACCACTGCATAATACATGGAAATAAGAGGGCAAGATGAATGAATGGCCTAACTCACGGACAATGGGTAAACTGCCCAAGCTAAAGTCAGAGGTTAGCGCCTAATGAGCTTCCGTATTTTTCTTGAGAACGCTGGTCACCCAAGGTCTCCAATAAAATATGCTACTACAAACACACTTTCTTTCTATCTCAACAAACACTCCAGTTCTCTGGTCCAATTCCAGAGCAATATGACTAAAAACTGCCATTTGTTGAGTCTTTGCCTTATGACAGACACTGTGAAGGGCATATTTACTCATTCACTCATTAATCCAACACCCCAAAACCTAGTCATCATCTTTCCAGATACTGTGCCAGCCCCTAAATGAGGTGTGTGCTCCCGGGCAGGTCATTTAACCCCTCTGTGCTGGATTTTCTCGCCTTTAAGATGGGAAACTACCGTATCCGCCTTCCTACCTTATATGGTGGCAGTGCAGATCAGGAATCAGCACATGCAAAGCACTTAGAATAGCGATTAACCTCTAATAATTGCTCAATTAATGTCAACTGTCACTGCTGCTGCTGCTGCTATTATTACCTGACGAGGACAACTACATAAAGCAACTTGTTTATCTACTGAAAGTAATCATAGTAGCTTTTACTATACAAGAGACTGGAAGGTAACATCTCCATCCTAAAGGTTCTAAGTCTCATTCTCCCAATACATCAATTAGTCCTATATGCAAATGGGCAAGCCTCAGAGCCAGACTCACTAGACGAGCACAGTGTGTTACTCATGCTGCCAAAAGCTTATAAACAGCTCCGTGGAGGAGGAAACATCCTGCTTGTTTTTCATTCTCCCTCCTCCCCCACTCCCCTGAAACCTAGCAATAAGCCGAGGTCTGCTTTCCCCATCAAGAGTGTAGATCTTAATACAAAAAGTCACTGACGAAAGGAAGGAAATTAATAAAAAGAACAAAAGACCTCACATTTTTCATCCCTTTATGTGAAATCTATTTTTTCTCTCAACAATAAAAACAACTACCTCCCTATAAATGGTAAGGATTAAAACGTTTAGCATGGGGCTGCCAAAACAACTCCCTGAACCCCAAAAAATTACTGAGAAACTTCTAATGTGCCTGTACTAACGTATGTACCAACAATAGAAGAATTCCTAAATCTATAGAGTAAAGAAGATTAACTATGTTATGATAGCTTATATCATGTTTTTACACACTTCATCTCCTTTTCTATAAAGCCTTGTGAGGTGCATGTTCTTATCCTCATTTTATAAGTCAAGAAACGGAAGCTCGGGCAGGACAAATAATTGATGAGCTCATATAATGAGAAAGCAAGAATGGGGTTCAGGTTTGGGGCTCTAAATTCATTACCCTGTTCCACTCACTGTGTGTGATGTGGTTTGGCTGTGTCCCCACCCAAATCTCACCTTGAATTGTAATCCTCATAACCCCCACGCATCGTGAGAGGGACCTGGTAAGAAGTGATTGGATCATGGGGGCAGTTTCCCCCACGCTGTTCTAGTAATAGTCAGTTCTCATGAGATCTGATGGTTTGATAAGCATCTGGCATTTCCCCTACTGGCCCTCAGTCCCTCCTGACCCCTGGGAAGAAGGTGCCTGCCTCTCCTTTGTCTTCTGCCATAATTGTAAGTTTCCTAAACAATGTGGAACTGTGAGTCGAAACCTCTTTCATTTATAAATTACCCAGTCTCGGGTATTTCTTCGTAGCGGTGTGAGAACAGACGAATACAGTGTGTCTCCCACTGAACTCTTGGGATTCAGGCTACGATTGGTCTGTTTTTGGGGTCTCTGAAAAATTGGCTTCCATCTGTTGTGGCCACTGCAAGAAGGTCTGGTTGTAGGAATCCAAAAAGGTCAGCTCATTTTCAGGAATCCAGGGGACTCAAGTCCCTCCAGAATGATCCAAAGCTCTGCTATGGTTGCAAACAGGAAGGGAGTGAAACTACCAAGGAGCCCAGAACCCAACTGTTACCCACCCTGGTCCCCAGGAAAGGGGCAATTTGGGACCAACTAGGACTCTACCCCTCAACACTCCAAGACTAGAAGGGAACCAGTGTGAAGGTTGAATGGTGAGAAAAAAACTGGAAGGCCTGACACTTCCCAGGATCGAAGGGCTATGTGATCCACTTGGCTGCCCTAGGCCATCTGTGAGGCATATCATTTTGAGAGAAGAACACTGCCTTAAATTCTGGAATGAAAATCTTTTGTTAGAATACAGGCTGAATTTATAATCTACAAAGGAAGACAAAGAGAAAAGACACACAAATGGCCTAGTTTGTGCAACACTGTCCAGCACACTTAAACTCATTTAATCAGCATCATTGAGCTATGAGCAAAGACAACCATCAGAGCAAGATACACAGGTGGGCCCTGCACAAAGACCACCCGTGTAAGGCCCTGTGTCGGTCCTTTTATTAAGAGTGAGTTAATTCAGTGCAAAAGAACAATGGACAAGCTTGGCAATTGCTTCAGTTTTACAACAGACGATATCAATTTTTCACATAACTTTCCAAAATGTTAAATGTGACTGGCTTCTAGCCCAATATGTGGAGCTCTCCATACCTCAGTTGACCTCCTTTTGGATTTCAAGCTGTCAAACACCTTTAGATCATAACAAAGGGCTAACTGAACGGCATGATCTTTAAACCGAAAACATGATTAAACCTTTGCCTTTAAACTGAAAACATGATTAAACCTTTGCTTTTAAACCAAAAACATGATTAAAATCCCAACTCACCTTGTTGGCTGACACCATACCTCAGACTATCTTAATAAATGGCCTCCTAATTCTGGAAGTTTAAGAAAATCCTCAAAATGGTTTGGAAGAACCCCCCAAGAAACGTTTAAGTCTCCCTGATTAGGTCTACTTACCCAGAAACAAGGTCTCTTCAGGACTCACTGGAGAACCAACAGAATTCCTTCCCCACCCCACACACAGCCGGTAAAACTTCCAATATTTGAGTCTATCATAGACACAGTAGGCTGGGAAAATATTCCAGGGAACTTAGCATTCTGAAAGAAGTGACTACTTCAATTAGGAAAAAAATCTGAAGTTCCCTTTCAGGCCAAATCATTCTCATTCATCTTTACCAATAAAATGGTCTACATTCAAATGGTAAGTTTGATCCCCGCATCATCAATCATCCTTTCAGTTTCGTTTGATCAAATGTTGGGCATTTATACAGCTCATTTTACAAAGCATACAAATCAGAAGGTAGAAGTCAGGAGGGCCTGGCACCCCTCATGCCTGCCCTCTTGCAGAGCAGTGACAGCTCCACAAATGACCTCACTCCCATTAAAGAAAAAAGGAAGGAAAGAAGGAAGGAAGGAAGGAAGGAAAAAAGAAAAAAGGAAAGGAAAGGGGAAGGAACAGAGGGTGCTGGAGAATAGGGAAGAAAGGTCTGTTCTGGGAAACAGAACAGCAGGGGTTTTGGAATGCTCAGTGTCTTAGAACTTAGACTAAAGACTGGAAACACCAGCTCAGGGAATATTCCATTGTGGTCATCTGATTGCTGGAACATGAAACTTGGAGCACATCTGCAGTGAAATGGGGGAGGAATAAAGATACTGAAAGGACATTCTCCAGAACCATGAGGACAGAGAGACTTCAGCAGAAAATAGGCCACCAGTATTTTGGGGTCCTGCTTCAGGAGCAAAACTTTGGTCCAGAGAGGTTTAGGGCTGGGGTTTTTTTTTTTTTTCACTTTGATTTCTGAGGTCATTGAAGGACTATGGGTAATAAGGTCAATTTGTGCTGATTTATAAAAATCAGCCTTCTGACTTCAGAGCTGCGGCACACATTATTTTAGACTCTGAGGTCATGTTAGTCACAGGTGTTGGGCTGGCCTGGCCTGAGGAGCAGGTCGACACACCCTCTGGGCGCTGAGGGACACAATGGGGACGGCATCTTCACTTTCTTCCTTCCGGTCCTTCCTGAGTGCTTGCAAGTGAGCCCAACCCTTACTTCTCTAAAAGAGGCTCACACCCCATCTACATACCTGGACACTCCCTCTCCTTGCACAACAAGACCAGAGGCCTCTCCCTTCCCTTTCCCACCTCTCTTCAGTCACTTTCACTCAGACCTTCCTTTTCCTGTGAAGGCTTCCTGCTCCCTTGGCCCTCAAGCTCTGAAGACCAGTCCACAGCTTTCTGGCTCTAGGGTCCCCGCAACACCTACCACGAGCTCTCAACCTCCCCTCTCACCTAAGAAGTCCAGGCCACTGTGCTCCTAAGTGCTGCCTTCTGCTACATGATCAAGTTTCCCCAGAACTTTTGAAAGCCACCACAGAGCTGCTCCCAGACATGTCATTCCCCTCTTCAAAACCTTCCATTGCTGGTTCCCTCACCACAACCCAACAACTGGAACTCTTCGTTGAGCTTCACTGTGCTCTCCAGGGATCCTCAAGTCCAGACCATTCTTTCAGGTCCATCCCACAGAAGAACGCATGCAAAAGTACTTAAGTCACTGGATGAAAATGCAAACCATATTACTCCATTGGTTAAAATGCCACCAGTGGTTGCAAATCCCACTGTCCCCAGGATAAAGTCCCCAATCCCTGGCACAGCTTTCAAGGCCCTGAATAGCCTGACCGGGGTGTGCTCCAGGCAGCTAAGGCTTCAGCTTCTGGGGCACATCAAGCTCCTTCCACCCACAAAGCTTTTCCACTCAATATGCTCTCGGCCTCACTCTTCTTCCTCCGTGTCTTGGCCTGGCTAAGTCCCACCCACTTGTCTCACCTTAAATGTCACTGTCTGGAGGAAGTCTTTAGTAACAATCCCCTCCCACACACCCTGAATCCCCAACTCGGGCAGCACCTGGACTTCCCCTTCGTTGCCCTTATTGCAGCTGTTCCCATTATCTGCTTAATGTCTATCTTCACTGTACATTCCATGAGGACAAAGACCGACCCCATCTGTTTTTCTAACCCCCATGTCCCTAGCACCTAGGCAAGATTTGGCTCACAGGTGAAACTGAATAAATCTTTGCTGAGTGAGTGAAGTGCTGGTGATAACCTCTCCACGGACCTGGGTGCTCTAACCCACAACACTGGCTGAAGCTTTTTTTTTTTTTGAAACAGACTCTTGCTCTGTCACCCAGGCTAGAGTGCAGTGGCGCGATCTCGGCTCACTGCAACCTCCACCTCCTGGGTTCAAGTGATTCTCCTGCCTCAGCCTCCTGAATAGCTGGGATTACAGGTGCCCACCACCGTGCCCAGCTAATTTTTATATTTTTAATAGAGACGGGAATTAGCCAGGCGTGGTGGCGGGCGCCTGTAGTCCCAGCTACTCGGGAGGCTGAGGCACGAGAATGACTTGAACCCGGGAGACGGAGCTTGCAGTGAGCAGAGATCCCACCACTGCACTCCAGCCTGGGCCGCAGAGCAAGACTCCATCTCAAAAAAAAAAAAAAAAATAGAGACGGGGTTTCACCATATTTGTCTCGAACTCCTGACCTCGTGATCCACCCGCCTTGGCCTCCCAAAGTGCTGGGATTAAAGGCGTGAGCCACCATGCCCGGCCAGCTGAAGCTTTGCTTCTCACTCCTCCCAACTGTCTCTTCTGTGTCCCTTCTCTTGATACCAGCCTCCACTGTTATTATTAATATTCATTCAATTTTTTTTCTGAAAATTCCAATTTATCTGTATAGTGCTATGAGGAGCCCTAAGAATACAGTCAATCAATCAGACAGGCAATCTCTTCCTAATAACTTGTCCTAGTGTTTACTGGAGCGACTGAAGAGCTGAAACATACAGAAGGGGAAAGAAATGGGATTCCACCCCTGGAAATTATTCCTTTAAGCTTCTTTGATTTTAATTGCTTTGCATGCACATTGAGGTAGAGTCCCATTTGATTGAAACTTTTTTCATTTGCAGCTAGAAATGAATGATTCAGGCTGCATTCCACCGAACATGCTCTTAATATTATGGAAAGACCCGGGGCTGAGGACATGCCTGGACATGATTAACAAAGTTGTGCATTTGTAAATTAGATGATTTCCAGGAAATATTTAAAACCTCCCTTTCTTCCTAAACACTTCAAAGAGGTGTCCTTGTTTATTTTCAACCTTTTACCCCCAACCTTTTTTTTAAAAAAGTAAATCCCTCCTCTCTCACAAAGTCTCTACAAAAGAAAGCCACTGTGATATGAAATCCATCCAAAGACATGCGTTCAACTAACGTCTCAATGAGCTTGCTTGGCTCTATATTTAGATGTGAGAGTAAACATCTGACTCTGGAGAAGGACTCATCCCAGAGACACCACTCCTGAACAGGAAAAAAGTCTAGGGGATGGAATTAAATTAGTTTAGCTCCCAAAAGAATACTTAATAGCAATAGTCTCTAACCAGCTAACCACAAATATAGGATTTGCTCTTTACTCCTTGGAGAAGAAAATCCAGGGAGTGAGGCTGAAACAATCCTCTGTGCTGCCCAGAGGTAGGGCTCAAACACGGGACCAAATTGAGGACTGGCTAAAACAGGTCTGGAGTGGAAACAGCTTTCCATAAGACACACCCACTAATGTGCCACGTCAGTTTAGCATTGCCATGGCAACAACCTGACAACCAGAAGTTACCACCCTCATCCTAGAAATTTCTGCATAAACTGACCCTTAATTTGCATATAATTAAAATGGTATAAATATGAGTGCAGAATTGCTGCTGAGCTGATACTCTAGGCATGCTGAATGCTCTAGGTACTCCTCAAGGAGCAGTACCTCTGCTGCTGCTGTGTACTGGCCATTTCAATCAAAGTCGCTGCTTAACACACTGGTGCACTCTCGAACTCTCTCCTATGGGGAGCCAAGAACCCTCTTGGGCTAAGCCTCAATTTTGGGGCTTGCTTGTCCTGCATCATAACTGCTAGCTCACATATCTGTCCACTGGGTGGTATCTCAGAATCAGAGACTCTCAAGGTTGAATGGCAACATTTCTTCCAATTTCCACACCACTGCTCCATTTCCCTCCACAGCCAACTTTGTGTAAACATTAAGCACTTACACAAAAATTTTGTGACAACATGACAGAGATGCAGAACCAGGAGGTGCAGCCTCATACAGTAACATCCGATGGCTATGGGTTTAAGCTCGGCGCTAGCTTTCACCAGGTGTGTGATCTTGAGTCACTAGATTTCTTTGAGCCTCATTTTCCTCACACAATGATAATACCAAAGAATAAGAATACGCATATCCATTGAGCACCTACTATGTGCCAGTCCCTACACCGAGTGATTTACATTGATTAACTTATTCAAATTTCCCAAGAGCTTTATGAGGTAGATACTATATTATTTCCATTTATAGAGTAACACATGTGACTTGCCCACTAAGCTACACAGACACCAGGGCAACCTCCAGGAATCCAGGGTTTAATTTGGTTTTAAAATAAAAACCAAATTATTAAAATAAAAACAAAAGTTTAAAAAAGTACTAAGCAAAGCCATCAATGACCACACATTGCAAGTGAGACAGACATCATAACTTGTCCCAGACAAGTTACAAAACAAACAAAACAGCAACAACAACCATTACAGGGAAAATACCAGAAATCAGAGTTTGATATAATAGCAAAACATCCAATTTTCAACAAAAAAGGAATAATAAGAGATTTAAAAAATAGGAAAGTGTGACCCACACTCAGGAAATAAAGCAGTTAATCAAAACTATTTTGTAATGCATTCAGATGTTGGATTTAGCAGACAAATGCTTCAAAGCAGATATTATAAATACATCCAAAGAACTAAAGGAAAACATGTTTAAAGAATTAAAGGAAAGCATGATAATAATGAATAAACAGTCTTTCAATAGACACCTTTTATTTTAAAAGAACCAAATGAAAATTCTAGAGTTAGAGAGTTCAATAACTGAAATGAAAAGCTCACTAAAGGGACTCAATGGAAGATTCAAGATGGCGAAAGAATCAATGAACTTGTACATAGATTAAATAGAAATTATCCAGTCTGAAGAATAGAAAAAAAGTCAAAGAAAAATGAACAAAGACACCTGTGGGACAACTTCAAACATACCAATATACATGCAATGGGAGACCTAGAAGGAGTGGAGAAAGACAAAATAGGTGAAAAAAATTTGTAGAAAAAAATGACAGAAAATTTCCCAAACTGGATGTAAAACATTAATCTGCACATCCAAGGGACTCAACAGACCCCAAGTAGGATAAATACAAAGAGTTCTATACCTAGACACAGTATAATCAAACCTGTGAAAGACAAAGAGAAAGAAAAAAGTCTTGAAAGCAGCAAGAGAAAAACAATTCATTATGTACAAAGGCATTTCAATATGATGAATGGCTGCCTTCTCATTAGAAACAATGGAGACCAGAAGGCAATGTGATGACATAAAGTATTGAAAGCAAAAAGAAAACATCAACCAAGAATTCCATATCTAGCAAAACAATTCTTCAAAAATGCAAAAAAAAAAAAAAAAAAAGAACATTTCTGTATAAACAAAGACAGAGAACAAACTGTTTGCAGATTAACCTTATAAGAAATACTAAATGAGGCTGGGCATGGTGGCTCATGCCTGTAATCCCAGCACTTTGAGAAGCCAACGTGGGTGGATCATTTGAGGTCAGGAGTTCAAGACTAGCCTGGTCAACATGGTAAAACCCCACCTCTACCAAAAATACAAAAGTTAACCAGGCTTGGTGGCGTGCACCTGTAGTCTCAGCTACACAGGAGGCTGAGGCAAAATAATCACTTGAACCCAGGAGGCACGGGTTGCAGTGAGCCGAGTTATGCTGCTGCACTCCAGCCTGGGTGGCGAAGTGAGACTCTGTCTCAAAAAAAAAAAACAAAAAACTAAATGAAATCCTTCAGGCTGAAAGGAAATGATGGCAGATGGTAACTTGTGTCCACAGGAAGAAACAAAGAGCACCAAAAATTTTAAATATATGTACTAATATAAAAGATTGAATATATTTTTCTCATCTCTTAACTTTTTAAAAAGATGTGTAAGTTTGGATAAAGCATAAATTACAACACTGGGTTGTTGGGTTTATAACGTATATAAACATAATAAATATGAAAATAATAGTATGGAAGGGGGAAAGAATGGCGCTTTACGGGAGCAAACTTTCTGTTTTATAGGAATTAAGTTATTAATCTGAAGTAAATGGTGATAAATTAAAATGCATATTGTGAGCCCTAGGGAATCAAAAAAATAACTTTAAAAGTACAGTTAAAAAATCAAAAGAAGAATTAAAATGGTACACTAAAATATACTTATTTAACATAAAAGAAGGCAATCAAAAAATAAGAGGTACAAAAAAGAAGGCATATAGAAAACTAATAACAAAATGTCAAATGTAAACCCAGCCAAATCAATTAATTATATTAAATATGAATGATCTCAACACTCTTAAAGAAAGGCAGGGATTATCAGATTGGATTTTTTAAAAGTATACTTAAACTACAGTTGACCCTTGAACAATACAACTTTGAACTGTGTGGATTCACTTAAACATGAATTTTTTTCAATAAAAGTTATACCAAGTGTGCCTACCTCTCCTGCCTCCCCTTCCACCTCCTCCACCTCTGCCACCCCTCAGAAAGAAGACCAATCCCTCCTTTTCTCTTTCTTCTCATTCTATTCAACATGAAGATGACAAAGATAAAGATCTTTATGATGATCTGCTTCTACTTAATGAATAGTAAATATATTTTCCCTTCCTTATGGTTTTCTTTAAAAATTTTTCTTTTCTCCAGTTTATTTTATTATAAGAATACAGTATATATGTAACATACAGAATATGTGTTAATTGACTGTTTATGTTATTGGTAAGGAACCAAGTCAAAAGTAGGTTATTAGTATTTAACTTTGGGGGAAGTCCAAAGTTACAGGGGGTTGGCACCCCAATCCCCATGTTGTTCAAGGGCCAACTGCATAAACTATCTACAAAGGACACACTTTAGATTCAAAGACACAGACAAGTTTAAAGTTTAAAAAAACGGACAAAGCTATACCATGCATACAATAACTATACAATAGCTTGAGTGGCTGTATTAACAAGAGACACAACAGACTTTACAACAAGATCATTAGAGAGAGACATTTTAAAATTATAAAAGGGCCAATACATCAGGAAGATTTAAGAATTACATATGCATATGCACCTAAAAATAGACCTCCCAAATCCATAAAGCAACAACAGAATTGAAAAGAGAAATAGAGAATTCAACAATTATAGTTGGAGATTTCAATACCCTACTCTTGATTATTGATGGAACAGAATATTAGCAAGGAGGCAGAAGACTCAATACAATCAAGCAACTTGACCTAACTGACATATATGGAATACTCTACCTAATGATTGCAAAATACACATTCTGCACATTGAAGAACACACAGAACATCCATTCCCTGAGACAGACTACATACTAGGCCACAAAACAAGTCTCAATAAATTTAAAATGTTTGAGGTCGGGTACAGTGGCTCATGCCTGTAATCTAGCACTTTGGGAGGCTGAGGCAGGTGGATCACTTCAGATCAGGAGTTTGAGACCAACCTGGCCAACATGGTGAAACCCGGCCTCTACTAAACAAATACAAAAATTCACCAGGTGTGGTGGCATGCACCTGTAGTCCCAGCTACTTGGGAGGCCGAGGTTGTAGAATTGCTTGAACCCAGGAAGCAGAGGTTGCAGTGAACCAAGATCACACTACTGCACTCCAGCCTGGGTAACCAAGTGAGACTCTGTCTCAAGAAAAAAAAAAAAAATTAAACAATTTATCAATTCTTCAAAAAAATCTTTCAGAAAAGGAACACTTCCCAACTCATTCTATGAGACAAAAGAGAGCACAAGAAAACTGTAATTCCTAAACTCTATCTATCAATACAAAAAGAATTACATAGAATAGCTAAGTGAAGATTTATCCCAGGAATGCATGGCTGGTATAACATCTGAAATTAATGTAATACCCACAGACAACTGTCATATGTAAATTGTGAGAGACTGAATCCTTTCCTCCTAAGGTTGGGAACAAGGCAAGGACGTCTGCTATTGCCATTTCTATTCTACACTGTCCTAGAAGTTCTAGCTAGTGGAATAAGGCAAAAAATAAAATGAATTAACTAAGCAATTAATTAAAAGCATCAGATTGGAAAGGAAGAAGGAAACTGTCTTTATTTACAGATGACATAATCCTGTATGTTAAAAGTCTCAAGGAATCCATACAGAAAAAGGAGTTTAACAAGGTTTCAGGATATAAAATCAATCACACTTCTATATACTAGCAACAAAACAATCAAAAAAAGAAATTCAAAAAAATCCATTCCTGGCCAGGCACGATGGCTCACACCTGTAATCCTAGCACTTCGGGAGGCCAAGGTGGGCAGATCACCTAAAGTCAGAAGTTCAAGATCAGCCCGGCCAACATGGTGAAACCCTGTCTCTACTAAAAATACAAAAAAGTTAGCCAGGAGTGGTGGTGCGTGCCTGTAATCCCAGCTACTTGGGAGGCTGAGGCAAGAGAATCGCTTGAACCCGGGAGGCGGAGGATGCAGTGAGCGGAGGTCACACCACTGCACTCCAGCCTGTGCCACAGAGCGAGACTCCGTCTAAAAAAAAAAAAAAAGCCATTCCTAAAATAATAAAATACTTAGGAATAAACTTAATAAAAGGAGTACAAGACTTGCATACTAAAAACTGCAAAACACTGCTGAGAAAACTAAAGAAGATCTAAATAGATGGAGAGACATTTCATGTTCATGCATTGGAAGCCTCAACACCGTCAAGATGGGAATTCCTCCCAGACTGATCTGTAAATTACTATCAAAATCCCAGCAGACTTTTTGGTAGAAATTGATGAATTGATCCTAAAATGTATATGGAAATGCAAAAACCTAGAAAAGCCAAAACAATTTTGTATAATAACAAAGTTGGAAAATTCACACTACTTGATCTTAAAAATAACTACAAAGCCACAGAAATCCAGACGGTGTGATACTGGCACAGGAAAGGCTTATAGATCAATGCAATAAAATTGGGAATTCAGAAATAAATCCTCACATTTATAGTCAATATATTTTCAACAAAAATGTGAAGGTAATTATTATTACTTATCACTATTGTAATTCAATGGGTAAAGGACAGTCAATTAGATATACAAATGCAAAAAAATTAATAAAAGAAAAGAATTTGGACCTTTATCTCACATCATACATAAAATTAACTCAAAATGGATCATAGATCTAAATGTAATAGCTAAAACTATAAAACTTCTAGAAAACAAAAGTTGCAGGAGAAAATATTCCTGACCTTCGGTTAGGCAAAGAATTCTTAGATAATGACACAAAAAGCCCTATCCATACAAGAAAAAAATTGACAAACTGAACTTCAACATTAAAAATTTTGTGCATAAAAAATAAATCAATATTAAAATGAAGATAAGCCACAGACTGGGAGAAAAATATTTGTAAATCGTATATCTTATAAAGAACTTGCATCCAGGTTATATAAGGAATGCTTGCAACTCAGTAATAAGAAGACGAACACCCCAATTAATATATATATTATATATATATTAACAACTCAATTATATATCTATTCAGATATTTCACCAAAGATATGCAAAGGGCTAACAAGAACATGAAAAGATGCTTCACCTGACTAGTCTTTAAGAAAATGCAAATTACTGAGGCAGGAGAATGGCGTGAACCTGGGAGGCGGGGCTTGCAGTGAGCCGAGATCGCGCCACTGCACTCCAGCCTGGGCGACAGAGCGAGACTCCGTCTCAAAAAAAAAAAAAAAAAAAAAAAAAGAAAATGCAAATTAAATGAGATACCTTTATACACTCACCAGAATGGCTGTAGTAAGACTGACAATAGCAAATGTTAGAGAAGTTGTGGAAAAGCTGGAGCCCTCCTGCCTCCCAGAAGGGAATATAAATGGGTACAAGCACTTGAGAAAACGGGCAGTTTCCTACAAAGTTAAACACAAATTTCCCATACGACCCAGCAATTCCACTCCTAGGAATTTACCCATTAAGAATGAAAATATATGTTCACACAAA
This sequence comes from Pan paniscus, assembly GCF_029289425.2. Taxonomy (NCBI): domain Eukaryota; kingdom Metazoa; phylum Chordata; class Mammalia; order Primates; family Hominidae; genus Pan; species Pan paniscus. The sequence goes on from NC_085926.1 coordinate 193,128,737, forward strand.
GATAATGCTCACGACAGCATTATTCATAATAGCTCCAAAGTGAAACCGGTCCAAACGTCCATCAACTAACAAACACACGAACAAAACGTGGGACAGCCACACAATGGAACACTGTGTAACAAATTTAAAGGAATAAATGACTGATATATGCTACAACATGGATGAACCTCAAGAACAACATTATGCTAAGTAAAGAACCCAGGTGGAAAAGATTACATATTATATGATTCCATTTACATGAAATTACCAGAAAGGGCAAATTTAGAGAACCAAAAAGCAGATCAGTGATTGCCCATGGCTAGGGTAGGAGCAGAGATTAACTTCAAACAAGCAGAGGAAACATTTGGAGGAATGGAAAGGTTCTAACACCAAATTGTGGTCATGGTTACATAAGCCTATAAATTTACTAAAACCACAGAATTGTGCATTTGCAATGGATGAATGTGATGGTATAAACTGTACCTCAACAAAGCTGGGTTTTTTTTAAAAGGACAATGTACATAAAAATTCTCTTTAAACCATAAAACATAGCAGCTGTTACTACAATGGTTGTTGATGTTAAATGCTATGGAGGGCCACTGAGAACCCTCCAGTGATAAAGCTGGCTACCGTTCTCATAAATGTTCTCTTAAATGAATTCATATAAAGCGCTTAGAACAATGCCTGGGTCTTAGTAAGCCTTCTGTATTAGCAGTTATTATTATTACAGTCATACTCAATGTCATTGTTATTACCAGCAAGACATGCCTGGCTTGAAGTGCTCTGAGAAGGTGGCCTGGCTTCCCCAGGGGTGACCACCATGGATTCCTTCCTCAGAGTCACTCAGGCGCCTAAGACTGTTCCAGTCAGAAGTCCCACTGAGAAGTGGCCGCAGTTCTTCCACTGGACAGAGCCTCTTTCAGCTTTAAAAAAATAAAAGGACTCTTTTTTCTGTGTGTTCCTTTGTTCCTGGAACCATCTAGATCCCTGGGGAGAGGCTACCCGTGGTTTGTTGTAAATGAAAGAGATTCATGAATGAAAAGCTTTTGTGCCCTGGTCCCTTCACTCTGGCAGTTCCCCTACTGCCCAGCCCGGGAACTCCATTCATACAGCTCTCAGGAACAGCTCGGAGGGCCCAGGCAGTGCCGTGCTGGGAATGCTCTTCCTGCACCCCAGCTGGAACCCCTTCCAGCAGGCTCACCCCTCTGGCCGGCAGGAGTTCAGCACCGCCAGCCACACCTGCCATGGTCTAGACACAGTCCTGTTACATTGAAGTATCCAATGAGCTCCAGTGAGCCTGAGCCTGGTCAGGACCTCCAAGTCACAGTCCCTCTTTCTCCTCACTGCCTCAGTCTCCCTGCCTGGCACTGCCATTCCCTCCAGGCTAGCCCGAGGCTGCAGCCTGCTTGCCCAGGTCACCTGCCACTGCCAGTCTCCAAGGCCCCTCAATGCTGGCTTCTTCAACCACCCAGGAAGCAGCCAAGCCCTGGAGGACAGCGCCGTCCAGCAGAACCCTGTGCCTGATGGAAACGCTCCGCACCTGCACTGTCCAATAGAGTAGCTGCTAGTCACATGTGGCTACTGAGCACTTGGAATATGGCTAGTGTGACTGAGGAGCTGAATTTTTAATTTTCTTTACTTTTAATTAATTAAACAAAAATGGCCACATGTGGCTAGCATCTGTCCTATAGGACAACAGAGTTCTGCCAACTGAAAGTGGCCTTGCCATCCTGCAGGGTGCGGCAGGAAGCAGGGCAAGATGCTCCCTAGCCCCGTGGCACTCACCCTGCCCTATTCCCCACAGCCTACAGGGTCCTGCCTCCCCCCCATCCCCGCCAGCATCACTACTGGGCCAACAACCCCGACATGTACAAATAGTACCCCTGGGGCAATAGGTCTGCCCCCTGAGAGCTGAGCACTGCTCCTGCAGTCAGCCTTTCAGCAACAGATCTCAGGGGAAGAAAACGTAACACAGGCAGGTAGGCGGAGAAAGAGACCAGAGATGAGTCAGACAGGCGATGAAAACATAGGGAGGGAGAAAGGAGGCCTCTGCCTTCTATGTTTAAATCTGAAGAAATAACCTGCCTGGAATTTTAACTTGCTTGGGATGCAAACTCAGGAGACCCAACCGTGTAAAAGCAAATGTAACAGGATAAGAAAAGAAGATAACTGAAAACGGCTTTGTACAAATTAAAATGCCAAAGTAATAAGGAATATTGGATGAGACAAGACTAAACTGGCTATCAATGTTGGCTGAACAAGTGACAAGTCATTAATTGTCACTTCCTTTAAAAAAAAAAGTAGCACATTTGAGGACAGACAGAGCAGTTAGCAGGAGGAAAAATATTTTACACTGGGACTAGTATATCCTTTTTAAAACCCGGTGTTGTCAATTACCTCACAGCATAACCACCCTGGATAGGAAAAAATCAATATGCACCGAGGCAATTATCTTCTGCACCTCTTGGTACTGAATTGGCAATGAGTTTTCATGGCTCAATTAGCTTGTAACTTAAAACAATAGCAGCTAGTCTCCATTTTCCTCTGGGATATTTATTTACAACAAAAATGTGGCCAGGCACAGTGGCTCACGCCTGTAATCCCAGCACTTTGGGAGGCCAAGGCCGGTGGATCACCTGAGATCAGGAGTTTGAGACCAGCCTGGCCAACAAGGCGAAACCTCGTCTCTACTAAAAATACAAAAATTAGCCGGGCGTGGTGGTGCACACCTGTAGTCCCAGCTACTCGGGAGGCTGAGGCACAAGAGTCACTTGAACCTGGGAGGCGGAGGTTGCAGTGAGCCAAGATCGCGCCACTGCACTCCAGCCTGGGCAACAGAGTGAGACTCAGTCTCAATTTAAAAAAAAAAAAAAAAAAGCTATGTTATTTCAAAGCATCTTCGAAGGACAGACTGAGAACCAAATATTACTGGCATTATAGTGAAATGTTATTCTGATAAGTATCCTTGGGAAATAATATTAAGAAACACTATGTACCTAAAGATGTTCACGAGCATCATAGTATGGCATCATAAAATGGCAAAAAGTGAAACTATCTAAACAAATTAAAGTCCTATTAAAAAGACAACTATATATCCCGTCCGCTCAGGATCACAATTCTCTGCTCCAGCGAAGCTGCTTGTTCAAGTCACCAATGACCTTCACATTGCTAAATCTAGTCCTCATCCTACTGACCTGCCATCAGCGTTTGACACAACTGGTCAAATACTCTCTCCAGAAACACTGTCCACTTAGTCTCACACATTCCCCTCTAGGCCAGCAGCTTATGGAAAAGCGAACCAGAGGCTTCCCTCCCAAGGCTAGGGAAGAGCTCCACTGGCCTCACCCACCAGTTAACTTCTGCACCAGCTGGAGAGACAAGCTGACTTCAGCTGCGCCTGGCTCACATGCTAATCGGGCTTCACCCTCGGCTCTCCCCTATCCATGAAATCGGACTAGCAGAAGTGTGACTTATTCACAACAGAAGATAATCCAATAACCACTCAACTGAGGCTTGGGGATAAAGCATATATGAGGTTTACTTAATTCTGTCTGGCTTGGGTTATAAAAATTAAGGTGCATTTCCTGACCGTGGAGCAAGTACTGACACAAACATCTCAGAAGTATGCTTGGGAAGGAAGGGATGCAAACTCAGGGAGCAATATTGGCATGGGTGATTCAGAAAAAGGATGAGTAACTTGAAGGAGGAAGTGGATTCAAAGAGAAGACTCATGCAAAGCCGAACTTCTCTTCCCACTCCCCGAGTTTCAAAAAAGAGTCAGTCAGGAACAAGTTGTCTGGGCACTTCATCCCGGAAGGCCAGGGGCCTGAAGAAAGTTCTAGGCCATGCTATATCCACAGTAAGAAAAGCCTCTTGGGTACAAATATTCAAGGGCCTGGGAGTCAGGGGAGCTGGGATGTAAAAACTTCCCAACCGAAGCCACCCTAACAAAAGCAGTAACAGCAAACGCTTACATGGTACTTATCCCGTGTAAGGTATCATCTAAGTCCATATATTAATTAATGTTCACAAACTGATAGTATTATTTTCCACTACTAAGTGGCAGGGCTGCATTCAAACCCAGGCAGTGTTTTTTCAGTGCTCGTAACTATTATGCAACACACAACAAAACCTTCAACTATGAACACCTCTATCACCAGAGAACCGTTCTACAGCGTTCACAAGGTCATGGCACCCGCAGTTCTTGACAGCCATTTCAATGAAAGTCACTCTTTCATCTCAGGAAGCAAAATATCCCTCCCCTCACCACTGAGAACATCAGTTGCTTCGAGAAACGCAGACAAGAGTGGCAGAGTTCTCCAACGGGAAGGCAAAAACCAATTCTCAAGTTAATGAGTAAATATTGGGAGGCATTTTGCCAAGAACACTGGAAAGAACAAACCTCTATAATAATCAGCTGATGGAGACTTGCTGCTTAGAAACAAATTTTGATCAACTGCATTACCAGGAATTGAAAGGAATCTGCAGGCTGAATGAAGGGCTAGGATATGTGGGTATGATGGCTGGGCCCAGGGAGTCAACATAGGATAGGAATGAGCATGGCCCGCAGGAGAGGCCGTGTGGGCAGGGCTAGAAGAGGAGTCCAGACCCAACAAGCTCAGTCTGTTTCCCTGGCCACTGGCTCGAGGTTCCCATCTTTACCCTGGGAAAGCTCCTCCAAATCTCCTTTGCGGTTGTGTATGCCTACATATAAAAAGAATCTTTTTGGGCCGGGCGCGGTGGCTCACACCTGTAATCCCAGCACTTTGGGAGAGCGAGGCAGGTGGATCACAAGGTCAGGAGATCGAGACCATCCTGGCTAACACGGTGAAACCCCGTCTCTACTAAAAATACAAAAAATTAGCCGGGCATGGTGGTGGGCGCCTGTAGTCCCAGCTATTCATGAGGCTGAGGCAGGAGAATGGCGTGAACCCGGGAGGCGGAGCTTGCAGTGAGCTGAGATCACACCACTGCACTCCAGCCTGGGTGACAAAGTGAGACTCGGTCTCAAAAAAAAAAAAAAAAAAAAAAAAAGAGAATCTTGTTGCTACCTTCACAAAGGCCTAGAGCTAAGGAGTCTTATAGGGGTTATCATCTATCTGCTCCCATCAGGATTCCAGGTACTCCCAAAGATGGCTGTCCTGACAAAAATCAGGCTGCAGAGATTCCCCAGCCTCGCAGTGCACTTGTGTTGGGCCTTAGATAAGTCCTTTCCCTTCCCTGGGTCCCATGTGTCCACTGAAAATGAGAGCATTAGACTTATGATCCATGATGGCGTTTCCCCAACTGGTGTTTGAGAAACAATGGTCTGTAAGTCATTTAGGATAATGTAGAAAGGAGCATTCCATGTCAAGTTAAGTTGGGACCTGCTGGTTAGTCAAAGCTAAACAGACTTCCTAACTGCCATTCTTCTCAAAATCTCCAGCATGATGGTGTACACTGTGACCCTCCAAGAAGGGGATCGGAAGCTCTGTGTATCCACATATTTTTCCATCGCTGCTTTTCACATTTCCCATAAAGATCTTTCCTGGAACCTGCCGTTTAGGGGATGCTGCTCTGCAAGACCTTCCAAATCTCGCGCTCTAGAAAGCCGTGACGCAGCGCGGTCCCACATCTGGCGCTCTGGAAAGCCGTGACGCAGCGCGGTCCCACATCTGGCGCTCTGGAAAGCCGTGACGCAGCGCGGTCCCACATCTGGCGCTCTGGAAAGCCGTGACGCAGCGCGGTCCCACATCTGGCGCTCTGGAAAGCCGTGACGCAGCGTGGCGAAGCACCCAGGAGCTGCAGTCATTCTGCCTGGGCTTGAACTCCAGCTCTAACCAGCCAGCTGGGTGACCCTGGCCATGTTACTTGAGCTGCTTCTTTATCTGTAAAATGGGATAAATGACCATTCCCACTGCCAAGGGTGGATTACGTGAGATAATTCATCCAAGCACACAGTGGGTTCACTGGTAATAATAGTGGTGGTGGAAACAGTGGTACTGGAATTCCATTGCTCCTCTGGAATCAAGCCTGGAAAATGCTTCTCCCAGTACTTACTAAAAGACATGCAACAGGATGTAGCACTTGCCTTTCATGACCAACTTGGCTCCTCCCAGGCAAGGGCTTTGGCGACCAGGGTTCACTGACCTACAATCGGTTGACTCACATGAACACCCTCACAGCCTGTGCAGGGCAGGAATCTAGGACTATACTGCAACATGCCCCAAACCTGGAAACATCTGTCTAAATTAGGCGGGAAGAAGCGCCAAACAGGTTTACTGTGGCCCCATCCGTTACTCGTTAGTTTAATGATGGCAGTCACTCAGTAGAAAGAGCTGTGGGCCACAGGAAGGAATGCTGGGCTCCGGCCTGTGGTCCAGCAGGAGCTCACGGGTCCGCTGGCTCCATCCTCTACCGTGAACAACCCCTCAGGTCTCAGTCTCCCCACCAGTAAAGTTTAGAAGTGAAGAAAATCAAGTTCTCAACTAGAGATGTACATTGAAGTTACCCAGGGTGATTTTCTTGAAATAACCCTGTCTCAGCCCAACCCCAGACCTACGGAGTCAAAAATCTCTATTTTTACTGTATATAAATTTTAACTCAATTTAAAAAAAATCTCTGAGTGCTGGAATCCAGGCAAAGTATTTGATAAAGCTCTCTGGGTAATTCTGATCCATCATCTTGTTCAGAGCCACTGGCCTGGATAACCACAAGCACCTCTCCCAGAATCTTCTAAGAAGTCACTGGACTTCGAGTTCCTCTGTGAAGAGAGTGTCTAACCCACTGCCTTTTAAATCAGTAGCTAGACAAGGCCAGGATTTCCCTAGAGCGCATGTGAGGAAGGGCCCTTGCTCCCAGCAAAGAGGTGCTCTATCTATCCTGGGGTCCCCAGCACACACTTTTAACCCTTCTGCTTCTGGGACATTCCTTACAGCTGCCTGTGTCTCTGGGGGTCCATCTCAACCTCTGCCTTTAAGTCATCCCAATGTATTCTCAAACCTGTGCCAACAAAAGCAAGACTCAGACGCTCCTCTCAAATTCTATACTCACTTTATCCCAAGTCCTATCTTGAGGCTATTCCTTGTTGATGATCCCATTTCCGTCCCTCTGGACTCAGAAACTGTACTGGAGCCTCAGGTTTCTCTGAAAAGGCTTGGGTTCACTCCAGTGGCTTTTCACGCTTTTGGCCCTGCCAGATAAAACACCCATGCTGGCTGGCCCCTCTAGACCCAACTCCCAGCTGGGCAGATGTACACATTTCAGGGACCATCTAAATTTCACAGGACCTGAGAGCCCAAGGGATAAAGGCATTACAACCTGAGGCCTAGAAGGTCCCAAAGCCACGGTATTATGATTAATTCCAAGTTTGGGACTTAGCTGCTCCTCTGCTCCTCCCCTCCATCCGCACAGAAAACCGAGAGCTGACCGACAACTAAGACTAGACAGGGCCGGGCGCGGTGGCTCACACCTGTAATCTCAGCACTTTGGGAGGCCAAGGTGGGCGGATCATGAGGTCAGAAGTTCAAGACCAGCCTGACCAACATGGAGAAACCCCGTCTCTACTAAAAATACAAAAATTAGCCAGGTGTGGTGGTGTGCACCTGTAATCCCAGCCACTCAGGAGGCTGAGGCAGGAGAACTGCTTGAACCTGGGAGGTGGAGGTTGCAGTGAGCCGAGATCATGCCACTGCACTCCCGCCTGGGCAACAGAGTGAGACTCCGTCTCAAAAAAAAGAGTAGACAAGGACTGATGGAGGCCAACTTCAGACTTGGTCTCTGGAGCACTGAACCCCACTTTGCTCCAGTGTTGTCAGAACAAAGAACTATAGAGACACTGTCCCCCAGTCACACAGAAACAAAAGATACCAACATTGAGAACTAATCCCAAAACAGACAATGGAATAGGGCAGAGATTGCAATATTATCTTAAAGAGACCAACTAGGTCCCTGGCCAAAAAAAAAAAAAAAAAAAAAAAAAACTGACAGTAACCTGATAGAATAATTAACAAATCTAAAAACGTGTCAATCCAAAGATGAACAGAACCTCAAAACCACATGCTGTCCAATATTATCCAGTAGAGAGAAGACTTGGCCATAAGCTTTAGAACATTCTGGTTCCTCTACCCACCATCTTTCTTCAGCTTTCACTGCCACATATAAAGACTGCCATGTCTACCAGCAGCCCCAGAAGGTGAAAATCTGGGACCCCTAAGAATACTTGTTGATTTGGGGTCCACAAGCCCAAGCTAAGAGGATATCTTGAGACTATCCGATGCATAGTTTCCAGTCCTCTGTATCCAGAGATACCCACTTAGGTCATCTTGGAAGAAGAATTATTTTAGATAAATTCAGAGAAGATAGTAGGCCATAACTATTCTTAAGGACAAGAGTAGTTCATTTCTCTGTTAGCACACTACAATTCACAATGTAGAAATCACAAGATAATTTTTTTTAATAATCTTGGAATGAAGCCTTTTCTAGGTGTGACACAGAATCTAAAAGTCACAAGATAGACCTGACAACACAAATTAAAAAAAGAAATTTTGTATAGATGGGCTCTCACTATGTTGTCCAGACTGGTATTGAACTCCTGGCCTCAAGCAATCCTACTGCCTCGGCCTCCCAAAGTGCTGGAATTACAGGTGTGAGCCACCACACCTGCCCACAACATAAATTTTTTAAAAATCTTCATAGAAAAAAAGTTAAAAGCCTGCAAAAAAAAAAAATGTTTTCAATGTATTTCAGGGACAAAAATGCTTATTTCCTTAACAAATACAGAGCTCCTTGAAATTACTAAACATCAACAACCCAATAGAAAAATGGGCTAAGGGCATAAATAGTTCATAGAAAAGAAATTCAGTGATTCTTACCATATGAAAGGAGATCCAATTTCACTCAAAAGAAAGGAAAGAAAACTTAATATTCTATAATGATATATATTTCACATATCAAATTGGCTTGTACCCACCCCTTCACCTCACTGAAAATCCCTGGGGGCCCACATATCCTTCAAGACAGCAGCAGACCCCATGCCACCCCCAGGCTTGGGACTGACAGCAGTGCAGAGAAGGAACATGCAGGCACCAGAGAAAACCCACAAAAGAAGTGAATCGAACATTAAAATCTCCCTCTGTAAAACACAAAGAACAGAGCTCTAGCCACCACTCAGGCCTTTAAAGTAAGGAGCAAATGGCCTGACAGACACATTCTCTCCACCGTGTCAGTGTCTCTCCAGCAGGATTCCTCCGCCCAGTGTTTTTGCCATTGGCCTATTATTTATTCCTCACAGCCCCTCGGAGCAGTGTGCTGGGACTGTCATCCTCCATGCTGATGGGGCTGTGAGGCCAGGCACTGCTGTGCTTCTTGTCTGAGGTCATCAAGCAACTTGGGGACACATTAGTCAAGTCAGCCCCCGGAACAGAGGCTGAGACGAAGGTGGGGGCATCAGTTGACAGCTCAGCAAGGGAGAAGAAAGGCTGACGACCAACTGAGGAAATGACGGTCATGTCAGACACAGCCCTAAAGGAGGCGGCGAGGCAAGTGCTTTTAAAAAGCCTCAGGTTTTTCCTTCTAATAGAGCTTAGAATTCACCACACACAGTGTTAGAGAAAACTATCATTGGCCGGGCACAGTGGCTCATGCCTGGAATCCCAGCATTTTGGGAGGCTGAGGCAGGTGGATCATGAGGTCAGGAGTTCGAGACCAGCCTGGCCAGGATGATGAAACCCCATCTCTACTAAACATACAAAGATTAGCCGGACGTGGTGGCAGACGCCTGTAGTCCCAGCTACTTGGGAGGCTGAGGCAGAAGACTCGCTTGAACCCAGGAGGCAGAGGTTGCAGTGAGCTGAGATTGCACCACTGCATTCCAGCCTGGCGACAGAGCAAGACTCTGTCTCAAAAAAAAAAAAAAGAGAGAGAGAGAGAAAACTACCATGATCTTAAGCAAAGCTGGCATGGGTCTGTGGCTAAAAGGTCCTCGCTTTCTCTCTCCCTGACACACACACGCATACACACACACACACACACACACTCTCTCTCTCTCTCTCTCTCTCTCAGTGGCATCTCCGTGTTCCAGTCTGAACTGCTGGCCAGCCAGCCAGCCAGGTCAGGGATGAATGACAAGGTGGCCCAGAAGACCAGTCCTGGCAGCCACAGTGGCCGTGCCGAAGCCTGGTCTGTGCAGGGACTGTGGTCTTCACGGGTTGCTCAGGCAACTCAAGTATCTCACTCCCCACAACCCTCAATGTGCTGCAAAAGCCAAGACGAACTTCATTAACACGCTTGACCTGTGGCAACCCTCATGACCCAGCAGCCCTGCAGAATCCAGCCAGGCTAGGAAACGCAGGGGCAGACAGTGAATAATGTCTACAGCCCTCCGCTAAGATTCTGTGACACTGTTTTCAGATACACCCACAAAAAGGAAGCACTAATAGACCCAGCTGGGGACAGTTTATAAAGCAGTTTCACACGCAAGATAATCCCAATCATGCAAGATCATCAGAGCACAAATTTTCCTCCCCAGTTGCGAAGTCAGAAAATAGAGGCGGAGGGAGAGAGGACCTCTGGTTTAGAAGGGACTTGAGAAACACTCAAACATTGCTGTTGGGATTTTGCCAAACTCTGGAAAAGTCTGCCAATTTTTTATAAAATGAAACAAGTAACTACCAAAAGACCCAGCTACTGAACTTTCAGGCATTTATATCAGAGAAATAAAAATTTATGTCCATACAACAAAATGCAGCTTTATGCATACTAGCCCCAAACTGGGGACAACCCAGCTGTCCTTAAATGGATGGTGAAGCAAACTGGTATATTCGCACGATGAAATACGACTCAGCAATTAAAAAGTGAATTACTGACACACGCAACAACTGGAATGAACCTCTTGAGGATTATGTTGAGAAAAAAGGCCTATCTCAAAAGGTTACATACTTTAGGATTCCATTGATACATATTCTTGAAATACAGAAATGAAGGAGGAAATTAGTGGTTGCTAACGGTCAGAGGAGGTGGGTGTGGCTATAAAAGGCAGCACGAAGGATCTTTGTGGGGATAAACGTTCTCAGCTTGATGGTATCAAAGTCAATATCCTGGCCAGGCACGGTAGCTCATGCCTGGAATCCCAGCACTGTGGGAGGCCGAGGCGGGTGAATTACCCAAGGTCACGAGTTCAAAACCAGCCTGGGCAACATGGTAAAACCCTGTCTCTACTAAAAATACAAAAATTAGCCAAATGTGGTGGCAGGCGACTGTAATATCAGCTACTCGGGAGGCTGAGGCAGGAGAATCGCTTGAACCCAAGAAGTGAAGGTTGCAGTCAGCCGAGATCATGCCACTGCACTCCAGCCTGGGCAACACAGCAAGGCTCTGTCTCAAAACTAACAAACAACAACAACAAAAACAATATCCTGGTTGTTGTATTTGCTATAGTTTTTGCAAGATGTTACCACTGGGGGAAAGTGGGTAAAGGATCTCTGTATTGCTTCTTACAACCTCATGGTAATCTACAATTATCTTAAAATTTAAAGTTTAATTTTTTTTTTTTTTTTGAGAGGGAGTCTCACTCTGTCACCCAGCCTGGAGTGCAGTGGCACGATCTCAGCTCACTGCAAGCTCTGCCTCCCGGGTTCACACCATTCTCTGAGTAGCTGGGACTACAGGCCCCCACCGCCACGCCCAGCTAATTTTTTGTATTTTCAGTAGAGACGGGGCTTCACTGTGTTAGCCAGGATGGTGTCAATCTCCTGACCTCATGATCCACCCGCCTCGGCCTCCCGAGGTGCCGCAATTACAGGCGTGAGCCACCACGCATGGCCTAAAGTTTAATTTTAAAAGAGAGAGAATGGGAAAGACTCAAGAGTCAACCAAATGAAACATGTAGCCAATTCAAGAATGTGAATCCTGCATGGATACTAGATGGCAATAAGGTTATTATTTATTGTTAATTTTGCTAAATGTAATAAAAATAGTGTATTTATATACAAATAGTACTTTTCAGCCAGGTGCAGTGGCTCATGCCTGTAATCCCAGCACTTTGGGAGGCCGCAGTGGGTGGATCACTTGAGGTCAGGAGTTCAGGACCAGCCTAAGCAACATGGTGAAACCACATCTCTACTAAAAATACAAAAATTAGCCGGGCGTGGTGGCGTGTGCCTGTAATCCCAGCTACTCAGGAGGCTGAGGCAGGAGAGTCACTTGAGCCCGGAAGGCAGAGGCTGCAGTGAAAGATTTGGCCATTGCACTCCAGCCTGGGTGACAGAGCAAGACTCTGTCTCAAAAAAAAAAAAAAGTACTTTTCTGTTAGAGAGACTTATCAAAGTATTTAAAAATAAAATAAGATCTGGTATTTGCTTCTGGGGGAGAAGGCGATGGGTGGGAGTGGAGATGAAAAGGGGCAGGCCATGAGTTGGTAACTACTGAAGCCGGTGATGAGTACACAGGCATTCATTATGCTCTCCTCTCTCCTTCTGTGGGTATTTGAAATTTTCCATAATAAAAGGTGGAGGGGGAAAAAAAGGCCCACAGAGGATGTTCAGTGCCTCGCCATCAGTAAGAGAGAGAAACAAGGCTTTAACCTGGGTCTTCAGACCCTTCTACCACAGGCTGAGCCAGCCTGGAAGAGCCGCGAGGGCAGGTGAGGAGCCGCCCCGGGCAGACTGTGGGACGGCTGCGGGTCTGAGGAGCGCCTGGGGCATCAGGCCTGCAGGTCCCATGTTGTTGCTCCCTAATCAGCATATGGTGTGCAAAGCAGCCCCACACACAGTTGGTGGCACTGCAGATGGAGGCCACCAGGCCCGGGAGACTCAGCTACATCAGAGATGCCACACGTCTGGCTGGGCAGGAGGGCTCCAGGAAACAGCCAGCCCTGCCCTTCTTCAACAGAGGGTTTGGAGGTTCTCAGGCAACAGGAAAACAGTGCCTTTATTCTACTCACCTTGGAAAGTGGGACAGACAGACGGGCCTTCTGTTATGCGCAAGATGTTCTACCTTGTACAAGAGGTGTACACTCTATGGAAAAAAGACAGCCTTGCTCAAATACCACATCCTCCTCAAAGCCTTCCCCAAATTCCTTAGCCAAAGGTGCCGCCTCCTTGGCACTTCACAGCTCTCTCTGTGCTGAGATCCCCTTGTATGAGTTACCTACTGCTGCATAACAAGTTAACCCAAAACTTAGCAGCTGCAAACAACAAATATTTATTTATCTTACAGATAAATAAATAAGCTGCAAGATAAATATGTTATTTATCTTACAGTTTCTGAGACAATTCAGGCAAGCTTAGCCTCTGGCCCACGGGCTGCAATCAAGGTTGGCTAGGGCTCAACTATGTAAAGACTCAATTCCCCTGTCACTCGTGTGGCTGCTGGTGGGCCTCAGATCCTCCCTGGCTGCTGGCCAGAGACATCAGTTCCTCACCATGCAGGCCTCAGCTCATATCATGGCAGCTGAATTCCTCCAGGCAAGGCTCAGACAGAAAGACAGAAAGTGCCCAAGACAGAAGCAGCAGGCTTTTATAACACAGTCCCAGAGTGACAGGCCATCACTTTTGCCAGATTCTATTCACTAGAAGCATGTCAATAAGTCCAGCCTACATCAAGGGACGGGGACCCACCAGGGCACGACTCCTAGGAGGCAGGAATGACCGGGGGCCGTGTTAGAGGCTGCCCACCACATACCCCAACAGAGGTGGTATTTGGATGACACCTATTTCTTTCTTTTTTGTATGACAGGTGTTTGTACATTTATGTAAATGTCCAATTCCCCAACTAGAAAGTGAAGTTGTGAGGGCAAACCGCACATCTGACTCACATCTGTTCCCCTCCCCTCCTGTGCCTAGCTAGTACAGCATCCAGTCTTGGTGGCAGCTCTATATCTGAGAGCGGCAGTCGGCCCACCTGCCCACCACCCACACGCCTGCCGAAGAGGCCCAGCTGGCTGCGTGTGGCACCACATGGTCCCACCTGCTCTGGTCCTGGCTGACTGGACCAACCACAACAAAAAAATCAACAACGTATAACCTGCAGGCTGGCCTATGGGAAAATACCAAGAGAAGACGCTCGTGACGGGAAAGTCACAACAAAGGCCATGCAAGCTTCAGTTCTGCAGGAACAGAAAAGCACATTTTTAGAAGGCAGCTGTAGAGAGGAGAAAATAAAGAAGTGTAGACAGAAACAGTGATTCCATTTGAGAGAAAGAGAGAGAAGAAATCACCAAAAGATGGGTCCCAGAGCTACCCCTAATAAACCCTCTGTCACTGATCTGAGCTGCATGAGTCCCACTTTCTCACGGGGGAGCGAGGTGAGGGAAAAGGAAGGGCAGACAAAGAGCGTCCAGAGTCCCCGGGAGGTCACTGGGCGAGGGCCACGACACCCAGCAGGGGGTTTGCAAGAGGAGTTTCCTTGAGGTTAGCTCCCAAATCAGCTCACAATCAGAAGCTCACTCCCATCCTAGGCGCCGTGAATTCCCCAAATTTCACAGGTCTGTGATTAAGGTCTATAACAGACAAACCTTATTATGTGATCAATGATGCTTTAAAAGAAAAAATACTGTACCTGACTCCCCCAACCCAAGACAGAAGGGAAGCCATCGCCCGCCCCCCCTTACGTGGCTCACTCGCCTCTCAGGGGGAAGCTATCTCCCAGAGTGTAAGATGCCAGTGGGGTTAGGACAGGAACCGGCTCACCCTGTTAAGAAGCCAGTCCTCACTAGGGCAAGAAGCCTGTATGGAGGACAGACAGAGGAAGTGCAAAAGCCAAGGGTTAAGGCAGAGGAGACCTATTCCAGGTCCCGGGAGACAAGCCGCTCTCAAACTGTTTTGTCATCGAGCGCCACACCCACTGGACCCCACTCAGGTGGGGGAGTCACTCCGCTGCTGCGTGCTCCTGTCCACACAGGGTGGGAATCCTCACCCCCTCGGCCTCATCAAGGGCTTTCAGATTTTACAGAAACGTTCCGGCTCTTGCCATCTCAGCCACATCAGGCCCGACTTAGGACCCTCTGGGACCTTTACAACCCCAGAGGTCAGTGTCAGGCAGCCCCACCGACGCTGCACACTTGGGCCCTCCTGACAGGCAGAGCCGGTGACAGGGCTCGGGCGAGGCCTTCAAGCCGAAACGGAGAGCTCAGCAAGCCCAGGCAGTGGGACAGCAGAGTGTGGGTCTGAACCAGAGAAAAAGGCTGCAGAACAGGAGGGATGAGGGCGAGCAGCAGGAACGCTGACCAGGAAAACCCGCCAGGCAAGGGGAGTCCGGGCCCACACCCTGCAGCCCGCTCTCTCTGGAGGCCCAGCTATCGCCCGGAATATTCCAAAGGCTATCCAGAAGCCAGAGTAAGGGGACAGAAAACACAGAAAAAGCAGGCCCGAGACTCCGTCCAAGGTGGCTGACCAGCAGGACCTGACCATCAGCAACTACACACAGGACTTGAGTACAGAAATGAGTCTTCTCCAGCCAGGGACAGTGCACAAAGTTCGGGACAAAGAGAAGACGCTCAGCAGAGTCAGCCCCAGAGGCGGCTTGGCAAACACACCAGAGGGACAGACAGGGATCTGACACCATCTGGGCAGCAGCAGCTGCAGTCCAGGCGGAGGCTCCGGCCGCCCAGCACACCCTGGCCCAGAATGCCTGCTCGGCCCCTCCCCCAGCCGTCACCCCAAGCCTTCAAGGCTAACCTCTCCTCATCCTCCTGAAAGCTTCCTCTCTGTGCCCTGACAGAACTGACAGCACCTGCTGCATTCTCCATGCAAACAAGCCCCACACCCCGCTGAAGTCAGGACAGGACAGGACGCTGCTCTGCTGACCTCTCGCCTCTTGCTCCCTGTGTGACACCCACTCACTTGGGGTCCCTCCACCAACCGGAAGGTGAGCTCCCCAAGGGCAGGACTGCTGTCCTGCCCCAGTGCCCTGAACACAGTGGGCAGGAGGACGGACTCCTCATAGGTGAGGCGAGGCCCAGAAAAAAGCTGGCTGGCGTCCTGGCAAGAGGTAATAAGAGCCAGCTGATGCCTTTGACCGATAGCCAAGAATTTAAAAGAAGATCTTGACAAATTAAAAGACAGAATCTAATGAAGGGGACCAAAATGGGAAATATTACTGTTCAACCAATTTGGCAACTATTTTCATTAGCTTAGAAACAGCTTCTGGCATTAAATTAGTAGAAAATGGTCTCTACCACGTTACTATTTTTAGCATTTTATGACAAATTTGCTCAGCTGTCCCTCTTCAGAATAAGAGAACCGAAATGCCTCAAATTTGCTCCATAAGAGCTGCCAGAAAATAGTTTTCACTGAAATCACTGGACACATGTTTATACCCTTTGTTCAGTATTTGTTCAGATGTTTTCACTCAGGCAAGTTCCTGAATGCCTGTTTTTTCCTTTGCTTTCTTCCACACAAGAACCCCTGCTCCTCCCCCCAGCTGAACGCTGACAGTCAAGGGCAGCACCCGCCACAGCAGGAATCAGAGTTCTCCAGGCTTGGGGAACCATCAAGAAATGGCTATCCCAAAAATTCAAGCTCCTGGTTGTGACTAACCTTAAGGAGTGTTCAGAGTCCACTGGATTCACCAGAAGCTGCGGGATTCCACCCCCAAAGGTTCTCCAGTGGGGTTCAGAAAAAGGGCAAAGGCGGGCCGGGCATGGTAGCTCACGCCTGTAATCCCAGCACTCTGGGAGGCTGAAGCAGGTGACTCACCTAAGGTGAGGAGTTCGAGACCAGCCTGGCCAACATAGTGAAACCCTGTCTCTACTAAAAATACAAAAATTAGCCTGGCGTGGTGGCTCACGCCTGTAATCCCAGCTACTTGGGAGGCTGAGGCAGGAGAATCGCTTGAACCAGGAGGCAGAGATTGCAGTGAGCCGAGATCGAGCCTCTGCACTCCAGGCTGGGTGACAGAGCAAGACTCCATCTCAAAAAAAGAAAAAGGGCGAAGGCAGTGAGCCAGCTCTGGCAGACTGAGGGGACCCCTAAAATAAAGTAGTTCAAGATAACACCCAACACAACGGTATTCATTTAATTCACTTGATGAATATTTATTGACTGCCTACTATGTGTCTGTATCGCTCTAGGAACTGGGAACACAGCAGTGAATGAAACCCACAGAACTTCCTGCTCCCATGGAGCTTACATTTGGGTGGGGCAGATAGATGATCAAAACAAACAAAAAAAAGCAAAATCCATTCCACATGAGCAAACGATAAGAACTATGAAGAGAAAGAAAGCAAGGAAGGGCCAGGGCCCTTCATCACAGAAGATGAGCACGATTTCACACAGGACGGCCAGGGATGGCCTCATTGCACAAAGATCTGGAGGAGGAGAGGGGGCAAGCCACGGAATGCCACCAGGAAGATCTGGAGGAGGAGAGGGGGCAAGCCACGGAATGCCACCAGGAAGATTTGGAGGAGGAGAGGGGGCAAGCCACGGAATGCCACGGGAAGATCTGGAGGAGGAGAGGGGGCAAGCCACGGAATGCCACCGGGAGAGTGGCCCAGGTGGAGGGAGCAGGAAGCGGGGGTGGCCACAGCAGGGTGAGTGACAGCACAGTGCAGGCTGAAGCCAGGGCTGCTGGATCCGATGGGATTGGATCCGACAGGATGGGATGCGAGGATCTGCCACTGGGAAGAAAAGGGCCTTGCCCACAGGCTCACAGAAACGTGGTAAAAGAGTTAAATTCTGGTCAGCTGCACCTGGTGTGGCCTTTTGGGGACACACAGAACAGGCTGGGTTCCAGTTTCCCAGGACAGCCCTTCAGAAGACAGTGAGTCTTCTGGGGCAGGGTCCCCAAGCCCCATGCGAACAGGTACAGGTCAGTGGCCTAGTAGGAACCCGGCCGCACAGCAGGCGGTGGGAGGCGGGCTAGTGAGGCATCACCACCTGGGCTCCCCCTCCTGTCAGATCAGCAGCAGCATCAGATCCTCAAAGAAACACAAACCCTACTGTGAACTGCGCATGCGAGGGATCTAGGCTGCATGCTCCTTATGAGACTCTGACGAATGCCTGATGATCTGAGGTGGAACCGTTTCGTCCCAAAACCACCCCCCAACCACCCCTCAGTCCACTGAAAAACTGTCTTCTGTGAAACCAGTCACTGGTGCCACAAAGGCTGAGGACTGCTGTTCTAAGGCGTTTAGGCCCAGTTCCCTTGAGGGTTGATGTTGAGACCCCTCAGTCACCCTCTGGGTTGAGATCCTCTGAAACCCCTTGTTGGTCAGTGCCACGAGGGCGCTCCACCCACGGTGTGCCGCCAGACACACACCTCTCCAACGACTCCGTCCCCGGGGCCCCCACCACAATTCATCATCCACGGAAAGTCCTCCCAATCCCTCTGGGTCCAAGGCAAACCCAAAGCTATTTCAAATCTGGAAGTACAACCAAGTAAGTGAATAATTAAAATGGCACACCCAACGACATGCTCTGTTGGCAGGGGACAGGAAAGGCTGGCTGATATGAGGTAGCTTTGGCTGGAAATTGAGGCTTTCCTGCCCACACCCGCATCCCAAAAGAGAGCTACAAGTGTTATTTATTATGCTAATCTGAGGGCAGCATTTCTTTCTTTCCTTTTTTTTTTTTTTTTTTTTGAGACGGAGCTTCGCTCTTGTTGCCCAGGGTGGAGCACAATGGCGCAATCTCGGCTCACTGCAACCTCCGCCTCCTGGGTTCAAGTGATTCTCCTGCCTCAGCCTCCCGAGTAGCTGGGATTACAGGCATGCGCCACCATGCCCAGCTAATTTTGTATTTTTAGTAGAGATGGGGTTTCTCCATGTTGATCGGGCTAGTCTCAAACTCCCGACCTCAGGTGATCTACCCGCCTTGGCCTCCCAAAGTGCTGGGATTACAGGCGTGAGCCACCACGCCCGGCGAGCGCAGCATTTCTTAAAGTGAGTACTGTGGAAAACCCGCTCTCAGAATGTGAATAGGTATTCCTCAAAAAGGCATTCTGTGGTCAATCATGTGTAAGCGATGTTGGTTACACAAAGCTAAATGTTTTTTACTGCAGTACTTATCAGAGCTTTTGGTTTGCTCCAAAGGGAAAAGTACTAATACTATCTAACACTTACCAAGCATCTCTCGGTATCAGGCCCTGGGACTTTTCACACAGTATCTCAGCCAGTCCTCCCCACCACCCCAGTGAGGCCCACATGGTCACTATTCCCATTTTACAAACAAAGAATGCCGCTCAGAGAAGGCAGGTTTTCACTCGAGATCTGTGTTAGGAGTCACGAGGGGTTTAGGCAATACCAGATGTGATTTTGGTTTCTGAAACCAAAACATTAGGAGCCATCGCAGGTGGGAGATTCAAAAGCCACTGTTACCTGCATCACTGGGGTAGAACGCAGAACTCTCTGGTAAACCACGTTACAGAATGTGGCTTAGGCTCAAAGTCTGAGCAAGACCTTAGTCTCCTCCAGCCCTGTTTGCCTGAGGGGTAGAGAAGACAGCAGAAAGCAGTGTCCCTTCCCCTGCTCTGCAGAGGTCAGCCCCGTTACAGTTCACTTCTCCTGCCTCAGGGCTAAGAAGAAAATTCCAGAAAGAAGGAAAGCCCCCTCTGTGCGTGGGACCATGCTCACTAGTCAACAGGGTCCTGGAATCACATTCTATTCCACCCTCCTATGGGGCAGAATCAGGGAGGGAGGAGGCTCTCCCTCCTCCCTGCATCAGCCAACCAGGATACTAAAGGGCAGAGTGAGAACTCACCCCCAGGCCTGTTGACCCCACCCATGTCCACACTAAACCAGCCCCCACCCCCGTCAATCCTCAGACCACTTCTTTCTGAAGCAAGCAGGGGCCACAGGGCTAACTATGGGAACCAGCATGCGCCGTCAGCCCCTTTCAGTCAGGATCTCAGAGGCTGGAAAACCATCTACATACGGCATCCACAATTGTTGGGGGGGGCGCCCTTGTGTCTGCTTTCTCCTGGTACTGAGGCTGATGGAGCAGGGGCAGAGAACAGGCTGCCCTGGAATCTCCAATCCTTATCCACTGTACCCCAGGTTCCAGAACGCACACACATCCCCCTGCAGGAACCCTCCCCTTAGAAACATGTCTGCCTCATAACGGCTAATTAAACATTGATTACTGAACAGCTTCCTGATTCGGTTTAAACTGAACAAAGTTATGAAGTTCTATAAACCAGCCTTAAAAACCTCCTCTGTTTTATGAAATTGATCTAAAAGAACAGTAGAGAATATTACAGACCTCCCATGGCAGTGAGTAAAAGTACAAAAAGTACAGAACAAAGAAATGAAAACTCAATATGGCTTTTACTACATTTGTCAAATTTTACTTAAGGAAAAAAGAAAAGATGGTATTTTAAAGGCTTTCTGCAAAAGGCCACACACACACTGACCTCAGTGTTTCAGGGCAGGCAGGCAGGAAGGGAAGAAGGAATGAGGAAGGGAAGGAGGGAGGGAAGGAGCTGCTGGTCTAGAATTTCCCATGTGGGTTTTGCCCCAAGCCTGCAGGCATTCTGGCCCTGCCTCAGTTCTTTCTCATGCAGGCCTGTGAACCTAGGCTAAGAAGCATCCAGTGTCAACTACCTGAATCTTACACCAGCCTTTGCCACCCAGCAACACTGACCCAAAGTGGACCCAAGAATGTCCTTGAAAGAGACCAACCATCTGCCTGCAGCCTCAAGACAGTAACGCCCCCATGACAGACACTGAAATAAGGACTCTCAGGGGTGATAACACCCAGGAGGCCAGGAGAGCTGGATGGGGCCACCCCAATTTGTTGCCAGCTGGCTTTGCTGTTCTTTTCTACAATGGCAAGCATCACACTAGGCTTCAAGAGATTCGGGCAGGGGCGTGGTGGCGGGCGCCTGTAGTCCCAGCTACTCGGGAGGCTGAGGCAGGAGAATGGCGTGAACCCGGGAGGCGGAGCTTGCAGTGAGCCGAGATCGCGCCACTGCACTCCAGCCTGGGTGACAGAGCGAGACTCCGTCTCAAAAAAAAAAAAAAAAAAAAAAAAAAAAGAGATTCGGGCAGAGGAGGCTTGGGCCCAAATCCTACCTTTTGAGGGATTTTATAACAGCTTGCATTTGTCTGGTCTTTTATCCACTCCCATAGATCTCCACAGGAAACGAGCAGGCTGGGGCTGATGGTGGCAATAATCACATGCTAAATGTTATGGAGCTTTCAGAAACCCTGATGCTTGGGAGCTGGGGGAAGGGGAGGCTGGGGCGGATATATGAAGCATTTTTGGCAGCATTACTTTTTCTGTTGTTTGAGACAGAGTCTCACTCTATTACACTGTTACCCCGGCTGGAGTACAGTGGTGCTATCTAGGCTCACTGCAACCTCCGCCTCCTGGGTTCAAGCGATTCTCCCGCCTCAGCCTCCCAAGTAGCTGGGACTACAGGCGCCCACCACCACACCCGGCTAATTTTTTTGTATTTTTAGTAGAAATGGGGTTTCACCATGTTGGCCAGGCTGGTATCGAACTCCTGACCTCAGATGATCCGCCCGCCTCGGTCTCCCAAAGTGCTGGGATTACAGGCATGAGCCACCTCGCCCGGCCGGGCCCATGCTCTTAACCACGACACCCTAGGGCCTCTTTTAAGTAACCTCCCAAGATCACGAAGCCTTGACCTTGGGAGTCACAGTGTTGCAATTTGCACTCAGCTCTGTCCGATCCTGAGCCTGGACTCCTACTCTCTCTGATACACCAATCCCCCTTTCAGCCTGCTCAGACCTGCCTGCCTCAGTGCTCCCTACACTGGATATCAAGAGACGATCAGACGCAGCCACGCACAGCCCCGAGCAGTACAATGAATGGAGCCTATCGCATGGAATGCTGAAGGGGTCCTTCGAAGCCTCTGGGCTCCCACAGCCCATGGCCAGTGGCACCTGTCAGGAGGCAGACACTACCAGCAGGTTGTGTGTGATGGGGTCCAAGCAAGGGACATGTGACCTTTGAAAAGTGACTATCCACATTCTTTAAGCATGGACGACATAGAGTGACTTCCCTCCAAAGAATATAGTATGGCAAGGGGGAAAAGAATAATTACAGTGGAGAAACCTGACAAACACGACTTCAGCCCAGTGATCAAGGTCAACAGCAACAGTGATAAACCATGTACCCTTGATAGAATGTGGTGTGTCACTGATATGATGTGAGGGAAACAGCTCTTCTCCTCTGCGGCATTCCTCCCATAACCTCCCAAAAACCCGTAACCTCAGTCTAATGATGAGAAAATCATCAGATAAATCCTAATTGGGGAACACTCTACAAAACAGCTGACCGGTATTTCTCAAAACTGTCAAGGTCATCAAAAACAAGGCAAGTTGGAGAAAATTCCACAGCCACCTCCTCCAGGAAGGCTTCCTTCTTCCTGCAAATGCCGGTGACCTGTCCTCTTCTGAAGCCCTCAGCATTGGGTGGCTCTTCATGTTGCCTGCCCTCATTGCTGGACCATGCCACCTGCCCCACTGACATGAGCCCATGAAGCAGCAGCCCAGCAAACATCTCTGAGACACCCAGGGTGGCCAGCACCATGTCTTGCAAACAGTAGCGCTTAGCATAGGCTGGGTATTGACAAAGGATTGACTGCAGGACAGGAGAGCCTTCCAGGGGTGCATGGGGGATGACAGGAGAGTCTCCTGGGGGCCTCTGGCCAGCCTAGAGCCCTGCTGCTTGTCTGGAGGCCTGCCTGCCCTGCTCAGGGAGAACCCACGACCACAGAGCATGTGCCCTAGCACAGCCCATACTGCTGAGCTGGAGCCAGCAGCGCCTCAGGCCGTGTGACCCAGGAGGGGGAAGCTGGCAGTCCTGGAGCAGTTGCCCTTGGCTCCCTCCAGCTCCAGTGTGGCAAAAAATGTTTTCTTTTCCATTGCATAAGATGCTTCCAGTGGCGACAAACCCAACACCACAGACAAATGGAAATAAAACCCCGTGGATGTGGGTGAAGAGCAGAGAGTGGCTGTGTCTGTGGAGGGCACACAGGCAGGCAAGCATGAGCAGCGAGACCAGCCGCATGTGAACCCCCAACAAGCAGGGAAGAGAAAAACAAGCTCTGACCAAAGTCAGAGCCAGCATGTCCCGCCTGGCAGGACCCCTTCATTCTTCCGGAGGCCCTTGCTCAGATGTGGTTCTGGGCGCTGCTGCTCCAAGGGGGCGATCAGGGCAAAACTCATGGGTTTGACCAGCCCAACCCTATCCCAGCCAGGTCCCCTCTGCGGGGCTGCGACATGGGGCCCAGAAGACAGGCAAGGACGCCAAGTCCTGTAAGTTTCACAGGGCTGGGCATGTGTAAGAGGCTGGGTGTCCAGGTCTGGACATCAGAATGGGCATAAGCTCCGGACTGAGAACTCCAAGGGCAAGGAGGACACAGATCGCTGGAGAACTCGGAGAAGTGGCCTAACCTCTCAGCTCCTCCCTTTCCTTTCCTGTCCAGTGGGGACAGCCACTGTCTCGAAGCTCTTAAGTGGCGGCTTGAGGTGGCCCATGTGAGAGGTCAGACACTAACAGGCTTAGAACTGTACAGACACTAGTAGGCTTCAAACTATACAGAAGCTCACCTGAGTGAGTCGACAACCGTGGGCGGCTGGGGATTGACACACCCTGGCCTTATAAGGGTCACCTCTGGCCCAGTAATGCTACCCTTGGGAGCTATCATAGGAAAGAATCGTAATGAGAGAAAATAATCTGTATGCATGTGGATATCCACCGTATAATTTACAATACTAGAAAAAATAGAAAGCAGCTAGCTAGCTGAGAACAGGGAAATGAGAAAGTGAACTGAGGTTCATCTACTCAATAAAACCATTCGAAAAATTTTCAAAGACTATAATTACACAGAAAATGGGGACGTGAGCCATTAACTGAAAAAATCATGACATAGCTTCATTTGTACAATTTCTTTCATGGGGGTTGAAATGAAGATTCAATTTCAAGTCTTCATCTATAAAAAAAGACTCAGAATGATTTGATATATAGGATAACTCCTACTTTGCCTAAATGTTTAAAAAGCTACATGTTGGGAATATAAAGAAGATAAAGAATCAGTAATGATGGCCGGGTGCAGTGGCTCACACCCGTAATCCTAGCACTTTGGGAGGCCAAAGCGGGCAGATCACGTGAGGTCAGGAGTTCGAAACCACCCTGGCCAATATGGTGAAACCCCCATCTCTACTAAAAATACAAAAAAAAAAATTAGCCGGGCATGGTGGCGGGTGCCTGTAATCTCATCTACTTGGGAGGCTGAGGCAGGAGAATTGCTTGAACCCGGGAAGCAGAGGTTGCAGTGAGCCGAGGTTGTGCCACTGCACTCCAGCCTGGGCGAGAGTGAGACTCTGTCTCAAAAAAAAAAGTAAGCACATTTTAAAAGTAGTTTAGGTACAGAAGGATGACCCTCATGCTACAGAAGGGAAGGCGGGAGGAGAGGTTTAGACACAGAAAAAGAATTTGGATTTCTGGGGCAAACACTAGACAGGACCTCCAGGAGGAACTCAGAGGAGCACAGGCTTTTCTGACTCAGCCCTCCTGGGTGAGAACAAGGGTTCAGGCTCCACCCATACTCCACTCTCACTTTCCTGGAGAAAAACGAATGCTATGAAAGAAACAGAATAGCCAATGTAACAAGAATGCAGCAATTACATGACAACAAAACCATCAACCAAAGCACAAAACAACACTCATTTCTATGATTAAAAAACAATGAATGCAAAAAAGGCAG
Source organism: Pan paniscus (assembly GCF_029289425.2). NCBI lineage: Eukaryota > Metazoa > Chordata > Mammalia > Primates > Hominidae > Pan > Pan paniscus. Next base: position 193,153,367 of record NC_085926.1, read on the forward strand.
CAGTTAAGAATCATGACAAACTCAAGACAGCACGAATGATGTCTGAAAAGAGTGTCCTTCCAAAAACTGCAGGAATTCCAAATGATCTTGGTAGGAACTCCCCAGCGCTGCCAAGTGTGCCAGGCCAGACTTCCTGGCAGGACACACCCCAGACGCCACAGGAAACTCAAGGACCGCTCATTTTATTTTATGACTATCAAATTTTAGTAACTCCTAATAACTCTTTTCTTAGGAAAAGGCTTTGGGGCACATGTAAAAATGAATTGCTGCTGGGCACGGTGGCTCATGCCTGTAATCCCAGCACTTTGGGAGGCCGAGGTGGGCGGATCATCTGAGGTCAGGAGTTTGAGACCAGCCTGACCAACATGGAGAAACTCCGTCTCTACTAAAAATACAAAATTAGCCAGGCGTGGTGGCACATGCCTGTAATCCCAGCTACTGGAGAGGCTGAGGCAGGAGACTCGCTCGAACCCAGGAGGCAGAGGTTGCAGTGAGCCGAGATTGCTAAACCATTGCACTCCAACCTGGGCAACAAGAGCAAAACTCCGCCTAAAAATAAAAAAAGAATTGCTGGAAGCACATTATCACTCCCCTGAAGAACCCCTGAAAAGACTGTGTGTTTGGGTCAGCTGGAGGCACATCTAAAATAACTCCTTCCCCACCTCCTGAAGCACACCCCTCCGAGGATGGGGCCCACACCTGGAGGGACACCAATGATGCGTCCATTTACTGCATCGACTGCAAAGCTCTAGCCAAAGCCTTTTCTCTGCAGACATCACAGCCCCCCTGAGCTATGCCAGGCTCTTGGGCAGGGCTAAGTCAGAGAGGGCCGGAGCACCTTCCTGGCATAATTCTCACCCTCTCCCAGAGCTTAGGAGCTCCCTAACTCTTGTCATCGGTCCCTGCACAATTCATTGCCTGGCTGTCCTATAGCTGGAGGCAGAAGAATTTTCTCTTCCCTGACAAACCACGAGGAGCTGTATTTCACCTCCTGCTGGGTACTCCACAGCATAACCCAGCCCAGAGTTGAGCATGCAATGGGCAGGAACCTGACAGCTGACAGAGGGAAAGAGGCAGGAGGGAGGGAGGTGAAGGGAGGGCAGGCGTGCCTCCCCCTGGCTCCCTAGAACTACAGAAACCCCTAGCGGGGATTCCTGCAAGCCCTGGGCTCTTCAGAATGCAAGTTGAAACAGCTCACTGCTGCAGCCCCTCATTTCACAGGTGGGGAAACTGGTGAGGCCAAGAGAGACAAAGTGGCTCAGCCCTAGGCACATACGTGGCTAATGGCGGAGCTGTGAGCAACACCTCCATCTGTCTGCCCTCTAGAATCTAGAACAGAACCACGTCCTTCTCAAGTCTGAGCCACCCACAGCTCCTGTACTGGGCTGTCCAGAGAGGTCATGTATGGGGTACCTGATGGGGTAGAAGTAACTATTTGGAGAAGCAGCTTCCAACCCTAGCTCTGCCACTTAAAAGGCTGTATAACCCTGGGCAGGTCTTGCAACTCCTCAGCTTCACCTGTAACCCCACAGGATGGGTAGAAGGGTTGGTGAGCTGACAGAGCTGCACCTGGGTCACTGCAAAGGCTCACCAATGCTAGCTCTTCACCCTAGGCCCTTTCGGTGAGCTCGTCTCCTCTCTTCTTCAGACTCCTGCCCAATGGAGCCCCCTGAGCCCTTGCCTCACAACAAAGAGGACACTCAGAGGCCTCCAGGGTGCTGGAACTTGCCTGCAAAGTCCCAGCCAGAATGGACGGGCTTGCTTTTCCCTGTGGCAGGACAACCTCCCAACAGGAACCGAGCTTCAACTCTCAACTCCTGAGTCTCTGGTTCACCAAGCACCTTCTTTTTCACTTCTGGTCTGCTGGGCTGGAGGAGCAGGCCTCCACCACATGGCCCACTGTCCCCTGGGCTACCAGGACCTGCCTGGTCTGGAAACTGCTGGAAAACTCATCCAGCCACAGTTCAGATAACTGCTACCCCAAGGCCCCAAACACCCCTTCTCACCATTAAGAGGCTCAGGACATGGTTCACCATGGCCAGAAACTGGTTGATATGGTTTGGCTGTGTCCCCACCCAAATCTCATCTTGAATTGTAGTTCCCAGAATCCCCACATGTGGTGGGGGGGACCTGGTGGGGGGTAATTTAATCATGGGGGGCAGTTATCCTCATGCTGTTCTCATGCTAGTGAGTGAGTTCTCTGAGATCCAACGGTTTTATAAGGGGCTTTTCCCCCTTTTCCTTGGCACTTCTCCTTGCTGCCGGCATGTGAAGAAGGACGTGTTTGCTTCCCCTTCCATGACTGTAAGTTTCCTGAGGCCTCCCCAGCCATGCTGAACTGTGAGTCTATTAAACCTCTTTCCTTTATAAATCACCCAGTCTCAGGTATGTCTTTATGAACAGCGTGAGAACAGATTAATACACTGGTCAATATCCAGGGCTCCAGAACCCATTAAGGATCACTGTAGGGAGATCCTAGAAACCAGACACACTCCAGGAGTTAGACCCTCCAAGGCTTCCAGTCCAAGCATGACCAGAGCTGCCAGAAATTCCACACAAGCTGGACCTATCACACACTGGATGATGCATCTCTCTTTCCTGGAGACAGACGCCCAGAAAATCCTTCTAATTGCGCATCAGAGTTTCTTCAGAAGTTCTACATGGTCGTAATTTGCACCTCTCACATCTAGATTTGCTATTTTAAAATCAGATAAATACAGATTCAAACTAGAAAGAACAAGAGCATAAATTTGGATGGAGGATCATCTAATCCAACCCACCATTTTTCAGATGAGCAAACGAAGTATGGGGGTTGAGCAGTGGGGAAAGAAGGGGGCGAGTGCAAGGGGCAGAGTCCAGACCAGAGCCCAGAGACTCCCTGTGTCCTCATAAATGGACCCCGGGAGCTATGCAACCAAGGCCCTGCCCTTGATTCTTGGTGTAGGAAGCTCGGTGGTACAAAGGGCTTGGCTCCCTCCTCCACTCTTTCATGTTCAGTGGAGCTATTCTCCCTGATACAGGGCCTGGGCAGTGTTGGAACCAGGGAAATGGATGCAAAAGTCAGACACCCAGGGGCTATTGCTCCTGGAAGCCCAGGTTACCTTTGGGCATGATCTGATGCATGGCGACCGAGAGGAAGAAGATGGAGTCACTGTAGTAGGTTCCCGAGCCAGCACTGAAGTGCTTCTGCATGGCCTCCACGACGGGGAAGAGCTTATCCGTCAGCACAGCAACGTCGTGGAAGATGACCTGCAGCAGGTGCAAAAAAAACCAAGGCTCAGCAAACCAGTTCTCACTGCAAGCTCGACACCCAACACACACCTGGGCCCACAGAGGCAGAGGCAGACAGTGCCTCTCCAGGGTCCACAAGCAGGGGATGGGGCTAGGGGTAGCAACGGAGAGTTAAGGAAACGAGAAACAACCAGGAGTCAGAATTGAGGCTGCACTAAGGAGATGGGGACACTGTGTGAGGGGTGGCATGCAGGCACGCATGTACGGGCTGTGCAGTGGAAGAGAAGTGGGAGGACAGGAAATGGAAACAGCCTCTAGTCTGCTTCCTGCTTTTGAACATGAAGCTGGGCCCCCCTGAAGGTAGCTCTGTGCCCAGCGACTGGAAACCACGTGAGAGTGTGTGATCCTCATCACACTGCATGGCTAACACTGCTCCAGGCATCGCCACCTCCTGGTGGCCATTGCGTCTGTTCCATAGGCCAGTCCGATGCTCCAGCTCTACCTCCCTCATCCAACAGTGTGAACAAGGAGAGGGTCTGGCCACTGGAAAATGGAACCCAGAAACTGCTCTGTGCTGCAGTAAACTCACACTCAACTAGCATTTCTTGGGTATCACTGACACTTTGGAGGCACTGTGAGAAGTATAAGGAATAACCAGGTACGCTTTCCTCAAAGCACTTAGAAGTCCAGAGGTATAATCAGCTACGGCAGAGCTTTGCAATTTATGAAACACTCTCACATACCCACACTGATCCCCATGACAACCTAGGGCTTCTGTGAGGCAGACATCACTATTATAGCCTCCAAATTACAAATAAGGACGCAGCCACTCAGACAGGTTACACTTGCAGCAAGTCACACAGATAATAAATGCAGAGTCAGAACTTGACCCTGGCCTCCAGATTCTCAGCCCCACACTCTTTCCACCATAAACGCATCCTCATTCCTTAACAGCAACCAACAAAGGATGAAGACATCAGCTCAACCCGCGATTAGAGCAGACAAGAGTACTAACGGGATCCTGAGTTGGGTTTCCTTGTCTAACTCTACTCCAGAAGATGAGAAGTATGGCCCATGCGCAGCCCCAGCTTCACATGTGATACCAGATGACCATGTACTCGTACCACAGGTCTTGCAAGTTTTTCCTGTTGCTCCACGTGCCCCCACAGGATCTAGATCCTTCTACGACACACAGGAGGCACTCAAGCCAGAAGGCTGGGTGTTCCTCCACCTTCTTCCTCAGTGCTCCTAAGAGTTCTGCAAGCGCCACCTCCCGCCACCATCTTCTCTGGTATGTGACAGGAGAAGCCTGCCACACTGCATCCTAGCTGCTCAATCACCACCTCATCAACTCCGAAGAGCCCACCTGAACAGGTGCCAGCAGCAAAAGGCAAAGCCACGTGAACCCCTGACTGCCCTGTTTACACTGTCACTTGCCCTGCCAGCAGAATAGACAGTGGCAAGTGGTGCCCTTGAAGCTCTCCAATAGGCGGGCTCCACTCCATCACTCACCTTTCCCCTTTCCCTCCACCTGCCCTTCCAGTCTCATGGTGTTGCCTGCACTACCTGCACTTCCAGAGCCATTGGTGGTCGTGGCCCTGTAAACCACCGTCTGCTCTTCCCTACTGTTGGTTCTGCTTTTGGCCTATATTTCACTTGTTTTTTTTCTTTTTTGAGATGGAGTCTCACTCTGTCAACCTAGGCGGGAGTACAGGGGTGCAATCTGGGCTCACTGACACCACCTCCCGGGTTCAAGCGATTCTCCTGCCTCAGCCTCCCGAGTATCTGGGACTACAGACGCGTGCCACCACCCCCAGCTAATTTTTTGTATTTTTAGTAGAGATGGGGTTTCACCATGTTAGCCAGGATGGTCTCGATCTCCTGACCTCGTGATGCGCCCGCCTTGGCCTCCCAAAGTGCTGGGATTACAGGCATGATCCACCACACCTGGCCTATTTCCCTTATTTCTTATATATGTATCTTTTTTTTTTTTCGAGACAGAGTTTCACTCTTGTTGCCCAGGCTGGAGTGCAGTGGCGTGATCTCGGCTCACTGTAACCTCTGCTTCCCAGGTTCAAGTGATTCTCCTGCCTCAGCCTCCCAAATAGCTGGGATTACAGGCACCCACCACCATGCCTGGCTAATTCTTCTACTTTTAGTAGAGACAGGGTTTCACCATGTTGGCTAGGCTGGTCTCGAACTCCTGACCTCAGGTGATCCACCCACCTCAGCCTCCCAAAGTGTTGGATTACAGGCATGAGCCACCGCACCCGGCCTGTATCTCTTACATAGCTTATTTCTCTTATATTTCTTTTTAACCTGTATCTCTCTTAGTTCACCTTTCCTTTTATTCTTGGGTCTCTTTTAATTTCTAAAACACTATTAAATTTAGAAAAACTTTGTTACTTTTTTTATTTTTTATTTTTGTGGAGAGAGTATGTGTATATATTTATGGAGTATATGAGATATTTTCATACAAGCATACAATGCATAATAATCATATCAAGGTAAATGAGGTATCCATCACCTCGAGCATTTATCCTTTGTGTTACAAACAATCCAATTATTTTAGTTATTTGAAAATGTGTAATTCAACCGTTTTTTACTGCAGTCATCCTATAGTGCTAGCAAATACTAGGTCTTACTCACTCTTTGCCAATATTTTTTGTATCCATTAACCATCTCCTCCTCCCCCAACTCACTCCACTACTTTTCCCAGCCTCTGATAACCATCATTCTAATCTCCATCTCCACGAGTTTAACTGTTTTAATTTCTACCTCCCACAAATAAGAACATGCAAAGTTTGTCTTTCTGTGCCTGGCTTATGCCACTTAACAAAACGATCTCCGGTTCCATCACTGCTGTTGCAAATGACAGGATCTCCTTCTTATTTATGGCTGAATAGTACTCCATTTTGTATATGTACTGTTTTCTTTTTCCATTCATCAGCTGATGGAACCTTAGGCTGCTTCCAAATCCCAGCTATTGTGAATAGTGCTGCAATAAACATGGGGGTGCAGATATGTCTTCGATATACTTAATTCCTTTCTTTTGGGTATGTATCTAGCAGTGGAGTTGCGGGATCACATGCTAGCTCTATTTTCAGTTTTTTGAGGAACCGCCAATCTGTTCTCCATAGTGATTGTACTAATTCACACCAACAGTATATGAAGGTTCCCTTTTCTCTACATCCTCACCAGCATTTGTTACTGCCTGTCTCTTGGAGAAAAACCATTTGAACTGGGGTGAGATGATATCTCATGGTAGGTTTGATTTGCATTTTTCTGATGATCAATGATGTTGAGCACCTTTTCATATACGTGTTTGCCATTTGTATGTCTTCTCTGGAGAAACATCTATTCAGATATTTTGCCCAATTTTTCATTAGATTATTAAATTTTTTTCCTACAGGGTTGTTTGAGCCCCTTATATAATCTGGTTATTAATCCCTTGTCAGATAGACAGTTTACAAATATTTTCTCCCATTCTCTGGGCTCTCTCTTCACTTTGCTGATTGTTTCCTTCACTGTGCAGAAGCTTTTCAACTGGATGTGATCCCATTTGTCCATTTTCACTTTGATTGCCTATGCCTGTGGTGTATCCCGCAAGAAATCTTTGCCAAGTCCAATGTCCTGGAGAGTTTCCCCCAATGTTTTCTTTTGGTAGTTTCATAATTTGTGGTCTTAGATTTAAGTCTTTAATCCACTTTGATTTGTTTTTTTATATGGCAAGAGAGAGAGGTCTAGATGCATTCTTCCGCATAAGGTTATCCAGTTTTCCCAGCTCCATTTATTAAAGAGATTGTCCTTTCCCCAGTGTATGTTCTTGGAACCACTGTCAAATATCAGTTCATTGTAGACGTATGGATTTATTCCTGGGTTCTCTATTCTGTTGCATTGGTCTACGTGTCTGTTTTTATGCCAGAACCAGGCTGTTTTGGTTACTATAACTCTGTAGTATAACTTGAAGTCACATCATGTAATTCCTCCAGTTTTATTCTTTCTGCTCAAGATAGCTTTGGCTATTCTGGGTCTTTTGTGGTTCCATATAAATTTTAGGATTTTTTTCCTATTTCTGTGAAGAATGTCATTGGTATTTTGATTGGGATTGCATTGAATCTGTAGATTGCTTTGGGTAGTATGGACAGTTTAACAATATTGGTTCTTCCAATCCATGAATATGGCTTATCTTTCCATTTCTTGGTGTCCTCTTCAGTTTCTTGCATCAGTGTTTTATTGTTTTCATCCTAGAGAGCTTTCACTTGTTTGGTTAATCCCTAGGTATTTTATTTGTAGCAATTATAAATGGAATTACTTTCTTGATTTCTTTTTCAGATTGTTCACTGTTGGCATATAGAAATGCTAATGATTTTTGTATGTTGAATTTGTATTCTGCAACTTTACTAAATGTATTGATTAGTTCTAATCAATACATTTTTTGTTTTGTTTTTTGGTGGAGTCTTTAGGTTTTTCCAAATAGGAGGTCATATCATCTGCAAACAAGTGTAATTTGACTTCTTCCTTTCCCATTTGATACCCTTTATGTCGTTCTCCTGTCTGATTGCTCTAGCTAGGATTTCCAGTACTATGTTGCTATTCAACATAGTGGGCATCCTTGTTATTTCAGATCTTAGAGGAAAGGCTTTCAGTTTTTCCCCATTCAGTATGATTATTTGCTGTGGGCCTGTTGCATATGGCTTTTATTATATTGAGGTATGTTCCCTCTATACTCAGTTTTTTGAGGATTTTTATCATGAAGTGATGTTGAATTTTATCAAATGCTTTTTCAGCATCAACTGAAATGATCATATGGTTTTTGCCCTTCATTTAGTTGATATGATGTATCACACTGATTGGTTTGTGAATGTTGAACCATTCTTGTATCCCTGGGATAAATTCCACTTGGTCATGATGAATGATTTTTTTTTTTTTTTTAATGTACTGCTGACTTTGGTTTGTTAGCATTTTGTTGAGAATTTTTGCATCAGTGTTCATCAGGGATACTAGCCTGTAGTTTTCTTTTACTGATGTGTCTGTCTGGTTTTTGGTATCAGGGTAATTCTGGCCTCATAAAATGAGTTTGGAAGTATCCCCTCCTCCCCTATTTTTCAGAATAGTTTGAGTAGGGTTGGTATTACTTCTTCTTTAAATGGTAGAACTTAGCAGCGAAGCCATTGCATCCTTGGCTTTTCTTTGCTAGGAGACTTATTATGGCTTTGATCTCATTACTTGTTATTGGTCTGTTCAGATTTTGGATTTCTTCATGATTCTATCTTAGTAGGTTGTATGTGCCTAGAAACTTATCCATTTCTTCTAGGTTTTCCAATGTATTGGTATATAGTTGTTCACAGTAGCCACTAATGATCCTTTGAATTTATGCAGTATCAGTTGTAATATCTCCTTTTTCATCTCTGATTTTATTTATTTGGGTCTTCTCTCTTTTTTTTCTTAGTCTGGCTAAAGGTTTGTCAATTTTATCTTTTCAAAATACCAAAAAAACAACTTTTCATTTCATTGATCTTTTGTATTGTTTACTCTGTTTCAATTTCATGTATTTCTGCTCTAATTTTTATTACTTCTTTTCTTCTACTAACTTTGGGTTTGGTTTGCTGTTGCTTTTCTAGTTCTAAGACGCATCATTAGGTGGTTTATTTGAACCTTTTCTTCTTTTTTGATGTAGGCATTTATAGCCATAAACTTCTCTTAGTACTGCTTTGCTGTATTTCATAGGTTTTGGTATGTTGTGTTTCTATTATCATTTGTTTCAAGAAATTTTTCAATTTCTTTCTTAACCTCTTCATTGACCCACTGGTCATTCAGAGGCATATTGTTCAGTTTCCATGTGTTTGTATAGTTTCCAAAATTCCTGTTATTAATTTCTAGTTTCATTCCATTGTAGTCAGAGAAGATACTTGATATTATTTCAGTTTTTTGGAATGCTTTAAGACTTGTTTTGCAACCTAGCATATGGTCTATCCTTGAGAATGATCCATGTGCTGAGGAGAAGAATGTGTATTCTGCAACTACGGAATGAAATGTTCTGTAAGTATCTATTAGGTCCATTTCGTCTATGGTGCAGATTAAGTCTGATGTTTCTTTGTTGATTTTCTGTCTGGATGATCTGTCCAATGCTGAAAGTGGGGTGTTGAGGTCTCCAGCTATCATTGTATTGGGGTCTATCTCCATCTTTCACTCTGATAATATTTGCTTTATATATCTGAGTGCACTAGTGTTGGATGCATATATAACTGTTATATCCTTATGCTGAATTGACCCCTTTATCATTATACAACAAACTTATTTGTCTCTTTTTATATTTTTTTCTTGAAATCGATTTATCTGATATAAGTATAGCTACTTCTGCTCCTTTTTGGTTTCCGTTGGCATGAAATATCTTTTGCCATACCTTTATTTTCAGTCTATGTGTGTTTTTATAAATGAAGTGTGTTTCCTGTAGGCAATAGATCACTGGGTCTTAAAAAAAAATCTATTCATTCACTCTTTGTCTTTTGATCAGAGAGTTTACTCCATTTACATTCAATGTTATTATTGATTAAGTAAGGACTTACTCCTGCCATTTTGTTATTTGTTTTCTAGCTGTTTTCTGGTCTTCCCTTTTAGTAAAGGTGATTTTCTCTGGTGTTATGTTTTATTTTCATGCTTTTTACTTTTTCATGTCCATTGTATGTTTTTAGACTTGAGGTTGCCATGAGATTTGCAAATAATATTTTATAACACATTATTTTAAACTGATGACAAATTAACACTGATTACATAAACAAACATACTAAAAAACAAGCAAAAAGAAAACTAATAAAAACTCTATAACTTCATCTCCCCACTTTTTAACTTTTTGTTGTTTCTATTTACATCTTGATGTACTGTCTTGAAAAGTTATTATTTTTGATTGGTTTATCTTTTCATCTTTGTACTTAAGATATCAGAAGTATACACATTGCAATTATAGTGTTTTAACAGTCTGTGTTTTTCTCTGCACTTACTATTACCAGTGAACTTTTCAACTGCAGATGATTTCTTATCGCTCATTAACATCCTTTTATTTCAGATTGAATAAATCCCTTTAGCATTTCTTTTTTTTTTTTTTTTGAGATGGAGTCTCACTCTGTCACCCAGCATGGAATGCAGTGGTGCGATCTCGGGTCACTGCAAGCTCCGCCTCCCAGGTTCACGCCATTCTCCTGCCTCAGCCTCCCAAGTGGCTGGGACTACAGACGCCCGCCACTATGCCCAGCTAATTTTTTTTTTTTTTTAGTAGAGACGGGGTTTCACCATGTTAGCCAGGATGGTCTCGATCTCCTGACCTTGTGATCCGCCTGCCTCGGCCTCCCAAAGTGCTGGGATTACAGGCGTGAGCCACTGCGTCTGGCCAGCATTTCTTGTACGATAGGTCTGGTATTGATGAAATCCATCAAGCTTTTGTTTGTCTGGGTAAGTCTTTATTTCTCCTTCATGTTTGAAGGATTTTTTTTTTTTTTTTTTTTTTGAGACAGAGTCTCACTCTGTTGCCCAGGCTGGAGTGCAGTGGCACAATCTCAGCTCACTGCAACCTCTGCCCCCCAGATTAAAGCGATTGTCCTGCCTCAGCCTCCCAAGTAGCTGGGATTACAGGCGTCTGCCACCATGCCTGGCTAATTTTTGTATTTTTAGTAAAGACGGGATTTCACCGTCTTGGCCAGGCTGGTCTTGAACTCCTGACCTCAAGTGATCCACCTGCCTCAGCCTCCCAAAGTGCTCGGATTACAGGCATGAGCCACCGCACGCAGCCTGCAGGATATTTTTGCCATATACGCTATTTAAGTTTTTTCCCTTCGACACTTTAAGTATGTCATGCCACTCTCTCCTGGCCTGTAAGGTTCTCACCAAAAAGTCTGCTGCCAGATGTATTGGAGCTCTATTTTATGTCATTTGTTTATCTTGCTACTTTTAGGATCCTTTCTTTATTCTTGACTTTTGAGAGTTTGTTATTAAATGCCTTGAGGTAGACGTCTTTGGGCTAAATCTGCTTGGTGTTCTATAACCTTCCTGTACTTGAATATTTATATCTTTCTCTAGGTTTGGGAAGTTCTCTGTTATTATCCCTTTAAATAAACTTTCTACTGCTGTCTCTCTCTCTACCTCCTCTTTAAAGCCAGTAACTCTTAGATTTGCCCCATTGAGGCTATTTTCCAGATCTCGTAGGCATGCTTCATTCTTTTTTACTCTTTCGTCTCCTCTGACTGTTCTTTCTTGCTTGCTTTCTTTTCTCGCTTTCTTGCTTTCTTTTTTTGAGACAGGGTCTGGCTCTGTCATCCAGGCTGGAGTGCAGTGGGGCAATCTTGCCTCACTGCAACCTCTGCCTCCCAGGCTCAAGCCATCCTCCCAGCTCTAACTGTGTATTTTCACATGGCCTCTTAAAGTTTACTATTTCATTCTTCTACTTGATTAATTCTACTATTAGGAGATTCTGATGCATTCTTCAGTATGTCAATTGCATTTTTCAGCTCCAGAATTTCTGCTTGACTGTTTTTAATTATTTCAATTTGTTTGTTAAATTTATCTGATAGGATTCTGAATTCCTTCTCTGTGCTATCTTGAATTTCTTTGAGTTTCCTCAAAACAGCTATTTTCAATTCTCTGTTTGAAAGATCACATATCTCTGTTTCTCCAAGACTGGCCCCTGGTGCCTTATTTAGTTCACTTGGTGAGGTCCTATTTTCCTGGATGGTCTTGATGCTAGTGGATGTTTGTAGGTGTCTGGCCATTGAAGAGTTAGGTATTTATTGTAGTCTTTGCAGTCTGGGTTTGTTTGTACTCATCCTTCTTGGGGAGGCTTTCCAGGTATTCAAAGGACGTGGGTGTTGTGATCTAAGTTTTTGGTCACTGCAGCTGTATCTGCATTAGGGGGCAAACCAAGCCCAGCAATGCCGTGGTTCTTGCAGATTTGTAGATGCACCACCTTGATGGTCTTAGATCACATCTGGAAGAATTCTCCGAATTACTTGTTCTCTTCCCTATCTCCCAGATGAATGCAATCTCTCTATATATCTATAAATATACAGACATAGACATAGACATAGACATAGACATAGAGATATACACCTGGCTGGGCTGCCTGGAGATTGGGGAGGGGTGACACCCCTGTCACTATCACCACTGGGATTGCACTTGATCAGATCTGAAGCCAGCACACCACTGAGTTTTGCCCAAGGCCTGCTATAACCACTAGCTGACTACTCTCTATGTTCACTCAAGGCCCTAGGGCCCTACAATTAGCAGGTGGCAAAGACTGCCAGGCTTGTGTCCTTCCCTTAAGGGCAGTGAGATCTCTTGGGCCCCAGGCAGGTCCAGAGATGCTATCTGTGAGCCAGGGCCTGCAATCGGAAGCCCTAGAAATCTGCCTGGTGCTCTATTCTACTGCGGTTAAGCTGGCAACAAAACCACAAGATAAAGTCCTTCCCACGCTTCCCTCCTCTTTCTCCAGGCAGAGGACTCTCTCCCTGTGTCCACTACCACCACAGGCCCGTGGGGAGTGCTGCCAGGGCGCCACCAATGTTCACTTAATGCCCAAGGACTCTTTAGTCAGCTTGTGGTGAATGCTGCCAGTCCTGGGACTCTCTTCAGGGCAGTGAGCTCCCCTCTGGCCGGGGTAGGTCCAGAAATGCTATCCCAGAGCCAAGGCCTGGAACTGGGGACCCCAAGGGCCCAGTTGGTGCTCTCCCTATGTCTGAGCTGGTATCTAAGCTGCGAGACACAGTCCCCTTTATTCTTTCCTCTCCTTTACTCAAGCAGAAGGAGTCTCTCCTCGTAACCACCACGGCTGTGAATGTGCTGGATCCCATCTGAAGCCAGCAGGTCTCAGAGTCTCACCCAAGGCCCATGGTATGTACTACCTGGTTACCACTGCTGATTATTCAGGGTCCAGGAGCTCTTTCATCAGCAGGTGATGATTCCTGCCATTACTGGGTCCTTCCCTTCAAGGCAGTAGGCTCCCTTCTGGCCCAGGGTGTCTAGAAATGTCATCTAAGATCTAGGGCATGGAATGGGGGCCTCATGACTCTGCCTGGTGCCTTATCCTACCGTGACTGAGCTGGTACCCAAGTTGCATGACAAAGTCCTCTTTACTCTCCTCTCTTCTAACAGAAGGAGGGGGTCTCTTTTGGAGCTGTGAGCTGCGCTGCCTGGGTTTGGGGGATAGGGGATGCAAGTGCTCCCTGAGCCACCCTGGCTGGTGTCTCATTAGGTCATGTAACCCCCAAGTCCACTGGCTCTGAGCCCAGCACAGCACTAGGACTCGCCTGGGTGTTGCAGTCCTTGTGGCCTGGTTTATTTAGAACCCCAGAACACTTTAACCTATGGTGACAAAGCTTGCTGGAACTCAAGTTCTGACTGCTGAGATGGGTGATTCTCCTCTGTCTAGGCTGGTCTAAATGCTCCCTCCTTGGGCATCGGCTGAGTTCTACCCACTGCTGGCAGCAATGAGTTCCAATGCAAAGTCCCACAACTGCTGCACTCTCCTTTCCCCGTCACACAGGTTCTCTCTTAGCACCATGTGGCCACCGCCACAGGGATGGAGTCAGTGATCAAGACTGTCTTTCCTACCCTCTGCAGTGCTTCTTTCGGCAATATGAAGTTAAAACCAGGTACTGTGATCGCTCACCTGATTTTTAGTGCCCACGAAGGTGCTTTTTTGGTGTAGATAGTTGTCAAATGTGGTGTTCTTGTGAGGAGGATGGTTGGTGGAGGCTTCTGTTTGGCCACCTTGCTCCACCTCCAGCCTAACCATAAAAACCTTTTATGCCACATTGGTCCTCCTCATTCCCTAAAACTTGTTTTATGTAACACTTTAAATCTTCTGTCTCATTATAAAAGCCTTTTTAAAAATATCTTCATGCTTCTCTTCTAAGGTACCGTTTCCTTTATCCTTTTCTGGCTACTGGTTTGTTTGTTTGTTTGTTTTTAATACTTTTTTTCAGATACAGAATCCAGACCAGTTCCTGCTATTTTCCAACAGAAATCTCAAATTATGTTTCTCATTCCCACACCCCCTCCACTTCCTCTCACCCCTGCCCCTGCGACCTCTCTGACAGGTTTCCCTACCTCCTACCTTCCCCACTGCCCCACTCTGTTATACCTCCAGAATTGTTTTCCAAATAGAGAAATTCGTTTTTCTCTCTCCCTGGCTTCAAGACCTCCGACGACTCGTCGCTCCCTTAGTTACAGTCCGAATCCTCTAGCAAGGCCTCTAAGCCGCTGCAATAGTGGTTCTGGCTCCGTCCCCCGCCCTCCCCGCCTCGTGTGACTGGGCAGCACTGAACCAGGCAGTCTCCCGTCTACTGACACACCTGGATGACCTACATCCTTGCATGCCTGTACTTGCTCTTCCCACCGTCTGTAATTACCTCTCCCAGCCCCCATCTGCCTGGTAAGATCCTATCCAGTTTTCCAAACCTCCCCTCCAGCCTTCCCACAGCCTCCCACAATTCACCATGCCCTTCCTAACACCCTGCATTGCATGGGGGCTCCACTTACCCTGTCTGACTCACTTTTCAGGGCTCTGTTTCTCTATCGGCTGCATGGGGCACTCCTCGTAGGCAGAGGCCGTGACTGCTCTGTGCCCTGTATCCAGCCGCTGGCCACATGACAGGCCATCCGTACATCCATACAGGTTTGCTAAACTAAGTGAACTGCACTTTGGACAAGTAACTAAACCTCTCTGAGCCCCAGTTTCTTCGTGGGTAATACAGGACTGACAACACGTACTTCCTGTGGTGTCTGTCAGGGCCATCTGGGACACACATTCAGCCCGGGGGTTGCCACACCGTGCTTACTCCTAAGTGTTAGTATCAAGCCTCCTCCCAGTCCCCGAAATGCCTTCTCCCCACAGATCAGTTTTCACTCCTAAGCCAGCTTTTCCCTCCCTCCAAATCATCCCTATCCGTTGGAATTACACAGGAAGCTGGAAGCTGACAAGAGGGTTCTCGCAGAAGGGAAGGCCTCTGTATTCACTAAGGAGGAAGAGAGAGAACGCATCTGTGCAGGCATACACGCGGAGCAGGGCTGCCGCAGCCAAACTAAGGGAGATGAAGAGCTATCCTCAGCCAGCTCACTCCCTACTGGCCCCATTTCACCCCAAAGCTTCACAGGAGACAACTGCATCCCATCAGCATGAATAGACTTATAAGGACAAACTGTACTCAGTACATTGTTCCAAACGCTGTGCTGCCAAGCCTGCACCCATGAATATTTCATATAATAAATCTGCTTAAAGATAAATGAGTATGCTTCATGGAATAGACTTTATGCAGCAAGAGGCAAACCACAGACACTGCAAGTGTGAATCAAAATACCCAGGCCTCCCAAAGACTAAAACAGGTTTGCAAACTAACCTTCCCAAGGATGGGCTGGCACCTGTCATACTCTGGGGGCCTTTGCCCAGACCAGGGGCTGATGCCTGGCAGTGCGGCAGGGGGCAGCAAAGCAAGAGTGAAGAGAGGAAATGAGAGGGATGGGGGAGAGAAAAGGCCACTCCTTCAACCTCCCCTCCTCCCTTTCAAGTCCCCCACCTCGACAGCTGCAAGAAGAACATACAACCTGAGAAACCAGGAATATAAGATGACTTCCATACTGAAGGCAATTAGCCAATGAGAAGACACAAAACAATAGTTAATGCCAACCTAGAATATATGATTTTTAGGAACGTAGACAAAAAAGTCTGATCACGATTTGTAGGTTTTATTAATTTGTTTACATACACATACTTAAAAATCCTGTTGACTATAAAATACTATTTCCCACACCCAGCTTACAAAATAATTTCTCGTCAAACCCTTCGTGTGCATCAACAGCAATGCCTTTATGAAGCCCAGAGTCAAGCTGAGACAGCCAGGGACGTCCTCCTCACCAGCTGTTTAGGGTGTGTTGGATACAGTTCCCTGCGAATTTATGTAGAATGCTGGCATCAGAAATGTCACCCCAACCCACAAGAACCCATGTTCGTATCATGAGGGCCGTTGGGTGTTGTTTTTAATCACCTAATGACATTTCTCAAAGTAGGGTTCTTCACCGGCCTATAATCATATATTTGTAGCCATTCACTAACCTTCAGGAATATCCCACCCCAGGAATATCCTGCCCCAGAAATGATTAAATCTGTGTTAAATTTCTCTGCCTACTTTTATTTTTAATTACTTCTGCATCTAACTTCAGTAATGACTGAGCTTTCTTTTCAGGCAAAGGTGTCCTCAAACAGTACTTTGTTGTTCAAACTAAAATATGTAACCGAGAAAGTGCTGTGTGATATAAAAGACCTTGGAAAGGCTCAACTCTTTCGAAAGGGACAGTGTAGGGAGAAGGGGAAAGAGATGAAGCTTGCCTCATATTCTACCATGCACAGCAAACTCAACACTTGTGATGCAGGGAGGCTGAAGCATCCATCAGTCATGGCAGAGCCTGGTGCCAGGCAGAAGCAGGCGTCTTTGCCACCCAGCCCTGTGCTCGCTGGCACTGAGATGCCTGAGAGCCAGGCCATCGCTCCTCTAAACACTCCCTGGGGACATAAACTCAGGCCAAGCCTTTAGCTCCATTTGGTGGAGAAAACTCATTTTATCACTTGGCCGGCCCCACTGGGAGTCAGGTCGCAGCCACACTCCTGAGCCAAGAAGGCACGGGGCAAGGGCTGGCCCCACGCACGGAAAGATGCCAGGTTTCCCGGAAAGCCCAAGGCCTGTTTGAAGAATAGCCGCTCCTCTGGCCACAGATAGCAACGCCACAGGTCGGCCGGAGGCCAAGGGTTCACCCATCTCCTCCCCATGCGCCGCCAGAGACCATCCCCCAGCACAGCTATTGGAGGGAAGGTGGTGGCACAAAGCTCAGGCACACTCTACCCAAGTCCAGCAATCCTGGTGCCCCTGCCAATGCTGAATCCACCTCCTGAAGGAACCACAAACTGGGGGACTGAGGCAGGAGGATCGCTTGAACCTGGGAGGCGGAGGTTGCAGTGAGCTGAGATTGTGCCACTGCACTCCTGCCTGGGCAACAGAGCAAGACTCCATCTCAAATAAAAAAAAGAGTCACTAAAACGATCCAAACCTGTAGGTAGATCAAACACAGCTCTGAAAGGAAGAGGTCTTAATGTATCAGAAAAGTCACTAAGTAAAGACATCTGCCTCCCAGTTGGAAATGGCCTCTCCCACTCTCCCACTCTCAGGCCTCGTCAAGCCTGGCAGAACTCCAAGGCCGACCTGAAGAAGCAGGGCGGGTCTTTCAGGACCGACGCCTACTTGGCACATTCCCAAGGAGGAGCTGTTCACACCTTCTTGAAGCAAGGGCAGGTGCCCTGTGATGTCTGGTATCCATACACTTGGAGGACAAGCAAACAAAATGACAGGCTCTGAGGCTGGTGGTTGGGGACACAATAGACCCCACTATGGGCCCCACAGGATTTAAATTAGGGCACAGCTATTCTGTGTCCTGATTTTCATGTCTGAAATTATATCAAACGTGTTTCCTTAAAGGAAGTTTTCCTGGAGCAACAGACAGATGATTGAGTGATGGATGGGCAGAGCTACACTACCTATTGATCTCTCCCCAAGGCTTGTCAGCAATTCCAACAAGAACTGGAGGAAAAATGACTTTCTGGGAAAACAAAACAAAACATTGTTTTCCAATTAACCTGCACCAAGAATGTGAAGGCGCATTTCCAGAAGCGAAGAAAAATCTGCTAACGGACTAGGAGTCTTTCATTCCTACACCCATGCCAGACACCTGAACACCCCAGGGCCTCTGCACTGTCTACTCTGCTCAGAGAACCCTCCCCCAGAACCTTCTGCCTGAATCCTTCTAGCCATTCAGGTATCAGTTCAAACGTCACCTCCAGAGATTTTCCCTCACCAAAAAAGTAGCTACCACCCTCACCACCAACACACACACATGCGCACAACACACACACACATGCACACAACATACACAGACATGCACACAACACACACATGCACCCATCAGTCCTGGCTATTGCATGACCAGATTCATTTCCTCCATAATACTTATCACCAGACATGTCATATTTTTCAGTGTTTAGTCACTTACTGCCCGTCTCTCCCCAGCTCCCAGCCAGCCTGTAAGGCACCGTGAGGGCGGGACCTTGTCTGTCGTATTCATTGCTGCATATCCAGCTCTTAGTCAAGTGCTTCCCATGCAGTGGAGGCTCTGTAAATGCTTGCTGCAGGGAGGAACGAGCAAATAAAGGGGCAGAGAGGAGGGGCGATGGGACAACTGTTTCAGACACAGAATGTTGCCCCGTGGCCCCGCAGCACCTGGGAACTGAGCAGTTCCTTCCGACCCCAGCATCTCCCCCGGGCATGTCATGTGCTTCTCCATCCCAGCCCTCACCCAAAGAGAGAGATTTCTTCCACATAGGACTTACTCTAAACATTCCGGAGCGCAGGCCTCCTTCTCACCTTTAACCTGCTAGACAGAAGACCCGGGCTACAATCTCTCTCTTTGTCAGTAGGAGCTGTTGCCTCAATTTCACACCCAACCTGCAAACTACTGATACGACTTGGATGACTGGAGCAACACCAGGGTTCTTGGTCTTGCGCCAACAGGATCGATGACATGGACACATGAGGAGTGGTTTTAAGGAGCGAAAAGTTTAATAGGCAAGAAAGAAGGAAGAAAAAAGGGAACAGCTCACCCGTACAGAGACAAGGGACAGGGTTTGGAACAAGGAGAAACAAAGTGCGGTGGAAAAGTGGGGGTTCACATGGGAGGCTGGAGGAGGTGGGGTCTGATCTGCATAGGGCCCAGGGAATTGATTTGTCCAGGTATGTTATTTACACAGCCCGCAGAAAAACCTGGCCCTCCCACCTTAGCCCTTTTAATATGCAAATGTAGGGTGCCATGATGTTCTGAACACAAGGTGTTATCTGGAGGTGGCCATAACACTTGGTACACCCAGTGACAAGAACAGGGTGGGAATCGCCATGTTGAGTGAACCCAGTTTCTAATGGCTGGCATTCGCATATCAAAGCTTGCTGGCCCAGCCCTTCAAGACGCCTTTTCTGTTAGAAAAGAGATGGTTCGGCAACCCAAATGCCCATCAATGATAGACTGGATTAAGAAAATGTGGCACATATACACCATGGAATACTACGCAGACACAAAAAAGGATGAGTTCATGTCCTTTGTAGGGACATGGATGACACTGGAAAACATCATTCTCAGCAAACTATCGCAAGGACAGAAAACCAAACACCACATGTTCTCACTCATAGGTGGGAACTGAACAATGAGAACACTTGGACACAGCAAGGGGAACATCACACACCGGGGCCTGTCGTGGGGTGGGGGGAAGGGGGAAGGATAGCATTAGGAGATACACGTAATGTAAATGACGAGTTAATGGGTGCAGCACACCATCATGGCACATGTATACATATGTAACAAACCTGCACGTTGTACACATGTACCCTAGAACTCAAAGTATAATAAAAAAAAAAAAGAGATGGTTCGGGGGTTGTTTCTTATTATAAGAAAATTTCCACCGAGAACCTTTACCTTAACTATCTGCCTAAAAGTTATTCTTACTAACTCCTCTATTACTACTTCAGAATAGCCATGCCCGAATCTAAATTTTGTGTCTGAAATTATATCAAAGGTGTTTCCTCAAATGAGGTTTTCCTGGAGTGACAGACAGATAATTGAGTGACAGATGGGTAGAGCCACAGGTCTATTGATCTCTCTTTTCTTAGTCACTAAGAAAACACTATCATTCTCAGTGGCTGCCTGTTGCCCCCACCAATAACTTGAGCTCACTTTGAAAACAAAGGTCTGCAAGGGTAAGTGGTAAATGCTCTGAATTTGGTTAGCTTTAAATGGAAAAGGTAACAGTCATAATGGATGTGCAGTTTTTACAAGGAAAGAAAAAGACAGAACCACAGGCTGGGCCCCTCCCTCATGTGATGATTATCGCTTCTGCAGGATGTCCTGGATGGACTAGTAATTGAATTTTGTCAGGCAGCACCACAAACAGCTGAGAGGGGAAAAGCAGCCTGCCCAGCTAATTTCTAAAGCCATGTCCAATATCCATTCTCACAACCTACTTTACTGACAGTTCAAAAGCGACAGCCCCTCCTCCCCACGCTGTCCTCACTGCACGACGTCCAATCGTTACCTCCTCACCCTCATCTCCACCTCGTGCTTACTGAACCATCACTAGTTTCTAGGTAACCAGATCTGCAATGAACGTTCTAGGACTCCTGCAAGATTGCCATTGTGTCAGCAGAGATGGGCCCTATTCCAGTCATCCAAAATCTTGATATGACTAGGGCAGGGTAGGAGCAAATGTAACACAAAGACACCGGCCCACTGGACAGCAGGTGATGAAACGTCACATGTCAACAGGACGGCGTGTCTCCAGCAAGCCTGCAAGCTTCACCCTCGCTGCAAGGAGGGCAGCTCTGGGTCCTGGGTCTCCAGCTTTGCTGCACGCACACATGGCTCTTGCTGGGGAGACTTATTAAAACACAGACTCCAGGGTCCTGAGCACAGAGATTCTGAGTCAGGGTCGGCAGTGAGGCACAGGAATCTTCATTTAAAAACCACTCCAGGCTGGGCGCGGTGGCTCGTGCCTGTAATCCCAGCACTTTGGGAGGCCAAGGTGGGCGGATCACCTGAGGTTGGCTGTTCGAGACCAGCCTGACCAACATGAAGAAACCCCTGTCTCTACTAAAAATACAAAATTAGCCAGGCGTGGTGGAGGGCGCCTGTAATCCCAGCTACTCGGGAGGCTGAGGCAGGAAAATGGCGTGAACCCAGGGGGCGGAGCTTGCAGTGAGCCAAGATCACACCACTGCACTCCAGCCTGGGCGACAGAGCAAGACTCTGTCTCAAAAAAAAAAAAAAACATGTTTCATTTAAAAATTTTTAAACTTTAGATCATTATGACAAATACAACATGAGACTCTGTCTCAAAAAAAAAAAAAAAAACCCACTCCGGGCCGGGCGCAGTGGCTCACGCCTGTGATCCCAGCACTTTGGGAGGCCAAGGTGGGTGGATCACCTGAGGTCGGGAGTTCAAGACCAGCCTGACCAACATGGAGAAACCCCCGTTTCTACTAAAAATACAAAATTAGCCAGGTGTGGTGGCACGTGCCTGTAATCCCAGCTACTCAGGAGGCTGAGGCAGGAGAATTGCTTGAACCTGGGAGGTGGAGGTTGCAGCAAGCCAAGATCGTACCATTGCACTTCAGCCTTACGTGTAGCCCAAGATAATTTTTTTTTTTTTGGAGACGGAGTCTCGCTCTGTCACCCAGGCTGGAGTTCAGTGGTGTGATTTCAGCTCACTGCAATCTCTGCCTCCCGGATTCAAGTGATTCTCCTGCCTCAGCCTCCTGAGTAGCTGGGATTACAGGCATGCACCACCACGCCCAGCTAGTTTTGTATTTTTAGTAGAGATGGAGTTTCACCATATTGGCCAGGTTGGTCTTGAACTCCTGCAAGTGATTCGGCCCACCTCGGCCTCCCAAAGTGCTGGGATTACAGGCATGAGCCACCGCACCTGGCCCAATTCATCTTCTTCCAGTGTGGCCCAGGGAAGCCAAAAGACTGGACACACCTGTTCTAGGTGTTCCAAGGAGGCAAGGGGTCCAGAAGCCATTTAATTTGAGCGGCAGCTGAAGGAACTATGGGTGTTTGCCTCACGTGGGAGTGGGAAGAGGCAGAGAGGATGATATGTGTATCTCCTCCAAATCTCATGTTGGAGTGTGATTCGCAACGCTGGATTGGGGCCTGGTGGGAGGTACGGAATCATGGGGGCGGATCCTTCATCAATGGTTTAGCACCATCCCCTTGGATGTGAGTTAGCTCTCGCTCAGGCGGTTCACGGCAGATCTGGTTGTAGAAAGAAGTGTGTGGCACCTCCACCCGCCTCCACTCTCTCCTGCCCCTGCTCTCACCCTGTGATGTGCCTGCTTCCCCATCACCTTCCGCCATGACCGGAAGCTTCCTAAGGCCTCCCGCAGAAGCAAGCGCTGGCACCACCCTTCTCTACAGCCTGCAGAACCATGAGCCAATTACACCTCTTTTTAAAATAAAATTACACAATCTCGGATATCTCTTTATAGCAACGCAAAAATGGTCTAATACAGAAGACAACACAACCACACACACACCTGCTGATTTATTCTCTTCGCCTCCTTCTCCATCTAGCACACTTGTGTTTACACCAGGTTTTTTCTTGCCTGTAATGAAGGGAGGATAAATGGCTACAATAAACCCCTTCTCTCTTTCAAAATCTCAATTTGCTCTTGACTCAGGCGCTCCTAACAGAGCAACAATCAAGCATCGGTCCCCAGGAAGACAAGGCTGTCACGACTAGAAGAAAGAAGACCTGCGCAAAGGATCCAGTGCCCTCTCTGTGCCAAGTGTGGCCAGACCTGTTCTCCTTCCCCTCACCCTGCTCGTGTCTTCCTCACCTCCAATGGCAAGAGGGTCTTTGGCAAGCAGATACAGAGACGAAGACCGTGTAAGCACAGCAATACACAGTGTGTCTGTCTTGTAGGTACGGCACCTTGTGGACCTTCAAACACACGGGCCTTCCAGATGAATTTCCAGGATGACCATGAGGAACTATGGCAAACCAGCAGGATGGAGCCATGTCCCTGGAGGGAGAGCAAGACTCAGGGGAAAAATGAGAGGAATGAGCAGTGAGCAGAGGCAGAGGGGGTGAGCCCCGGACACTCCTCCAGGCTGATGAGGAATAAACCACAAGGCAGCTCCAAAGGAGAGGTGGGGGTGAGCAGGGGTCTGTGCTATCCTCGGGACTCTCTGTGTGTTCGTGACCAGCCAACAGTGACGTTACAATGTGACCACATGGCCTTCCAGACACCGTGACACAGGCTGAGGGGTTCCACAAGCATAAATCCAGGATTTCTTTAACACGGTCTATCCAGCCCCCACAGCCACAGCCAGAGAGCCAGTCCCAGACTCCCAGCCGGGCCCCGGGAGGGCGGCGCGCCCTCCCCGGCGCCACTCGCCACCTGCCGCTCCAGCCTCCTGGTCCCAATTTCTGTCTCTCCACAGAGAGACATTACAAATGCCTGAGCAGGCATTTGTAAAAGCAAATGCACGGAGTCACTCACCATCTGTTTTTGGCACTCACTAAAGAATACTCTGAGTGAACTTTTTTGAAATAATCCTTGCACAGTGGGTGGAAGCATTCCCTAATTCACCTTTTCTATAAATCATGTTTTGCTTTTTGACATTTAATACTGAATTTTCCTGACAGTAGAAGCCGTTTTTCTACAAAATAACGTGTTCCACCCCAAAAAGGAGGGGAAGAGGTATGGCAGCGAGGGAAAGACAGGAAGGAGGTGAGATGGGAGGAGAGGGCGAACGGCCGTTCCAGGATTTCACTGTGAAATCTGAGGGTGGTCGGTCACAGTCCACGTATTCACCAAGCCGAGCGCTGGGAGGGCTGTGAGGGCTTCTTAGCCAGATTCCTCGATTTGTCCTTTTTTCGTGTGGGAACCATCCCATGACCTATGACCTCCAAAGAACACTGCAGTTTTACCATGAGTAACACCCAAAGGAGGCACTGAGCCAGATTCTGTCCCGCAGGCAGGAAGGTGGCCTGGGCCGGGAGGCTCGTCCCCATCTCCCGCACCTCACCCTCGTGCACAGCTTCCTCTAGGGGCCGGCCTCTCTTGAAACTGGCACTGAGCCCCAGTTCCGAATGGCCCCCCACCTCCTTCCTGGCTCTCTGGGTTGGGGACACAGCTGGAGCCCAAGCGGGAGAGCCATGATCCCCAGACAGCCCTGCCAGGCTCGAACCCTCCGACCCCAGGGCAGGCTCAGCTGCTGTATTAGCCTGTTCTCACACTGCTGTAAAGAAGGACCCAAGACTTGGTGATTTATAAGGAAACGAGGTTTGATGGACTCACAGTTCTGCATGGCTGGGGAGGCCTCAGGAAACACACAATCATGGCGGAAGGGACACACCTCACCATAGTGCAGCAGGACAGAGAGAGAGAAGGGGGAAGCGCTACACACTTTCAAACAGCAGATCTCCTGAGAGCTCACTGACTCTCACGAGAAGAGCAGGGAGGAAGTCCCGCCCCCGTGGTCCAATCACCTCGCACCAGGCCCTTCCTCCGACACGTGGGGATTACAGGTTGAGGTGAGATTTGGGTGGAGACACAGCCAAACCTTATCAGCCGCTTTCCAAGGCTGCCTGCTCTCCTGGGTTTCACAAAGCCGCTCATCCAGTGCTCGCTGAGATTGGTACACACACATCCAGAGGGGTGCAAAAGGGCGTCCTGTGGGCACACGGACCAACCACTTAGATACTTACTGGCTTATATTGTTGTGCAAAGTACTAAGAAAAAAGCTTTAGAACTTTGACTTCAACAGATACTACCTCAGGAGGGGCTAAGGAGAAAAGAAGAAGAAAAAGGAGTTGACATGGTTTGGCTGTGTCTCTCCCCACATCTCATCTTGAATTCCCACCTGTTGTGGGAGGGACTGGGCGGGAGGTAACTGAATCGTGCGGGCAGGTCTTTCCCGTGCAGTTCCTGTGAAAGTGAGTAAGTCTCATGAAATCTGATGGTTCCGTAAGGAGGAGTTTCCCTGCACAGCTCCCGCTTCCCTGAACAACACCACCACCACAAAAGACGGGAGTTTCTCTTATTTTTTTGCCTGCTGCCATCCATGTAAGACATGACTCACTCCTCCTTGCCCTCCACTATGATTGTGAGATTTCCCCAGCCACATGGAACTGTAAGTCCATTAAAATGCCCTTTTTCCTTGGCCAGGCGCAGTGGCTCACACCTGTAATCCCAGCACTTTGGGAGGCCAAGGCGGGTGGATAACCTGCAGTCAGGAGTTTGAGACCAGCCTGGCCAACAGGGTGAAACGCCGTCTGTACTAAGAAAATACAAAAATTAGCTGAGTGTGGTGGCAGGCACCTGTAATCCCAGCTACTTGGGAGGCTAAGGCAGGAGAATCGCTTGAACTCGGAGGGAGGAGATTGCAGTGAGCCAAGATTGCGCCACTGTACTCCAGCCTGGGGGACAGAGCGAGACTCTGTCTCAAAAAACAAACTCCTTTTTCCTGTATAAATTACCCAGTCTCGGGTATGTCTTTATCAGCAGCGTGAAAATGGACTAATACAGGAGCCAAATTAAAATATACATTAAGTAGGTAATACTGCAGACAGCTGTAGGGCACTGGGAAAATGCAGGAATGAAACATGCAGACGGAATTGTAGATGCCCTGTTCACATCCATCGCCTCCTTTTGTGGGTGAGACACTGTTTAAAAGGCCAAGTGCGGCCCCAGCAGCCAGGGGGAGTTCAACACGCTGATTTCCCCGCCTGACGTCAGAACCTACTCACCTAATTCACCTAATGTCTCATCTAAAGCCTCTCACTAAATCCCCTCCTGTAACTTCAAAAGGTTACACCCACCAGGCGATGTTCAGGATCCGGCACTTCTCTAAGCAGCACCATGCTGTATAAAACAGGCATAGGGCTCACATCAGGCATACGGCTCACATCAGCACACAATGGCCACGCGGCTCACACCAGGCGCATGGCACGTGACAGGCACATGGCACACTGGCACCTGCTCTTCATGGGATCACAAAGAAAGGAAACATGTCAGGCAGCAACGTAGATGGACATGAGCTCATCTCATCCTCACCATAACCATGCCCCGTGGAAAGGAGGCAGTCGTGGCCAGAGAGGGGAAGGTCCCTGCCCAGGGTGACTCGGTCGATGGCCAAAGCCCAGATTTCAGCCCACGTCTCGCCGATTCCAGAACACACTCAACCTTTCAGGCACAAGGGTTGCCCTCGCTTCACTTGTCCTATTTGACTCCTTCATTAAGGGGCACAGCTCCCACTGAGCCTGCTCACTACAAACCCAAGCGCTGTCAAAAGAGGTAAACGTGTGGTCTGTAGCCCTCTTGATGTCACATACTTCAAGTCCACGCATAAATAAACTCTAGTGGAGAAAACCTCAACATCCCAACCTAGTAGCGGCCCTTTCCTGATGGATCCAGAATCCCTCCACCACCCACCACCACCACAGCTTCCCCAGGCCAAGCACCATCCTCTCTCCCCAGAGCCAGGGTGATGGCCTCCTAAGGGTCTCCCCAGCATTCTACTCTCCACACAGAGGCCAGAGCCCTCCTCCTCTGACCCAGTCAAAGCTGGAATCCTCACTCTGATGCAGGCTGGGAGCTGCCCTCCTCCTGCTAGCTCTGGCACTGATGTCCACTGTGCTCACCCAGGCCACACTGCACTGAGCCTCCGACACAGCAGCCCCTCACACCTGCTGCCCAGATGCTCCTCCCCAGGGCTGCCCAGCCAGCTCCTTCTTTCCTTCAGGTCTTCACTCAATGTCACCTTTTAGTGACAGCTTCCCTGCCCATCCAATTAAAAACTGCAACTGGCCGGACGTGTTGGCTCACACCTGTAATCCCAGAACTTTCGGAGGCCGAGGGGGATGGGTCACGTGAAGTCAGGAGTTTGAGACCAGCCTGGCCAACGTGGTGAAACCCCGTCTCTACTAAAAAATACAAAAATTAGCTGGGCGTGGTGGCACATGCCTATAACTCTAGCTACTTGGGAGGCTGAGGCCGGAGAATCACTTGAACCCAGGAGGCAGAGGTTGCAGTCAGCAGAGATCGCGCCACTGCACTCCAGCCTGGGCGGCAAGAGTGCAACTCCATCTCAAAAAAAAAAAAAAAAACAAAAAACACTGCAACCACCCCCATACTCCTGGTCCTCTTCTCCTGCTGACACACAGTATAATGTACTCACCTGCTAACATACTATATGATTTATTCATCTGCTTTTCATGGAACAAAGAAATGAAAAGAAACCTAACCTTTTATGAACCCCTACTTCACTGTCTCCCAGGCAGCAAACGAGACATTTTAACAGCTCATCTAGTCCTCTTCCTGCCAGGATGTAAGCGCTGCAAGGCAGGGACTTTTCACCTGTTCTGTCTCTTCTGTTCATTGATACACCCAAGTTCCCAGGGCAGCACCTGGCACATAGTAGGTGCCCAGGCTGAATGATGGCTTCAGATAGCAGCAATACTGGACGGGGTTACATGGATCTTAAAAATGCTCATCTCAAAGCAGCACTCGTTTGCCTCTGGCTTTTGTGAATGACCCACAAGGACCAACCTAGGCTTCCCTCTGTCGGCATAAGTGTGCACTGGCCAGACGGCCCTGGGATCTGAGGACTCCCTCAAGCTACGTGAAAGCACAGACCATCTCACTGAGCACAGCTGCAGGAAGGAGACAGCCAAGTCATCCTCGCACGAGGCCCCTGCTGCCCCGCAGGCAGGTCCCCCACCTCCACCGCACCTGCTGGCTCCCCAAGGCTCAAGCCTAGCAGACCATGGTTAGGAAAAGCAGAGACCACTTGCTAACTGCAAAAATCAAGTGGATGACCAATATGGGTAGAGCTAAGCGGTCACCCAAATCACTCATGTGACCCCATGTGTTTCTGACAGGGAAGGCGGGGCCCAGCCAGGTGGAAAGGGGCTATCCACAGGTTAGGCAGCAGGTCCCTATAGGAGCCAGCCCAGAAGCCAGGCCCCCGGCCCTTCTCATACAGCCCTGCACCTGCCCATGAAGGGAGCGAGGCCAGGACAGACGCCTGTGAAGCTGCGCTGAGCACCGGGTCCAGACTTCAGTGAGGGGCTGCTCCGCCTGCAGCTGGAGGCACCCTCCTCTCTACCCTCCACAGAGACTCTGAACGCTCTCAGGTTGGCCCCAGTGTCTGCACAGCCAGGAAGTCTGAGGTGGCACGAAGGAGCCACTCAGGTCTGCTCTCAAAGTTTCCCTCCTATCCTATTTCCAAAGTTGCCCCCAAGCCTCTACTACCTCCTGCCTCAAAGGCAGCAAGACCCACACCAATAAAAGGGAGTCTCCGCCAAGTGCTCAAGAGAACGTGGAATGGGAAGGGGAACAGCCACCTGGAGGGGAGCTCACCAGGGTCCTGCAAAGCAGAAGATGCACACACCCCAGGACCCAGCAGCCCCTTCCAGGCGTGACCCTGGAGAGCCTCAAGCACATTGTTTGCCTGGGTGTTCACAGTAGTGGGAGTGACAAAACAGGGGAACCACTCGGCCATCTCTCAGAAGGCAAATGAGTAAACGGAGGTCCACCCACAATAAAAGATTACACAGCAATTAAAATGACAGGGCAAGACTTCCATGTATCAGCAAAGATAAATCTCAAAATCATAAGGCTATGAAATCTCATACTCACAATGAAATGTCAAATGGATATATGAGAGTGTTTACATAACTGCTGAAAACATACAAAGCAGTAACACATATATTTTATGCATACATATGTGGTAAAAATTAAAAACATACAAATTGCACAAAACACACCAACTTCTTATTTGTGACAGTAAATACCTCTGGAGGGAGTAGGATGGAGAAGAAATAGAGTGAGCTTTAGCTACGTCTATAATATTTTATTTCCTTAAAAAAAGAATCTTAAGCAAATAGAGAAAAATGTTAGCACCTATTTAACTTACACAGTAGAAACAAAGATATCTGTTACTTTTTTTGTTTTCATTTTTCTGTTTTGGCTTATTTCAGAATTAAAATTTTTTAACACCTAAAAAATATATCGTGAGAGGCAAAAAGCAGGGCTGTGTAATATAAATTAGCAGGAAAAATTCTTTATAATGAAGAGGCAAGAGAGTGGGCGCTGAGGAGCAGCCCTGATAGACCTGATCTTCACATGTGTTAATTTGTGGGAACAGGACCACATAGGACTGGGAAGTGTTTCTTGTGGAGAATCAAGGAAGGTTCCTGGGAACAATTCAAAAGAAGAAAAAAAAACCACACACACACACACACACACACACACAGAGAGAGAGAGAGAGAGAGAGAGATTCACTGTGGTGTTATTTATTGTGTGAAAAAACAGAAACTCACAGCTCAGGTTACAAAAGAAATATGACTATAACGTATGCTACAGTGATACGAACAATAAGCTGGAGACAGGGCAGGGGCAGCGAGGCGGGGTGGCGTTTATGGCATATGCCACCGCAGGTGGGTCCCCTATTCAGTAACGTGAGTAGAGAACAAAATTCCCCTGCTCTATCCAAATTAGGCCTGCAAGGAACAAGGGCTCAAGGGAACGTGGGAAAATGAAGACGGTTTGTTGAATGAGATTTACAGCTTTCCACTACCTGGAGAAGCAAGTCACAAAGGGCTCTCCATGGAGCCCAGGCACTGCACCCCAGCTGCCCGCTTTTCTCCAAGCACTTTCTCCTGCCCTTTTCTCGGACCCTCCCTCTCCCCGGGGCCCAGGGAAGCTGCCCTAAGCGCTGACTCCTCTCCTGGGGCAGAGAGACTTCCCTCTCATATTTCCAGGCTGGAACAAATCCCCCAAAGACTCCCGTAAATCAGGTCCAGATGCTGCACATGTCACAGAAAAAGGCTGAGAAGTCAACAGCTCCAGAAATCAGGAGGCGAAGTGGCAAGATCCCGTTTCATTTCCCAAGGCCCCTGCTTAAGACACAGCCTTAAGCAAAAGAAATGTTTTCATTTTGCATTTGCCTTAAAATGTCTCCCAACTCTCTGAGAGCCATATCAGTTCTAAAATCTTCAACTGCTCACATTTCTTCTTTTTTTTTTTTTTTTTTTTTGAGAAGGAGTTTTGTCTCCCAGGCTGGAGTGCAGTGTTGTGATTTCGGTTCACTGCAACCTCTGCCTCCTGGGTTCAGGCAATTCTCCTGCCTCAGCCTCTCGAGCAGCTGGGACTACAGGTGCCCATCACCACGCCCAGCCAATTTTTGTATTTTTAGTAGAGACGGGGTTTCACTATGTTGGCCAGGCTGGTCTCGAACTCCTGACCTCAGGTGATCCGCCCGCCTCGGCCTCCCAAAGTTCTAGGATTACAGGCATGAGCCACCGCGCCCGGCCTGTTCACATTTCTGATCAAAGCGAAAGCCACTCAGTCACTCAGTGAGCCCAAAGAAGAGACCAGTAAGCAGGGCCAGCCTACCTGGCAGTTTACATCCTCTGCAAACGCTGCTCAGCAAATTCAACTATGTAGCCAATCACTCTTCCCTGAAGTGAGTTTTAAAGGGTAACACCAGAGGGAAACGGTGCTCTCGGACAAGTCACGGGGGTGCCCGCTGCCCAGCTGTGCACCAGGGAGCACCCCCACTGGGGTGGGGAGATTTCCCTCTCACATTTCCAGGCTGGAACAAGTCCCCCAAAGACCCCCATAAATCAGGCCCCAAGGGGCCCTCAGCGCTTGGAGACTCTGGCCACAGACGTCAGCAGTGACTGCCCAGGCCTGGCAGGTTCTCCAGGGCCTCAGCCCCAGGGCCTGGGACCAAAGCCCCACCCTGCACTGACCACAGGTTAAATTTGCCCTGAAACTGGGGTCAGCAGCAGAAACAACACGCCCCTCACCCTCCCAACCACAGGACGCAGGCTCGAAGCCTGACGAGGTGATTTCCAAAGTACCATCTGCTCCTGGGAAGCCATTCCCTGAGCCGGAAGCTTGTTCCTTTTCCACTGTGAGGAAACTGGGGGCCACATGGCGTCACACAGAGCCCTCTGCAGGCTCAGTCACCCTCTCACTCTTGCTCAGCACGTCCACGGGGCATAATTAAGTCTGTAGGCTGCGGGATCTCTGTGCCAAAACTGCTCTTTTGTTTCCCAAGGTGAACTCGAGCATTTGGAACCTGGGCATCCAGGCAACAGGCTCGCAAGGCCCAGATTCAGGGGCAGCCACCTGCGCCAGGCTGGGACCTGACACAGGGTGAGCAGGTGAGCCACTGAGCAGGACCATGAGGTGGCATGCTAAAGCTGGGCACAGCCACCAAGGGTGGGACACAGACCTGCAGGGCCTTCACGGGGCCAGGGCAGTGCCTAAGGGTCCACCTAGCACGCGTCAAGCACAAACAGCTGCGCTATGCACATTCAGTCACTTAACGTCGCCCCCACACCAATGTTTTGAGGCAGGTGATATGACTGGGCCCCTGCTACAGAGAGGAGGTGGTTCAGAGAATGTAAACAACTACCCCCCACCTCCCAGAAAGATGAGGTAGAGCCAGGATCTAAAGCGGCCCATCTGTAGCCAACACCATAGTCATCCAAGAGACACACACCCATTCCCACACCCGCTGCACAGGAAAGAGAAAGAAGTCAGACTCGGACCCTGTCCCCAACCGCCCCAGGCTGGGAAATTCACCAGCACTGCGGACAGAGCAGGGGATAACAGCAGCATCAGAAAGACCCATAAGGCCATAGGTTTGCAGAGGGAATGCAGTCCCTCAGCAAGGAGCTTGAGTCGGACTAAACCAGCAGAAAAGGCGGTTTCCGAGTACCATGCTCGCACAACAGGGAGCCGCCGCCCAGGCCTGGAGATCCCTGTGACGGTCACGGCAGGACTGGGGCTGCAGGAGTGCAGAGCCAGGCGGGAGACAGCAGCGGGGTTCCCTACCCCACACGGCTCGCACCCACGAGCTCAGCCCCCAGCAGGACCCAGTCGGGCTGGGGACTCAGCTCCATCCAAGTGGGCTGAGCAGGGCCAGGCAATGGGTTGGAGGGAGCCATGACTCTGGGCCTGCAGCTGAGGAGGCTGCAAAGCTTCCTTCTGGAGCAGCCGATCAGTGGACGTGGAGCAAAGCCTTTCATTGTCCACAAAACACAGACGACTGCAGGGAGTCACAAGTGGGTGAGATCCAAAAGCTGTGTCAGGCTAGAAACCAAAACAGAAGACAAACCGGCGCACAGAGCAAGCACAGCGTAGAACTGGCTTCCGAACACAAGGGAAGGCAGGCGGGGAGACCATGAGTGCAGGGAACCAGAGAGGGCACAGGAGAGCTGCTCCCAGTCTCCCTTGTCCACTGAGCAGCTGTGTGGCCCTGAGCAAGTTGCTTGGCCTCTCTGGGCCCCAGTTTTCTCATGGATAACATGAATAGACTCAACTCCAGGACCAGAGTCTGGACTCCCTCCAAGCCAGACCTCTTCTGCAGCTAAATGAGGGAGGTGGGGCTCCACCATCTCAGCCTGTAAATCCCACCTCCTAGAAAGAGGCTCCCTGCTGTTCTATGGGCAGCTCCTGGAGGAGGGAGGGAAGGTCCACCCCGGGCAGCCCTGGGATTCCCCTGTTCTGTGCCACCCAGCTGACCAGGGGAAGAGGCCACCCAGCCAGCAGCAGGCACAGGGGCACCGTGGGAACCCTTCTGGTGGGGCCCCAGCTCTCACAGAGCATTCCTGGCTTTGGAGGGACAAGAACAAACTGCCAAAATCAACAGGCATCGGGCAGAGTGCTCAAGAATCGGCAAGCTGGACTCCAATCATGGCTCCAAGCAAGCTCATCTGTGCAGCCTCTTCCTAGGGGAGACTAGCTACCCCTCACAGGCCTGGCTGCTCCAAGGTTAAATGAGGGAGGAAAAGCAGGATCCAGCATGGTGCCTGCCACCCAGGGTCTCCTGCGATGGTGGCAACTGTGGCTCATTGACGGTGACGATAAACCTGAGACAGCTCTGGTCATTCCAAGTCCCTCGCCCTCATGCTCCGCGCAGGCCTGAGGTGCGGCCCCGCACAGGGCAGGGCCCGAGGAACGAACCAGTACCTCCCAGAGGACGGAAGGGAAGTCAGCACGGAAGCCTCACCTAGGGTCATTCCAGGGATTATCCCAGAAAGAGGGGAAGAGCAGCCTCCTCACACCCCGCAACTTCTCACCCGCACATTCAGGATGGGGTCTGGAAAGGGCATGAGCTCTGTAAGCCCCCAGCACTGTTTATACACGCCTGGAAGAGAACAGACTGTTACTCAGAGCCGGAGCGTCCCCACTCCTCTTATGGATGAGAAACTGAGGCAAAGACATCAGAAGGCCTTGCTAACAGAAGCCAGGGTCAGAGGAAGACCCAGAACTCAGGATCAATAACATCTGGGCAGGACTCTGTCCACCACACTCCAGCTGAAGTGAGCGCCCAGGGGCAGGTGCAGGCTGAAGAGCTTGCCCAGGGCACTGCCTGCCAGCCGGGGCTCTAGGCAGACCAAGCAACCTTCCCAGGGCTCTCAGGTAAGGGAGACAAGTGAAGCCCCTTGTACCTCCCAAGGGCCAGCATCAGCATTTCTTCATGGTAATGCAAGGGGGACAGTTCCAAAACCCAAAACACCGCTGACACTTCATGGCTAGTGTCAGGCTGGATGACTTTCTGCAGGAGAACCCGTGACAAGAGGGACCGGGAAGCTTTCTTTACAAGCTTGAGGCCTCTGTAGGCGGCCAAGGACGCCATGTCCCGCAGGTCTGAGCAGCATGTGCACAGGACATCTGACAGGCATCAGTGTCCAGCCATCCCACCCCAGCCTTCCATGGCTGCACTCACACCCCACTGCCCACCGTGCTGGCATCCAGCTCCTCCAGTGTGCGAGCCTATGCAGTCTTACCCATGCCAGGCCCTGCGCCACTACATCCTGGAGACACAGAATGAAATAAGACACAGCGCTCATCCCCCAGCAGCTGGCAGAACGGCCAGTGTCAGCTTGGCAGGAGCCAGGGGAAAGGGGCTCACCAGGGTGGAGGTGAGAGGTAGGTCCCCACATAACTGGTACCGTCCGAGCTTCATCATGAAAGGCGAGTTAATCAGATGAAGATGGGAGGAATGGGTGATCCGGGGAAGAAGCCCCTGAGCAAAGTCCCAGAGATGGGAAGTGGCCGGGGTACACCGCAACCCCAGGCAGTCCAGCCAGGTGGATCACCATGGCAGCCAGGTACATCCTGGCTGGGCCGGCACGGGCCCCGTAGCTCTCCCTGTGGCTCCCGCTCCAGAGTCCTGGCTACTGCTGACTCTCTGCCAACCCAGAGAGCCACACACTCACCCAGCCAGGCCGCCCTAGCCCAGCTGCTCCCCTCTGCCCCATCTTCTGGTCATGACTCTCCTGCCAGGGACAGAAGACAGAGGCAGTCTGTGGCTCCAGCTGCCTGAGTTCCCTCATCTCTAAGGTGGGCAGGTCACATGCTACCCACGTATCATGGGTGTATATCCTCCAAGCTCCCTGCCCCCCAGCCAGCCTCTCCATCCTCACAAAGCAGCCCCGGCACACCCACAATCCTCGACCCTGTGTCTTCCTACCCCCTAGACAGCAGGAGGCCAAGGGTGCCCTAAGCAAAGCCTGCACTATGCCTGATCTTGTGCAGGTTTTTCAGACTGACAAATCCACCTGCTGAGCCTATGAAGCCCCTGCAGAATCCCACGCTGACCAGGACTCAGGGAGCCTGGCCACCTGAGTGGTCACACAGAGGTCACATCCTGGGCTGCTGTGATGCTCTGGCAAAAGCAGGGCCACCTCACAGCCTTCAGTGAGGCAACAGCCACAGAGGGTGAGGCCAGAGACCCCACTCAGGGGGACAGCGTGGCATCCAGGCATAGGAGCAGGCTCTGGGAGTATGTGGGGCTATGTGGATCCATGAGCGTCTCCCCAGAGGCCCGGCCTTTTTAAGTCATTTACAGCTTACACTTGGCTGATGCCCAAAAATGACTATAAACAGTTAGTGTGTGCAATCAGACCAAGAAAACAAATCAAAAACCAGTAAGAGGGAAACAAAACATCAAAATTTGACCAGAAATTGTGTAATTGTGCACCATTTACTATAAACAAATTTGGATTGGAACCTTCGAGAAACTAAGGAATGTTCATAGAGGCGACTCTGTCATCTACACAAGACTACAAAGGCTTCATCATCCTGACAAGCCGCAGCTCCCACTCCAGAGCACAGGCCGGCTAGCACTGCAGAGCCTCTGTCCAGGGCCAGGTAGGGCTAGGGCCCCTGGGGAAGGGATGTGATGAAGATGAGCCTCTTCCTTCCAGCAGGAAAGAGAAAGTGTGGATGCCCCTGAACATCAAATAAGGCTAAGGCGTCCTGTGCTTTCAGAGAGAGGCAAACAATATATTGCCAAGAGGTAGGGGAGGGAGGAGTGTCAGAGAAGAAAAAAACACCGTAGTTTGGAGAATTGAAGACTTGCAACAACACAGGGACATCGGAAATAAACCTGGGCAGAAAGCTGTTTTGCAAGCTAGCTGCACTGCCCTCCAACTGAATCAACGGTATCAGCATGGTGAATAAACAGGTATGTGCTTTCTAGAGTGACAACAGCAGGGTGTCCGTTCCCAACACACCTATTCCGGTACCATTATTAGCAGCCACCGTTGACCAAGCACCTGCCATGTGCCAGGCTGTGAGCTGTCTCATTTCATCTGTTATCTGAGCAGCACACCTGTGCCATCCCCAGGCCTGCCTGAGCAGGGCCGCAGGGGCCAGCCTCTGGGAGACTAGTCCCACTAGCAGAGGATGGCTTAATCGGGGCTGCTTAACAGTCATCGCCCTAATAAATAAAACAAATGGCCTTAATTTAAAACACAGTAACTTAACAGCAGGCTTTCTGTCAGCTGATGAGGCCTGGCTCCACGCTCAGAACAGGCAAGTAGTTAGAGTGGCCTCTCAGAGTCAGAGCCGTGAAGTCAAGGTCCCTGTGGCTTGCGGGTAAGGCATGGGACATGAAGTTGCCCTGGCCATCTTGACTTGTCTTCCACAACCCACACGACGGTGTGAGTGGTCCCAGGGCGAAAGATAAGAGCCCTGGATGGGAAGGGTGTGAGGAAGGGCAGCAGGGAGGCCTTCGGGCCCTGCCAGGCGACCCTTCCAGCAAGCAGGCAGCCGGGCTCCTCCTCCCAGGGAGAGGCCTCCCGCCCCAGGTACAGGCCTGGGAAGCCCTCATCTCACCGCGAGGACAGTCGCGTGGGACAGGCCTGTAAGGTGGCATCCGAGTCCCTCCCGCAATTAAGGACGCCGGGCTCCAGGCCAGCGCCAGGGACAGACCCAGCACCAGGGCGCCCCCCGGAGCCGGCCTCTGGCAGCCTCGGGTCTTTTGCCAAATTCCCCACCGGCGCCAGGATACCGAGGGGCCACCCCCACCACGCGGCTCCAACAGACACGTTTCCCACACTGGCTGCGGCGGCCCGCCGGGCGTGACGGGGACCAGGCGGACTGGAAAGGATGTGGCTGGGGCCCCGGGGAGGACCAGGCAGGAGCGACGGGCCTCCCCACGCAGCCTCCCTCCGACCGTGCTGCCGCATCGCCCGTCCCAGCGGCTCGGCCCCGCCTTGTACCAAGGGCTCATCAAAGCCGGTTTACCAGCGGCCCAGGAAGGAAATGACCGCCCGCCGCAGCCCCGCCGACTGCCTTTCAGTTCAGTGCTTTCGAAACAACAAGGGCGGGCGGGGCTAGAGGAGGAAAAAAAACACCCCGCGGGAGCCTCAGGCTTGGGGGCTGCAGCCGTGCGCACCTCGCAGGCCGGGGGTCGGGCGCGCAGACGCGGTGCAGCGGCGCCCCCAAGCGGCCGCGCGGGGCACTGCACTCGGCCCGTGTGTCGGCCCCGGGCGGGGGAGGGACCGCGCCGCGGAGGAGGGGCCAGCCCCGCCCAACGCCCGACGCCCGCGGCCCCTCCTCTCCAGACGGGGGGCCCCGTGCTGACCGCAGCCGCGGAGCCTCCAGCGCACATCCCGGAGCACAGGACAAAACCTGTGCCTGCACCGGAGCCCCCATCCAGCTCCCGCAACACTGACCCCCCTGGGCAGCCTCGGGCACGGGGCACCTGGAAAGCCAGCCCCGGACACCGCGCGGATTCTGCCTCCCGGAGGTCGGACTGCATCCTCCCGTCCCGGGCGAGGCACATCCAGGAGGAGACAGGGAGGCGGAGCCCCCTAGGATAGGTGAAGACGACAGGCCCTGCCACCTTCACTGTGGGTGTTAGGGTGGGCTGCCTCTCAACCGACCCTTCCGAAAAAGACGGGGCTGCTGCTAACACCTCCCTCCAACAGCAGAGGAGGTGCCTGGGCCGCTTCTAAAGGCAGCTCGCTGTGGCACTCAGTCACTGCCCCTTTCTGGCCCAGGGTATCAGCTGGACGGGGGACACTGCGCCCAGAGCTTCCTTCCAGTTCCGATGTTTGGTGAACCTGCAGCGCTCCCTGAAGCAGATGAGAGGGAAGCTGCACTCCCAGAAAGCGCAGTTTTGGTTCATATTGAATGGATTTATTGGGGGTGTCATCGGCAGGCGGATGACAGATTGTGAGGTGGGCTACAGCCCTGCCCTCATCCCCACACCCACAGCCCCTTGGCAGAGCTGCTAGCGGGGTCCTGAAGTGCCTCCTGCTGCTCTGGGAGCTCCGTAAGCCACCTGCTCTCAGCCTCAGGGATGCCACACCTCTTTCCCCAGCCTCAGCCATGCTCAAGTGAGG
Organism: Pan paniscus; assembly: GCF_029289425.2. NCBI lineage: Eukaryota > Metazoa > Chordata > Mammalia > Primates > Hominidae > Pan > Pan paniscus. The sequence goes on from NC_085926.1 coordinate 193,190,898, forward strand.
CGTCTGCACTTTTATACATTCTAAAGGCCTGAACAGGCCGGGCGCGGTGGCTCACGCCTGTAATCCCAGCATTTTGGGAGGCGGAGGCGGGCGGATCACCTGAGGTCAGGAGTTCGAGCCCAGCCTGGCCAACATGGTGAAACCCTGTCTCTACTAAAAATACAAGAATTAGCCGGGCACGGTGGCGCACGCCTGTGTAATCCCAGCTACTCGGGAGCTGAGGCAGGAGAATCGCTTGAACCCGGGACATGGGACATGGAGGTTGCAGTAAGCTGAGATCACACCACTGCACTCTGGCCTGGGGGACACAGCAAGACTCCATCTTAAAAAGAAAAGAAAAAGAAAATTAAAGAAAAGAAAAGAAAAAGGGGAGGGGAGGGGAACAAATGTTGCTACTATTATTCTCCTCATCAAGACTTCATACTGGTAAACATCCCCTTGCTGACTTCAGGCACATCAGTGTACACGTCAGAAATTTCCAAACCATGTCCTCGGAATATGCCCATTTCTAGCGATGTTGTAACACCTTACAGGGTAAGGAGGGGAAAGTCAAGGTAACTGTTTTTTGGGTTTTTTTTAATAAAATGCATTTTGGTAAATATATTTAAAAAATACCAAATACATGTATGTAGTTGTCCTTAGCAACATGTAATCATCTCATTATTTGTCATTAGGGAAATGCAGACCAAAACTAAAATGAGATATCACTTCACACCCACTAGAATAGCTGTAATTGAAAAGATGGATGATTACAAGTGCTGGTGAGGATGTGGAGAAATCAGGACCTCCATACACTGCTGGTGGGAATGTAAAATGGTATAGCTACTGAGTTTGGCAGTTCCTCAAAAGGTTAAACAGAGTTAACCATTCCACTGCTAGGTTATACCCCAGTGATGTGAAAACATATGTCCACACAAAAACTTCTAAGTAAATGTTCACAGCAGCATTATTCATAATAGCCTCAAAGCGGAAACAACCCAAATGTCCATCAACTGATGAATGGATGATGTGGTTTATCCATACGATGGAATAGTATCCAACCATAAAAAAGGGTGAAGCATTAATGCATGCTACAACATGAACCCTAAAAACACTAGGCTAAAAGAAGCCAGACACAAAAGACCACATATTAGCTGAGCCCACTTGTAGTGAATACTCAGAAGAGACACATTTATACAGAGAGCAAGCTGATTTGTAGTCTCTAGGGACGGGGGAGACAGGAGGACGGAGGGTGATGCTAATGGATACAGGGTTTCTGAGGTGACAAGTGTTCTAGAATCAGTGGTCATAGCTGTACAACCTTGGGAATACACTAAAAACCAATGGATTGTATACATTAAATGAGTGAGCTTTATGGTACATGAGTTATATTTCAATTTTTTTGCAAAAAAAAGTAATTATCTATCTTTTTAAAATATGGCCTACAGGAACAACAGTCAGGAAGTCATGAGGAATGACTGATACCCAAAGCTGGAGCAGTTAATCCGTGCATTGAGGCCCCCACAGATTTTATAAATCCCCGTCGATCAGTGTATTTCATCTATATCATGACCCCAAGGCTCTGCCTTATCATTTCAACACATACTTGCGGGCTTCTCCAGAGTTTATTGTATTTGATACAATACTATACAAAGTTATTTCCCTTAGATCTGTGATTATAAAGTTTTCCATAAGAAACATACATTGGTACACAAACTACTACAGCTGTTTTCATGAGTATATTACAATTTAAAAGAATGCCACTGTTAAATGCATTTGATAAAATATGCACTGTTCTCTAAACACTGCCATATAAAATGTCGGCCTATCTTTTCAAAGAGCCTCTCCCTTCAGGACACGTTTCTTTGATCACCTCTTTTCCAGACCATCATAACTTACTCAAAAGTTTCATTCAGGTGCAAGGTGCCTGCTGCTGTGACAAGCTGGAAAATCCATTGCATTTCCAGGGTGACCTGTTTGTCATTAGCTTCATCAATGAGACAGCCAGCATCAAGGTCAAGGTCTTCACATCCAGGCTTCTCTCAAGCCCCACCAATGAGCTAAGGTATTCAACTTTTCCAAGTCACTCACAGGTTTGCTCTTGCACTCAAAGAAACTCTGAGAATCCCCTAATGCATTTTAACATTTGTCCGGTATTCCTAGTCCTTGGCACATGCTCCTCCTGGAACCCAACCTGTAAGGTAACCCAACCTGTAAAGGGGATGCGAAGGTTTAAAGGGTGTCCCCTGGAATTCATGTGTTGGAAGTGTGAGCCCCGGTGACGTTGCTGGGAGGTGGGGCTTTTATGAGCTGATGAAGTCATTAAGAGGGATTCATGCCTGTCTCCCAGGCCTGGGTTACTTCTCTTGGGAGGGAGCGAGTTCTCACTCTCACTCACGGCACGGGACGAGTTACCAAGAGTGGCTGTTATAAAGCCAGGCGCCCCTCACGCTGTGCCCCTTCTGCATGCCTCTGCTTCCCTCCCCAGAAGCTGTCACCATCCTCTTGGACTTCCCGGCCTCCAAAACCTCAAGCTAAATAAATATCTTTCCTTTCTAAATTACCCAGTCTCGGGTATTGTTATGGTGAGAGAAAACAGACAAGGATCCTGGGGGATGTGCAGTTTCCTTCTTCCTCCTAATTTGTCACCAGGAAATGGAGCAACCCAGTCTCAGGCTCTGAAAGAGGCTGAGGTTTGAGGGAAAAGGGGCAAATCACTAAGAACTCTTCTAGGATATCCTGGGTTTAATCACTATAGTTATTAGTCAACTATAAATATTTATTGAGAACATAGAATGTGCCAGGAACAGTGCTGAGACTATAGTGTTGATGGGAAAAAGAGGAAGTACCCCTTCTTCATTGTTCTGTGCTTCTCTATGGAGGATGCTCTGCTGGACAAACACTCCGGCCTCTTGCTCCCTGCCCCATCCTCCTCTCCTCCTTGCACACTAACTCCTCCTTAAGGCAGGAGGATCTACGTATGCAGAACCTGCCCCTCCCTGCAGGGAGGCAAGCAGCTGCCAGAGCTGTCTGTGCCTCCAGAAGTCTGTCCAGTTCTTGTGTCCCAGGTTAAGAGACTGCTTGCCCGCTCTATCATTTCCAACTCAGGCCAGAAATAAGGATGGCATCTATGGGGTTCCCGTAAACCTCAATAGATGAAGGTAGGTAAGGTCTCTGCCTTCTGGAGATTACCTTCCAGGAGGGAGACAGAGAGACTACAAACAAGTTAACAGGATAGTTACTTGCTCAAACATGCAGAGCACACTCCAACCTGAGGCCCACACACTTGCAGGTGCCTCGGACGGAGTCCCGCCCAGAGGGCTGTGGCTCCCTCACTTCCTTCAGGCTCTGCGCAAATGGCACCTTATCCGTGGAGCCATCCCTGACCACCTGTGCACCACGGCAAACAACTCCCCACACTGACAACCACACACTCACCACGGCAAACAACTCCCCACACTGACAACCACACACTTGCTATCTCTGCAGCCTGCTTTCTCTCTGTAGAATTGATCACAATCTGACTCACTCCATATTTATTTGTTAAAAATCCATCTCCTATACATTCCCTGCAACCCCAGAATTTAAGCTCCATGAAGGCAGAAAGTTGTTCTGTTCCCTGCTGTTCACAAGTACCTAGAACAGTGCCTGGCACAGGATATGCACTTAACAACACCCTATGAATGAATACATGAAAAAATGAATACATGCTATAAAAGACATGCACAGCCGGGTGTGTTGGCTCACAACTGCAGCCCAACATTTTGGGAAGCTAGGGGAGGAGGATCACTAGTTTGAGACCAGCCTGGGAAAGAAGGTGAGATCCCCTCTCTACAAAACAGTTAAAAAAAAATTAGCTGTGCATGGAGGCACATGCCTGTAGTTCTAGCTACTCAGGAGGCTAAGGCAGGAGGATCCCCTAAGCCCAGGAGTTTGAAGCTACAGTGAGCTGTGATCACACCACTGTGCTCTACTCTAGCCTGCGCGGCAGACAGAAACCCTATCTCAAAAAAAAAAAAAGAGTAAAAGAAAAGGCCAGGCACGGTGGCTCACACTTGTAATGCCAGCCCTTTGGGAGGCCAAGGCAGGTGGATCACCTGAGGTCAGGAGTTCGTGACCAGCCTGGCCAACATAGTGAAACGCCATCTCTGCTAAAAATACAAAAATTATGTGGGCGTAGTGGCGGGCACCTGTAATCCCAGCTACTCGGGAGGCTGAGGCAGGAGAATCGCTTGAAAGGAGGCGGAGGTTGCAGTGAGCCGAGATCACACCCTTGCACTCCAGCCTGGGTGACAGAACGAGACTCCATCTCAAAAAAAGAAAAAAATGCACAAGGTGATGGGAAAGATGAAGGCTGGCATGAGGGTTGCGTTAGAAAAGAGATTCGGGGAAGGTCTTTCTGAACAGTTAAGATTTGAGCTGATAGCACAAGGGAAATACCACAAAGAAGCAATATTGCTGTGCTCCATGGAGGCCATACAAGCAGTGGCTGGTGGGCCCCACCGCCTCTGCAGAGAGCTGGCCAGCATGGGGAAGGAGAGGAGACATGAGAGGCGCCTTGAGGCCTGTTCACTGTGATCATTTTCCCAGAAGTCAGTAGAGTAGAACCATGTGATGAGACTGGACCCGAAACAATACACACAGCAGCACTGAGCTAAACTGGACTAAATGCGACCCAGCAACACAGATGTGATGGCCCCAGCTCCAGCAGCCATCCTGGACCATGAAGACAGCGCCACCCTCAGGGATGGTAAAACAGAGAGCTGGAAGGAGCCGAGGACCGTGGTGACTTCACGAAGCCCCCATGCCAGCCCAGGAATGCCTACCTCTGGACTGCATTGAAATGAGACATAAATTCAACCTTGTTTAAGCCACCATTATTTGGGGGTTTCATGGTATATTCTGTCAAACCTGATCCGGCAGGAAAGGCACATGGAAGGGATAAGTCTTGATCTAAGTTTTACGAGTGTGAGACTGCACTTGACAGAAAGACAACAGATGCTCAGAAGCAGAGCAAGCAAAGCGCCATGAGAAGGAACAGCTTGTCCTAGAATTCAGGAAGCTCAGCCACTGCTGTGGGTCTAGGACACTGAAATGACCTGGGAGGACAGGTAGCCAGAAGCCACTGGAGGTTCTGAATGGAAGCGATACAATAAAGGCAGCATTCTGGCCGGGTGCGGTGGCTCACGCCTGTAATCCCAACACTTTGGGAGGCTGAGGCAGGCGGATCACGAGGTCAAGAGATCGAGACCATCCTGGCCCACATGGTGAAACCCCATCGCTACTAAAAAATACAAAAATTAGCTGGGTGTGGCGGTGGGTGCCTGTAGTCCAGCTACTCCGGAAGCTGAGACAGGAGAATCGCTTGAACCCGGGAGGCAGAGGTTGCAGTGAGCCGAGACCACACCACAGCACCCCAGCCTGGTGACAGAGCAAGACTCTATCTCAAAAAAAAAATAAAAGAAAAAGAAAAAGACAAAAAGAAGGCAGCATTTTAGCAAGGTGAATGTGGCAGCCTTTCCCAGATCAGCACAGCCAAAATAGCCTGGATGGAAGAGTCACAGTCAAACAGTTCCTGAACGCCCACTGTGAGCCAGGCATCGTGCTCCCCACGGAAGGTTACCCAGAGGACAGGATGCCTGAACTGGGTCTTAGAGACCAGCAGGAGAGCACTCCTGGATTTCTTACAGCAGTGACGCCCAAGCCTGCCTCTGTAACTCCATCCAAATACAGACTTCCAGGCCCCACCCAGGAGATTCTGAGCCCACAGGCTGGGGTGGGGCCCAGGATTCTGTATTTTTAAAAGTGTCCCCAGGTGATTCTGATGCATTTAGAAAATGGACTTACTGTAGAGGCTAGAAGCAGCTCCTCCTATACTGGTACCTGGAACATAGCAAGTTCTGAAGTTTACTGATTAACAAATAATATGCTTCCCTGTTCACAGATAATAAACTAACAGATTAATTAAAACCTTCAAACATATTTAAAACAAGATACATGAATCCTTTTTAGCTAATATCCAATTAGCCAAAATAAAATCTAACGTCACTAATAATGTTCTGTGATCTATTTCTGCAACCATTTCAGCTACAAGGTGTTTCTATGCCACTTGAAAATGGCCTGAGACCTCGGTGTGTGGGCACCAGCCCCGTGCCAGTTCACTGTGGCCCTGCTCTGCATCTTGCAGCCATGCTGAGGTCCCAGAGCCAACTGAAGGGAAGAGGGGCCCCCAGGCTATCTTCAGACAGTTCTAACACCACTCAAATCAATTCTCCCTGGGAATAAACTGCCCCCTGGACTTTACCTTACAAGACAGAGGTGCTCCTTAAAGGGGAAATACAGCACAAAGGGAACAGCACTGACCTAGGATGCAGGTCCAGCCACAACTGAGTAACTTCTCCAGACAGCCTTGGGCGAGTTTCCTCACCTGTCATGCTATATACTCCAAATCCCTTCCAGCTCTGGCACAGCCAGAGTGAGAAATTCTAGTTTCCTTCTTCCGAGTCAATACTGAAAAAACAATTCCAGTATAAAATTCCCTCATCTGTCAGGTGCTAGGGAGGCAGCATTTAAGACACGTCAATGTCAATGCGCTTAAGGAGTTTAGAGTCTAGCAAGGAAGACAAATAATTACTCCAACGATTATATAAATACAACTGTCATAAATGTTACTAAGGAAAAGTGCTTGGAGTTTGAAAGTGTGTAATAGGGGCTCAGGAAAGGTTTACCAAGGAAAGAACACCAAAGCCGAGACCTGAAAGCTGAGTACCAAGGATGGAGGCAGGGAGTACTCCAGACAGAGGGAAGGCATGAGTCATATGTTCTTTTCAGGAATATTCCAAACCTGAGGAAGAATTAAATCACAAGCAAAATGAAGCAAACCTTTTAGAATCGCACATTTAAAGGAAAAAAAGAGCACTTTTCATCACAAACAGAAAAATTTACAAAATATGAACTCAAAAATCATGGGAATGCCAGGTGCAGTGGTGTGTGCCTGTAATCCCAGCTATGCAGGAGGCTAAGGCAAGAGAATTGCTTGAGCTCAGGAGTTCAAGACCAGCCTGGGCAACATAGCAAGAATTCTTATCAAAAACAAAACAAAACAAAACAAAGTAATGGAGGCCAGGCGCGGTGGTTCACGCCTGTAATTCCAGCACTTTGAGAGGCCAAGGTGGGTGGATCACCTGAGGTCAGGAATTCGAGACCAGCCTGGCCAACATGATGAAACCCCATTTCTACTAAAAATACAAAAAATAGGGCGTGGTGGCGGGCGCCTGTAATCCCAGCTACTCAGGAGGCTGAGCCAGGAGAATCACTTGAACCTTGGAGGCAGAGGTTGCAGTGAGCCAAGATCACATTGCTGCACTCCAGCCTGGGCGACAAGTGCAAAACTCTGTCTCAAAAAAAAAAAAAACAAAAAAATTAGCCAGCGTGGTGGTGGGCACCTGTAATTCCAGCTACTCGAGAGGCTGAGGCAGGAGAATCGCTTGAACCCAGGAGGCAGAGGTTGCAGTGAGCCGAGATCGTGCCACTGCACTCCAGCCTAGGCAACAAGAGCAAAACTCCATCTCAAAAAAAAAAAAAGAAGTAACGGGAGCAATTTTATGCCAGGACTGATAACCCCTTATCCAATCACTGACATCTGGCTAGAAGTCCCCAGACACTAAACCCTCACACCTCAACAGAGGAGGTATCAGTTCCCTCTGGTCATTTGCAGCTGCCTCCAGGCCTTGAGTGAGGCTGCCGGAACTGGGCCCAGTAAAGTGGGGTAGTCCGAGCATGAAACACTTACTCCAAGACAGGAGGAGCTCGGCCCTGAGGCTGGATCTACCTCTGGGCCAATATTTCTGGTGCCAACTAAGAGTGCCAGGCATTGTACATAGGGATGGATGATAAGACATGATACAGTCACAGCACCAGGGAAGTAGAAAAGGAAAGAAGGGACGGTTCCTTGGCTCCAAGGAGGGGATGGTTTCTGAAGATGGGCAAGACTTGGAGATGGAGAGAAGGAGCGCCCCAACAGTGGGAATGACAAAAGCAAAGGCAAGTAGGCTGGAACGCACTGGGTGTGCAGCTAGCGCTGCAGCGGGAGCTCGGGACAAGGGGACAGAGACCCGGCAACAGTGCAGAGTAGGCCCGGAAGAGATGACAATGCTGATCTTCAAGGCGGTGTTTGGAGACCTGGTCAAATCCCAAGATCTGCCCAGACTGACCCTATGGCCAAGGGCCCTCAGTTTTCTACCCTGAACTAGTGCAAAGTTTCTCAAATATTAGGGTCGTTAGGATCACCTGGGACAGGTTGCCAGGTTCCTCCTCCAGAGAGGACCTTCAGAGGTCCCAGGGTCTAGGGACTTTCTCAGGAGAGGTGAAAGCTGAGTAAAGAATGGCCAAGGGCCCAAGAGGACACTGTGGGCAGACAGTACAGCATGTATAAGGCCCACTCCATACATAGCTAAGGTATGAGGTGCATGTAGACAAAGGAGGAGAGGTGAAGCCAGAGAAGTGGACCAGGCTCACAACACAACAGCCCTACCAATAAACTGGGACTTCACTCCGTAGGCAACAAGGAGCTATCACAGACTCCCGAAGCCTGTAGGATCCTGGCAGCAGCTCCCCTAGTCACTCACATAACACAACTCCTGCCTCAGCATGCTTCCCCAACCAACATCAGTCTCCACCCTTTAATATTACCTACTACTCCTTAAAATCTGGCCTCGGATCCCCTCTGTACAACTATTAGGTCAAAATCAAACAAGCAACTTGACCTAGGCAATTCACACTATGTCAGGAACACATCTCAGACAAGGAGAGCCAGGCAGTGAAGAGAGATGATAAACAGAGATGGAAGCTGTCATGGAGGCAGATTGGTCCAGCCTGGGACAAGGCGGCCAGCTGTGCTCTCCCCAGATCATATCTGTTCCTCTTGAGCTTTCTCTTCCTCATTCGGAGGAACTCCAGGCTTCTCTAAATGGGTTCATGACCCTTGGAGGAAGGGGAAAAAGGGACACAGAGAGGAGATAAGATGGTTCACAATGAGTTTGACCAGATCCTACTGAAATACCTTAAGAGCAATGAGAAGTGTCACTGCAACTTCAACACTTCCAGAGGCCTCACCAAGGCCCTCTCCAGTTGCTCAGGATGACTACTGGTGACCAGTCCCATCCTCATCAGTCAAAAACTGAGGAACATAAACAGAGGTGCAGACTCTGAAGGCAGTGCTGAACCCTGCAACGTTAGCAAAATGGGGGCGCGCGGAATCTCCTGGGGGCTGCACTTAACTGGGGGAGAGGAAAACGAGGCGGTCACTAAAAACGCAGCTCCACTCCTCAGCACCAGCTGAGGGCGTCTGGCTCCCGGACACGCCCCCGAACGAGACCTCCCGCAGGTTGTGAACACTACATTGCAAGCGGGCAGCTCAGGGAAGATCCTACCCGCTAGTTCCCCGGATCCCCTCCGGGAGCGCGCACTGACCTCGCCTAGGATGGGGTGGGCCACCCACCGGGAGTCCCCAGCCGCGGCCCGCTCACCTTGCACTTGAAGCCAGCGGCGGGCGGCAGGAGCTCCCGCAGCAGGCCCTTGGCCACCTCGCGGCTGGCCTCCTCGCTCACGAAGTGAAGGTTAAGCACCTCGTGCGCCTCGAACTTGGCGAGACGCAGCAGTGAGCGCAGCGCGACGCGGGCCTTGGCCTGCAGCGCGGCATTGTGCTCCGCCTTGGTGAACATCATCAGCAGGTGGTAGTCCACCGGCCCGGCACCGCCGCCCTCCAAGCTCTTGGCCTTCGCGCCGGGGGCTGGCGCCACGGAGCCCCGCGCTAGCTCCAGCGCGGGCGGCGAGGGCGCGGCGGGAGCCCCGGCGCGGGCCTCCTTCAGCCTCTTGGTGGCGCTGGAGAAGGTCTCCCGGCCTGAGCCGAGGTAGTAGAAGGCGCAGACGGCCAGCGCCGCGGCCAGCAGCAGGGCGCAGTAGTGGGAGCGTATAGCGCCCAGGCGCGCCATGGCCCGAGCGCATGGGAGCCCGCCTCGGAGGAGGCCCATGCGCTACGAGGCCGCGGCGCCAGCGGTGCCAGCAACGCGGGAGAGCCCTCGGGTACCCGGACGCCGGCGGCCACTTAGCCCCGGCGCCAGGCGGCGGCCATGGCAGGGGCGGGGCCGCGCCGCCTGGAGCCAATCGCGGGTGCCGGTGCGCGGAGGGGCGGGGCCGGGCTGCCGAAACCGCTGGGTCCTAGGTTCCAAGGGTATTAGAGGAGGGGTTAGGGTGGGATCCGGCGCCCGGCGTTGGGAGGGGCGGATTCCGGACTCCAGCTTGCTGAGGGCTGGCCCGCTGTCCCGGCTGAGAAATGGCGCCCTACGCGGCGAGCCCCAGAGGATATCCAAGCTGAGTCTTGAAGGGAATGGAGGCGCCCGAACAGAGGAACTTAGGTTAGCCAAAAGCGAAGCTGGAGGCACCAAGAGGTAAAACTTTAGTCTCTGCACCTTTTTTCCCTCAATTTCTTGGAGGCTTTAAGCCGTCTCGGCCTCTCCCTGCACACGAGCTGCAGCTAGGCAATTTAAACCGGCAGCTCCTCCCTTTTCCCCCGCCCTGGGAGGAAATGGCCCGGGCCGCACGTCGCGCCGGAGGCCGAGCGGAGGGAGGCTGGAGGATGTGGCCAGCAGGGGGCCCCCGCCGCCCGCACGAACCTGCGAGGCTGCTCCCCGAGCCCCAGCACCGCAAAGCCCTGGAGGGCGACATTCATCCACTTTTGTTTTATAAACAGACTTTTAACACTTTATCAAGAGCCTCCTTGAGAGTACCAGGGAGTTTTGCACGCCGAGGTCACGTGCCCAAAGTCACACAGCTAGCCAGTAGCAGTTTTGACCCTAGGCAGTTGCACACTGCTAACTAGATAAAAACGTACTAACTTCAGTCTTCTAAGAATTGAGGCTATACCAGTAGTTTTTAAGTAAACACGTGCAAGTGCTGTGCATGCTGTCTAAATAGACAAAGAACTTGAGTAACTACAGTAACCCTTCAGTTCTTTGGCCAAGTTCTCTGATTTCTGACCAGAGATTAGGTAAACGGTTTTTCCTGTTGAGTCATTTCCACATTGTAAGGTTGCATGGATTATCCAACCTCTCTGCTTCAGACCTTGGCTTACATGTCACTACCTACACAAATGATCTCTAAATACCTCCTATCCAGTGTCTGGGCTAAGTGCCATCCTCAGTAATTCTGTGAGGGCCACCTAAATATATGTACTACCCTAGTCTCATCTTTCTTCATTGCAAGAACACGTGACTCCAAGAGAACAGAATATACATTTGTTTTTTATTAACCACAGTATACCCAGTACCTAACACGGTGCCTACCACATTGGATGAGTCTCAAAAATATACTCAACCATTGAAACAGCATTTTTATTTCTAGAAAATCTTCCTAATAATTTAAGAATGTTCAAAATATTTAACCGTAAGAATAAAGCAAGGCCAAGCATGGTGGCTTAGGCCGGGAATGGTGGCTCACGCCTGTAATCCTAGCACTTTGGGAGGCTGAGGAGGGCAGATCACCTGAGGCCAGGAGTTCGAGACCAGCCTGCCCAACATGGCGAAACCCCGTCTCTACTAAAAATACAAAAAATTAGCCAGACATGGTGGCGGGCGCCTGTAATCCCAGCTACTCAGGAGGCTGAGGCAGAAGAATCGCTTGAACCTGAGAGGTGGAGGTTGCAGTGAGCCGAGATCATAACACTGCACTCCAGCCTGGGCGACAAGAGCAAAACTCTGTCTCAAAAAAAAAAAAAAAAAAGGCAGTGTGGTGGCGGACACCTGTAATTCCAGCTACTCAAGAGGCTGAGGCAAGAGAATCGCTTGAACCCAGGAGGCAGAGGATGCAGTGAGCCGAGATTGTGCCTCTGTACTCCAGCCTGGGGAAAGAGAGCGAGACCCTGTCTCAAAAAGCAAACATAAAAATAAAGCAAAGCTAGGTTCATGATGGCAAAAAATCAGAATCAAATGGTCATCAATAAAGTGGTTAAAGCTAAAATAATGCAGTCATTAAAAGTGATGTTTTCAACAAACTGCAGGTGGAAATTTAAAAAACTAACAAATGGGTGAGGTGGCTCATACCCGTACTCCAAGCTATGTGGGAGACTGAGGTGGGAGGATCACTTGAGCTCAGGGGTCCAAGGCTGCAGTGAGCTACGATCGCCACAGGACTCCAGCCTGGATGACAGTGCGAGACCCCAATTCCAAAAAAAAATAGTAATGGTAACAAATGGAAAAAAAAACCTATAGAGACTAAGAAACATATTCACCAACTGCAACGTATGGAACTTATGTGAATTCTGATTTGCACGATCTATTTTAAAAATCGTATTTGAGACAACCAATTTGAATATTGATTACGTAGTTTTACAGTTTAAGAAGTGTTACGATTTTTTAAACAGTCCTCAACTTTTAGATGTACATACGGAATGATTTGCTGGTGAAAGGTCTAGGATCTGGTTCCAAAAAAAAGTCCAGGAAAGGGGAAAAATGGGTAGGAGAATAAATATAAGCCATGAGCTTATAGCTACTGATTTTCTCTACCTGTACATGCTTGAAATTTCCCATAAAGTTCTCCCCATCTATTAAGTGAAAGAAGTGGGTAACTGTATGATCCCATTATATAAATGTATGAATACACACACCCAAAGGTCTAGAAGGGTATACACCAAAAAAGTAACAGTATCTCCCTCAGTGCTATCCAGTAGAACTTCCTGTGACAATGTATATATTCTACAATCTCCCCTGTTCAAAACAATAGTCACTAGCCACATGGGGCTATAAAGTTCTTAAAATGTAGCAGTACGACTGAGGAAATGAACTCTTTGTCTAATTCCAATTAAGTAGCCACATGTAGCTAGTGAGTTCCATTTTGGACAGGACAAGATAATGGAATTGTGGATGATTCTCTTGCTTCTTCTTAACATTTCTCCACAAGCAAAAAGCTTTGTTTTTGCAATAATTGAAAAATTAAACTGTTTTCACTTAAAATATTTATAGACTATTGATGTGGGTTCTCCACAGAACTATTCTGAAAATGAAATGAAGCTGAATAAAGCAAGTTATATTGAAAAGTTTATGTGTCTGCTTTCAATTAGCTTTTTTTTTTTAAAGCAAATGCAGGTGATTCACTTCCAGTTTGGTTTTTTCAACCTTCCATTCCTTCAGTCCCAATTCACAGACAAACGTGTGTGTGTCTGTTTACTAAAAGGATAAAATGGGAATGCGCTGCATAGATTAGGAACATTAATGTCAATCATAATGGAAAAAACTTAGAGCAAGCCCCTCCCCCCACCCCCCAAAAAAAACCTTTTATCTTTTTGCCAATGAATTAGGGGCTATAACAGCTCTGTAAACAAAGAGAATTATATACTTAAAAGATCCAAATGGATTTCTTGATTGAAGTAATCAGCAAATAGGATGAATGTGGATTTGAAAGGGCTGGGAAGAAACACCTTAAAAATAACAGTACCTTAAAAATAACTGCTGTTGACAGATATGTTCACAGTGTATTTCACAAGAAAATGTAAATCACCATGAAAGAACTAAGCCAGAGGTGAGATTTTTATTGACTTATTGTAATTTTTTGGCATACAAAGTACTTAAGTATATTTACAATTCTTACATAATGTACATTTTAGAATAAAGATAATGTACTTTGCTCCATTTACAATGACAAACTATTGTAAAGCTACATTCATGAATTAGATACAAATCCTCTACATACTAATAAAAAGTAAATGGACTGTTGGTTATACATTCTTTAAAATATACCTTTTCACAGGTAGCAAGAAAATAGTACATGTAATAAGTCTTTATGACTGGAATGATCCAGAAATATCACAAAGCATGAGTAAACACATATATAAAAGTAGCGCATCATTTCCAAAAGTTAACCTTTAGCCTTTGTGTAAAATAAATGGTGCCAACAATCTTTATAATGTAGCAAGCTTTCCCTGTTTAATATCCAAAAAATGGAGGGTGGGGAGGTTGAAGAAAAATAAGAAAAGTTAGCAAATAAGATAGTGAAAAGACCAATGCAGAGAAAAGTTTATGTAATCAAATCTTGCTTTGTCTCCACATTATCACATTTTAAGTGGATAAATCTATGTAAACAGAAAAAGATGTCCACAAAACCATATCTGTAGATGTCATTTGGAAGCATCAAGAAATTGATAAGTATGTGGTGAATTAAAATTACTTTTATAATGTTTTGCTTTCATTAATGTTTGTTATTGCAAAAATGTAAGATTTCCTACAATTTTGTCTTCAAATCCCAATCTAGCCCTTCAAACTTTTATCCAGGTTCTCCAGAATATTTGGAGTCTTTGTTATCAAAGCACAAGGAAAGCTGGCATTCATTATCAGACTTCGCTGCTTTACAATGATTTCAAATCATTTCATGATACAAATAACGTGCCTCTGACTGGTGGTCAGTCAGACCTGGGTAATGGTGCCAATTCTGCCACCAGCTAGCAAATCAAGTGACCCTGCTCTGTAAAACAAAAGGAGCACCCTAGGATCAAAAAAGTAGACAACTTTGGAGCTCTTAGATTAAGATCTCAGAAATCCTACCATGAGAATCCAGTGAGATAAAGCAATGCCAAGTACACTGTAAGTAGCAAAACAGTATACAAAGGGATGCTTCTATATTTTCACCTTGTTTCATTACACTCATTTTAATTGTGAGGAGCCCTGAATCCAAAAAGGGTAGTGACGACTAGTCCAGTGCTCCTTCCACCGTATCATGCGGTTCTAAAGTCATTCTGGACATACAATCTACAAAAATACATCATTTTTCCAGCTCATGTCCATGGTCCAAAGTGATATTATACACAAGTGTTATCTGACAATATAAGAATGATCTGGGAATGTGTGTTCAAAACAGTAGTAAATTTAGTCTTAAACACAATTTCATTTACTGCGACCATACTTAACATGCATAAAATATTTTTAAAATACAAACTTAAATTGGCCAGATTCTGAATGTGTATTTTTTTTCTTTTTCAAAATGCACTCATGAAGAACCAAAGTTCATATTCCAAATTAAATCTGTATGTCTGGAAAAGTAACCAATCAAAGTTCATTAAAATATACAGTGAAAACCGGTATAAATTAGGCAAACACCATAATCTAATGAATATCAGGAAATCTCTGAGTTTCTAAGGATTGTATTAAAGGTAACTTTTTAAAACCTTAGAAATCTTAAGCACATAAATGTTATAATGAAGCATTTGCAAATGACTGCTCAATTACTTTTATTCTAGCTCTAACATGAAATTGCATTTTATTAACTCTTCATAGTGCTGCTATTCTTATTTTGATATTAATGTAACTTTCAAGTTAGTAAGCTAATGATAATGAGCTAACAGATTAATAATAAGGAATAAGAAACTAATAATAGCAGGTAAGTTATGGAAAGAAAATAAAAGGCCAATCACATTGACTAATGAAGCCCAAAAGCATGATTAACATTGTTTAAACTATGATTTCTTATAATGCACTGAATAATTCACAGCATAACATAATTCAGATTTGTTACATACCATATAAAAGCTATTAGTTGACATGGCTAAATTCACCTAAGAGCCAACCTACCTTGTAACTATTAATTTAATTTAAAGCCTTGCTGTTTACTCCATCATTTCTGCCAAATGTAGTCCAAATTGGGTCTCAGCATATTCAAGAAATCAAGCCACAGAAATGTGTATTTGTATTGCTAGGCTCCCTGCAATATTAAAGATTTTGCTTTCTCTGAAGATATTCTGAACCATAATCATCTTTAAGGCACTTCAAATACATTTCTGACCACTAAATTTAAGTAGATACTAATTACTGCCATATTAACAATTCATCACGTAAGCCACAGGAGGCAAGAGTCTCATAAGGAATTGCCTTCACAACCACAGAGAGTCCAGAGGTGATCTGAATGAAACACGCACCAATGGCCAGATCCAAAAGGAAAACTACCTAGACTTCCTCAGATAAAGGTCAGGATCTTTAGGAATTAAAACAGGAAGGGACACTATAAAGGAAAAGTGAGGTTTTCTCTTTTTCTTTAACGTACTTCTTTTCTTTGAGCTTCTTGGTCAAATAATTTCAAGGTACATGCTAATAAAAACTACAAATCAGATTTTTGCCTTTAGTGAAGGTGCCTAAAAAGCCAGATGATCTATGACTTTGAGGTGAAACAGCAAAGATAAAGATTTGATGTTCCTGTTATTGTTATAATTAAATACAATGCTGTGGAAGTTAGCATTTCCTCAGAAATAATTCACAAATATATTTTTATCCTTATCTAACATATAGTGACCATTACTAAATAAGCATTACATGCATGCAGTTTGGCCAAATTATGGAACCTTTTCTGTAATGTGAACTTACTTCAATATAATTCCTGCTTGGCTAGATTCTGATTTGATGTTTAATCAACTTATAAAACTCCAGTGACTGGGAAATGTTAGAAAATTTATCTATAATTGGATCATAAAGTTTTTATATATTTTAAAACCTCTTATTTAGAAAGAGTATCAATAATATCATTTACATATAATTTCTAAAAGAAGAATAGACTTAATTGTTGACAACAATGGAAAGGAATCAAAAGGCAAATTAGGCTGGGTGCGGTGGCTCACGCCTGTAATCCCAGCACTCTGGGAGGCTGAAGCAGGCTGATCACCTGAGGTCAGGAGTTCGAGACCAACCTGGCCAAAATGGTGAAACCCGTCTTTACTAAAAATACAAAAATTAGCTGGGAATGGTGGCGGGTGCCTGTAGTCCCAGCTACTCGGGAGGCTGAGGCAGGAGAACTGCTTGAACCCAAGAGGAGGAGGCTGCAGTGAGCTGAGATTGTGCCACTGCACTCCAGCCTGGGTGACACAGCAAGACGCCATCTCGGGGGGGGAAAAAAAAAAGCAAATTAATTATTTTATACTTGTAAGACATTTTCAAAGATGGAATCAGACTAATTTGTAGCATATAAATGGTAATATGTTTATCCATAATAGTTTGGAATTCAGGGGTCTGTGAATCATGTAACCGAATACTAAAGCTATATACACGATATAATTTAAAAGAATGTACACTGTGTACAAGTACACAAAATAGATGTAGAAAAAATAAACAGCAATTTATTGCTATATATTTTAGTATTAACTAAGAATAAGTGGGGTTCTTTTTCTCCTTTGTACAGAGATTTTTCTTTCACTAGGAGCAACAGCAAAACTGTATCTTTAAAAGGACAAATTTCAAATATAAAAATGGCCTACATGATTTTATAAATTGATTTTTCCTTTAAAGTTTTGATGAAAGCATAATTTTGCGACATTCAAGTAACCTTTAAAACACACTTTTATTCCATCGATACATCTGTCAAGGTTTTGGGGAATCAACCCAACAATGAAGAACTACACATTTTGAACTGGGGTTTTTTTTGTGATTAAAAAAAAAAAAAAGAGCTGCTTTTTGCTGCATAAAATAAATCTAAAGGACTGAATTATGGTCTACCTGTACAGCCATTATACATACATACATTAAAGTACTGGACAATAACCTGTCATCTAAGAAGTATAACCGACCACATTTATGAACAAATGGGGAAAACACATTCTCTAGTTCTAATAAATCATATATTATGTGTATGAAAGCTAGGTTACCAAAAACACATCAACACACACACCTATTTCTGAACCACCAAAAATCCTCAGGGAAGCTAAAGAAAAAAACATATTCTTGAGGCAGGCAGGACAGTTGGCTCCCACTTGATGAAGACATACTTCACTGAATGATCCTGGGCAAGATGCATGGAGGAAAAAAATCAATGCTACCACCCATTGGCAAAAGAATCATTTTTGTCTAACCTCCTATCATCTTGTAACCTAGAGATGGCCTAAATCTAGACTGAACTTTTGTCTACAGAAATAGCCCTTTAAATAGGCTTTTTAAATAAAAGAGGTCCTAAACTAGGTTCCTCTCCTACTACTAGATAACTATGTTTTAATTTATAAATATATGAATGGGTACCTCTTTTCCAAGCCATTCAATATCTACCAAAATTAAGTAGAATTAAAGCAGTAAAAAAAATTGTGAATTTTTAGCTGTATACATTAGGGGTCACCAGATTTCATATTTTCCCCTTTTTAAAAAAATTCAGAATTTCTGTGAATCTTGCTGGAAACGATTTAGTTTCTCTGGATTATTGGATGCCATTTGGGAAAAATCACGAAATATGTCCTGATAAGTTTCATCACCTGCATGAAATAAAATAAAGACACTTTAAACATTTACACAAGTATTAATCAAACAACATTCATATTTATTACTAGTACTATTTTATAATTCATTACATTAAAATTTTGTTCACATGAGCATTTTTGGAAGAAAAGGCAACTAAAAATAAATGCTGAAAAATTATGTAATGAAAGAAAAAAAAAACTATACCTGAAAAAAGCACCTCAGATGCAGCCACAGAAGAAAGCTCAGAGTTAGAAAAGAGCAAAGATGCAAGTGTTTTAAAGCAATGTAAAGAAATACGTTTATTAACACATGAGGGGGGGAAAAGTCATTCTAAATGAGGTGGAGTAAATGAGACCTTCTTTAAATAAATATTTCCCTTGATAAAGGCCAAAAGAAATGACTAAAACCAAATACTAATGTTTTGGATGGATGCAAGTTATTAACAAGACAAACTGATAATCAGGACAAACAGATAATCAGATAGGGAAAAATAATACTATCTTTTAAGTAAAAGCAATTTTAAAAAGCAATTTTTTACTCAAACTTTAATGCGTAATTAAAACTAATGCACCTAATCCACTGCTTACTAAACTCATAAAATAAAAATCTAGCTGGGTGCAGTGCCTCACGCCTATAACCCCAACACTTTGGGAAGCTGGGTGGGGGAGTTGGGGGGAGAATTGGTTGAGGCCAGGAGTTCAAGACCAGTCTGGGTAACATAGCGAGACTACATCTCTACAAAAATTAACAAAATCCTAGAAAATGGCTTTAAGGCCAGGCGTGGTGGCTCATGCCTGTAACCCCAGCACTTTGGGAGGCTGAGGCGGGCAGATCACCTGAGGTCAGGAGTTTGAGACCACCCGGCCAACATGATGAAACCCCGTCTCTACTAAAAATACAAAAAGTAGCCAGGCGTGGTGGTGAGCGCCTGTAATCCCAGCTACTCGGGAGGCTGAGGCAGGAGAATCGCTTGAACCCGGGAGGTGGAGGTTGCAGTGAGCTGAGATCGCACCACTGCACTCCAGCCTGGGCAACAGAGCGAGACTCTGTTTCAATAAAAAATAAAAAAAAAATTTTTTTTAAATGGCTTTAAAATCAGTTTGGCATTTAAAAGTTGGGTTTGTTTTTGTTTTACTGCAGGTCATATGAGCAAGAATGCTATGACAAAATGCAAATAAATACCAAGGACATCTGTTAAATTAGAAAAATAAACGTGTATATGTACAAATATGTTTACCGAGAAATAGATTACAGATACTGATATTATAGCTGACTGAATACCACTTTTCTTGTCATGAGAAACTAAATATACACACACACACAAATCAATCCCTCAGACAAAGGAATCTTATTTTCAAGATAAATCGTTGATCATGAATGCTTCCTGCTAAACATTAGCCTTATACAAATGCTTGGCATAATTCTGTTCTCAAGATTTCAACCATAAAATACTGTTTTTGATTATTATTGTAACATTTTTAAATTATCTCCTATAAGATACCTTGCATCCACCTTATAACACACTCATTGCTACAGATGTTGTTAATAGTGCAGTAAGTTTTGTCAGTTTTTAAAAAGTGAGATTTTTGAGGCATGAGATGTCATACCAAAAGCTACAGAATTAGAAAAAAGTTGAGGATAGGAGTAAAGATCTAGTAAAAAGGTCTAACAGCATAAGCCAAGATTTTGAATTAAAAAAAATGTTAATACTTTTGGCCCGGCTGGGTGGCTCACGCCTGTAATCCCAGCACTTTGAGAGGCTGAGATGGGCGGATCATGAGGTCAGGAGATGGAGACCATCCTGGCTAACACGGTGAAACCCCTTCTCTATTAAAAATACAAAAAAATTAGCCGGGCATGGTGGCGGGCGCCTGTAGTCCCAGCTACTCGGGAGGCTGAGGCAGGAGAATGGTGTGAACCCGGGAGGCAGAGCTTGCAGTGAGCCAAGATCGCGCCACTGCACTCCAGCCTGGGCAACAGAGCGAGACTCCGCCTCAAAAAAAGAAAAAAAAGGACAAAAAATCTAATACTTTTTAGTCACTTTTTGTATTTAGTCTAGGTAAAAAGCAACTATTAACATCTCTATATAGTTTTCATTTAGCCCTGGAAATTTATTCCCAACCTGAATCAATCAATTAAACCTCATCAGTCTACTTTAAAAAGAAAAAAACAGTAAGAAGAGATTATTAACAGGTGGCTGAGAGTAACATCTAACTCATATTGACATGACTAAAATAAAAGGTTGATACGTTGGAACAGCTGGTAAGACAATCCAATTATACCCATGGTTTTGTAAAAGTTCACTTCCACATCAAAAGACAAACATTGCTATTCTCATTTTAACCATTCTAAAAGATAGAAAATAAATAAAGAGAGCAACATTAAATAGCAACAAACCATATAAAATATTTTTCTAATTTGTAGATGTTGAATTAAAATATGTAAAATATTTATTGTAAACATTATAAATATTTTTAAAAGACTATTTAAACTGGATAGTCTGGAATTTTCCTTTCCAAGAAAGTGTAAAGTGCAGAGTATAATACAAAAATACCACAAAGATTTTACCATTCAACACTAGAAGTAACTTAAAAGGCACACATTATACATTCAAGAAGAAATAGGAAGAAGGGTCTAGCAGACGTTAATACCAAATAGTCTACAGGTAGCACCAGATGAGCACTGTTAAGTATTACAACAGTACAATGGCAATATATGGCTTCTACTATTAGCAATGCATATTTTGTATAACAAGCTATGGGACTTTTTAAATGGTTTCTCCGTTTTTGTTTTTAAATCATCTAGTACCTATTACACAAGTATATTTTAGTAGAACCATTGTACCATGCAAAACAAATTATAAGACTCAAATGCTTCCTTGAATGAAAGTGTTGGTGCTATAATAATCATTGGTTTCACTGACTGAATACATTTTAAAAGCGTTGATATAATACAAAAGGAAGTTGCCACCTTCACATACACACAAAACTTTTTGTTAACATTTAGTTTCTAACAAAACATTAATTAATGCACTGTTAATGTACTACCTTTCTTAGATCTCAAAATGTGTTGTCAAAAGCAAATGTTACAAGAACAATAGTGACCAAGATATTTAATACAGCTAACACAAATTGAACTTCAATGTGATTTTTTAATATTTAAATATAATTTTGATTACTTAGAATTTTTCCCAAGGCAAATATAATTTGTCTACATTGGAACACATAAACAACAACCCAGAATATGCTGCCATGGAATGTTCCCAGAAATACATTTAACAGTTTATTATAAATGGTAAACAACTCATCACTCAACATTTATAATACTAAGCATATTCTTTAAACTTAACCACATTCTATTTCCCCTCAGACAGTTAACTTTTCTATGTGCCTGGACAGCTCTAAGTTTTTAAAATACAGACTGCTGTGTTTCCACTGACAGTTTAAATTCATTTTTAATTTTTGGTATTCAGAATATCTACCACAACAGCAGTTATGATGATTCAAGAGTTTGCTAATTTTGCTCTTGAAATGTACTCCCCTCACCTCACAAGGACGGCAGCACGTGAGACCCACCCCCAGGTCATCCTATGCACGACCTTACCCCTTCTGGGTGGGTAACAGCTTACTTTCATAATTACTTAGATCAGCGATTCCCAACTTGTGCTTGCTACATACTCACATAACCAGTAGCGGGTCCCTAAAGCAGTGATGATTCTCAACTGGCTGAGAGCCTGCCAACGATCAAGAAGAGTCACAGAGCCAGAGACTGTGGGAACCACCAAACCGGTTTCCAATAACTGAGAGAAGAGTGTGCTGTTTCCCTCACCCACCCATGTCTCCTAAGGGCTACAGGGACTGCCAAAGAGAGACACACCTTCTTTTGAAGAAAACGTGTGCTCTCACATCACCCCACGCAAGAAACAGGGAGTCCCAGGTCCCTAGGGTTGTACAGATAGAAAGTTCACAAGTGGGGTTTCCTAGAAATAAATCAGTGATTGCCAAAGATTACATCTGAATCTTTTAAAGGATAAGAGCTCTTCATTATCAAAAGATTAAAAATACCTGCATTTAATTTACCCAGAGTTCTGAGGTTTTCATTCTATTGCTAAGAAAACCAAAAAAGGATCCCAATAAAACAAGCAACCAAAGCATTTGATAGAAAAATGTACAGTGATAAGCAGAGGAAAAACAAACAGCCGCTGCCTGAGCCAAACATACCTGTCTCATAAAGGAAAAGAACAGAAACCGAAGAGCAATTGCTATGCCATTTCACCATGTCCCCTGTCTAAGCATAAAATCATCCTGCTTTAAATATTAGGCCCTCTGAATGAGTTAAAAATCTAACCCTTCTCAAGATGATCCTCAAATAAATCAGAAATATCTCAATTTTATTCTGATATACTATTTCCAGAATTCTGGTCTATTTTTTAACCTCTAAACTAAAATGTGAGAATGGTAAGACAGCTTGTTTTAAAATGAGGCTTTTTTTTTCAAGTTTGCATTAAAATAAATTGGAAAAATCTTTTCTATACATTTTAAGTTTATGTATATATAAACTCAAAAATGACAGTGAAAAAGACATTTGAATGCTCCTAAATGATGGTGGCAGACACCCAAGCAATTTGGGTGGAACTAGAAGTGGCAAGAACTTAGAGGCCCTCTCCTTTCAAGCTTCCCAACTCCAGAGAAGAGTCGACCACTGACCACCTGGCTAATCAGCTGGGTGAACTTCGTCAGCAGACACCGTAAGGAAAGAGCAGCTAACCAAACACTGAAGTTAAAAATGTCAGGGGGAAAATAATTGTTTAACTTAAAATCTTGAGGTTCACTCTTCTCTCACAAATATCAGATCATATTCTTTAAACAATTTTTATTTTAAAGTGCTTAAACACAAAGGCCTCAAAAACGGCCTAGTAATACTATCAGTTAAGAATATCTGTTATAAAATTATAACCTATTTAAAATCTAACATTCAAGTTTGAAACAAATGGGTGAAATCCAGAATGAACGCTAGAGCTTCACCCTTCATCAGCACTCTTCCATCTCGGAACATCATGAGCCGCCTACTATTGTATGATCCATAGGATTCAAGTGGGACACCCTAGATTAGAAATATCTAGCTGAAGTGCCTCTATTCTTAACGTTCTTACTTGTTCCACATTAAATTAGGCCAAAAATAAGCAGTAGTAAATACGGTCCTCTGAGGAAAGAACGGCCTCACATTAACTATATATTAATCTCATTAAAATAAATGGCTGAAGTACAGAAATTTCAAAATGTATTTAAACAGGAAGAAGAGATGATATTACCAGGTCACTTTAAAAATAATGTATCAATATTCATTTTTAAAAAACCAAACCTACTCATTGCAAACTGAATATTCTCAAGTATTTTAGTCACGAATTCATGAAATTTTTTACTAATGTGTATATAAATTTAAAACAGACAGATGAGTAATTCATATACTCAAATTCATGAAACAAGAAAACCAATAATTACTCTCTTCTTTGTGAAGAACGTCTAATCAACGTGGTCTTCAAAGAGAAGAATCTGATATTTCTTCCTTGACATCTTGATTCAAAGGTAAAAATTACTCAAAATGAAACTTGAGGTGATCATGAATTGAAATTTCTCAAGTAGAATAAATCTACTTTGCCATCAGGTGCAAAAAGTATTGTTCTAAATACTTCCGCTTATCTAAGAGATAATGTACAACTGCCTGGAGGCAAAGCTTTAGCTTTAGATAAAATGAGACCTTTGCCCTCAGCCTTTCAAACTAGCTCCACTCACATCATGGACTTCTCCACCTGGTGAATTTTCATTTTAAATCTTCAACTCATTTTTAGATTGTAGTACAAAACTCATCAGTAAACTTTTTCTTGGTATTTTCCATACTGGCTTTTTATATGCCAGACACATGGTGATTTTTTTTTTTCCCTGAACGTAATTTATAGAAATTCCCTGAATAACGAAAAGAAAACAATTTTGTTATATTCACTTGACAGCTAAAAAGAATTCCAAAAAGAAAACAACTATTTTGCTGCTGTAAGTATATAAAGAATATTTTTACCATTCCATTCACTTCACTGGAATGTATATGGAAGACATCCGTACAGCAAATAAAGAAGTCAGCAGCCAGAGTGAAATAGAGCAAGTCAATGTGTACTGTCATAGGAAGAGTTACGAATTTTTAAAGGCCCGGGATTAGCCACCCAAGGATTCAGTTAAGTACAGTACAAAGCTAACAACTCACAATTTACAAGTGGGTTATAAAAACTCTATAGTATCACATTAGTTTGCTAAAGAACTATGAATCTTCCAGTTGTAAACTGATAAATTCCTGAATGCATTTCTTATACTGCATTTCAGTATGGTTATTAGTAGAATATTGACCTGGCTGTCCATAAAGTCCTTCTGATTCCCGCATCTCTTCATTCATTCTTGCTAAACGTAACCTAAAAATAAATAAAATAGTGTTTTAGATGACATTATACAATATAAATGTCATAAATAAAGTCTATAAACAGGTAATACATGTACTAATGTAATTGTGTTTTATTTGCCATTAAAATAATCTGGCTTTTAGTTTATCAAACCCAGCAATCTGAGGTACAAAGATAAGTATCTCACCTTCATACAATTCTCATAAGAAAGGACAATAAAAATCTTCTGACGACTGCATTTTAGCTGTACTGCAGCAGCATCCCTGCAATACCTCTAGTGGCTTGCTTCCTCCAGATGCCTGACAATTCCTGGCTCTTACAGCAACCTGTCAAATTTTAACTGCCAACTGTTGAAATTATTGCTTCTATAGTGCAGAAGTGAGAACCTGTCATAAGTTCACTCTGGCTCACCCTGAAGTGAGGTAGCTGCAGACATATCAACAGCATGTGTGGCCTCTAAACACTGGGAATATATTTTGATATACAAACATTATAATAAATGACTATAGGTTACCAAGAATTTCCTAACATTACCATATTGCTTATACATTCTTTTTAGGTTACTCATCTTGGCAGCAGATGACATGTAGCACTAGATTAAGAAGCTAAGTATTTCCTTTAAGCAACATTTTAAAATTGGCAAATATTGTGTTTGGTACCCCTCTCCTACTCTGTACCTCTCGTCTGTCCTTCTGGGCCACCAAATTTCCACTGCCTTCTCAGACCTCCATCACCCTCTTCTGAAATGTTCTCTCTGGCAAATGCAGCGTGTGACATGAACTTTTCCTATCTTCAAAGTTCCACAATTCCCTTTATCTTCTCTCTCAACCACTGTGTGTATTAACAACAGTTCCACAAATCTTCCTTTGGCATTTGGGTTTTCACAGAGGATGCTTACTTACAAAAATTCTTAAGTGAAACTGAAGCACTCACACAAAGTAAAACAAGAAAATTTAGACGATTTGAGAACAGATTATTTTTAAGGGAAGGGTCCACTGCTATATAGGTATTGCCTGGGAAGCTGCCTGCAGAGCTTGTCTCTCTATATCATTCCTATCTTTTCTTTAATAACTTATCTTTCTTCTACTGTAAATCTGTAATGATTTAAGAGTTCTACATTTTCCTGCAATAGCCTCCATAATAACAGTAACCCCTCCTGTGGGGAAAGGATCTGAGAAAGTATGTTTTGCTGTTTTGTTATTTTATTTGGCAGAGGGGTGACATATGAGAAGTCAAGAATTCTCAGTAGGAGCTCAGGAGTGTGGATGGACCTATTTCTTCTCCAATGAGGGGGGATAAGCAATTATGGGCTTCATTTAGCCCAGGATAAAAAGAATAAGTGACAATACAAAATATGCTTGAGATTTCCTACATAATACGGTATCGGTGACGATTAATTTTCTGAATTCCATGTGTAATAAACTACTTTGATCTGAGATGTAAATCAAATTAAGACCTCAAAATTATTTAAAAGATCACATTACATTTTATTCAAACATTCAGAAGCATGCATTTTAATCTTAAAATTAATCAAGTATTCACGTAAATAATTTTTTTTTTTTGAGACAGGGTCTCATTCATCCTCCCAAGTAGCTGCGACTACACGCATGTGCCACCACACCCGGCTAATTTTTAATTTTTTGTAGAGACAGGGCCTCGCTATGTTGCCCAGGCTTTTCTCCAGCTTCTGGGCTCAAGCAACCCTCCCACCTCAATCTCCTGAGTAGCTTGGATTATGGGTGGGAGCACCTAGCTTTATGTGAATAATTCTTTTTAAAAACAAGCACAAATTCCTACCACTGCCCAAAGGTAATGGAACTTCACAAATTACTAATATCAATGCAACTATCCTGCCTACAGAATTAGAGAATCCTCTAATTCTCGAGGTAGTAGAATAATTATCTGTTACTCTAACAATCCCAGCCTCTGCCCTAGTACTATAAAAAGAGATAAAGAAACCATTTTAGCCGGGCACAGTGACTCATGCCTGTAATCCTAACACTTTGGGAGGCTGAGGCAGGTGGATCACCTGAGGTCAGGAGTTTAAGACCAGTCTGACCAACATGGAGAAACCTCATCTACTAAAAATACGAAATTAGCCAGGCATGGTGGCGCATGCGTGTAATCCCAGCTACTCAGGAGACTGAGGAGGGAGAATCGCTTGAACCCGGGAGGCAGAGGTTGCTGAGCTGAGATTGTGCCATTGCACTCCAGCCTGGGCAACAAGAGCAAAACTCTGTCTCAAAAAAAAAAGAAACCATTTTAAAGAAGTCACTGGTTTTCTGTTTCTGTATCAGGCAGTATAGCATAAATGGCTAAGAACACGGGGAGCACGGGCTTTAGGGCCACAATTCTTGGTTTCAAATCCCAACTCCATCACTTACTAACATCTCAAATTATCTACGGCTTGGCTTCTTTTTCTATAAAATGAAGACAATATTAACAATATCTTCCTCACAGAGTTGTTGTGAGAACCAAATAAGTTCACGCATGTAAAGTGTTTAATACATTTAATGTGCTTAGAGAAGTACATGGCACACAGTAAACACCAACCGGCCTCGAAGTTCACACAATGCACAATGCCCTGTTAGCACTTCGGGCAAGTCCAGTTGGCCGTTGTCCTTCTCTGTGGGTTCAACCAATCACCAGTGGGAAATATTCAGGGGAAAAAAGGCAATAAAAAAAAACCATACAACAATTTTCAAATACAAATAATCGGCCAGGCGCGGTGGCTCATACCTGTAATCCCAGCACTTTGGGAGGCCGAGGCGGGTGGATCACCTGAGGTCAGGAGTTCAAGACCAGCCTGGCCAACATGGTGAAACCCCATCTCTACTAAAAATACAAAAATTAGCAGGTTGTGGTGGATCACGCCTGTAATCCCAGCGACTAGGGAGGCTGAGGCAGGAGAATGGCTTGAATCTGGGAGGTGGAGGTTGCAGGGAGCCGGTGCACTCCACTCTGGGCAACAGAGTGAGAGTCGGTCTCAAAAATAAACACATAAATATAAATACAAAACACTATAGTATAACAACTACATAGATAGCATTTCCATTGTATTAAGTATAATAAGTAGAGATGATTTAAAGTATATGGGAGGAGGTATGTAAGTTATACGTAAATACATACCATTTTATATAAGGGACATGAGCATATGTGGATGTTGGTATCCACAGGGTCCTGGAACTAATTCACTGTGGATAACCGAGGGACAACTGTAATTCACTGTATGGAAATAGTCAAGTAAAAAGGAAGTACTTACAAGGTGACTATATCAGCATTGGCTGCTTCCACAGCTATGCTCAAAGGGTCTTTCCCTTCTTCATCAGTGGCATGTTGATTGGCACCTCGTTTTAGGAATAAACATACCTGCCTGTTTAAGAATACAGCATTTTTGAGATATTGTCAATAAGAAAAAAACATTAGTATTCACCTTAAAAAAAAAAAAGTACTACTTAAGTAACATTTTCATTGGGAAATTCTTGATTCATTCTACAAATATTAATTGAACACTAACTCTACTAACAAAAACTTACCAAGATCAACATTTCACAAGTCTCAAGGTATTTTTGCATACATTATCTTATTTAATCTGGTGCTATATAGATAGCATGATGGATATATAAGTTGTGGTCCCTACCCTCAAAGAATATCATAAAAAGGCCGGGCATGGTGGCTCACACCTGTAATCCCAGCACTTTGGGAGGCCAAGGTGGGCGGATCACAAAGTCAGGATATCGAGACCATCCTGGCTAACAAGGTGAAACCCCGTCTCTACTAAAAATACAAAAATAAAAAAACATAGCCGGGTGTGGTGGCGGACGCCTATAGTCCCAGCTACACAGGAGGCTGAGGCAGGAGAATGGCATGAACCCGGGAGGCGGAGCTTGCAGTGAGCCGAGATCGCACCACTGCACTCCAGTCTGGGCGAGAGCAAGACTCCGTCTCAAAAAAAAAAAAAAAAAAAGAATATCATAAAAACATGTGCACAGGTATCTATAAACCTAAGTGAAAAAAAGATCACTCAAGGTCATTATTTGAAAATGAAGAAAGCCAAGGCAATGTAAACTTCATAATAATAATAATACAACAGCAAAGAATGGGAAGTAATCTGCTTGCTGTACTTGCAAATATTCATTACTTGAATAAACTGAAAAAGAAATCTAAAATATGAAAGAATAACTAAATGGAGTCTATGAAATAAAATGGAAAGAATTTTGATAGTTTAAGAAGAAAATAATGGCTGGGCAAGGTAAGCACCTGTAATCTCAGCTACTCAGAAGGCAGAGGTAGGGGGAATCACTTGAGGTCAGAAGTTCAAGACCAGCCTGAGCAACATAGCAAAATGTCTCTAAAAAAAATTTAAAAATTAGCCAGGAGTGGCAGGGCATGCCTGTAGTCCCAGCCACTTGGGAAGCTGAGGCATGAAGATCCTGAGCCCCAGAATTCAAGGCTGTAGTGAGCTATGAATGTGCCTATGAACAGTCACCACACTCCAACCTGAGCAACATAGTGAGACTCCCATCTCTTAAAAAAAAAGAAGAAAATACAAAGGATGAGTTAAGTACTACCTTAAATACTACCTTTTTTAAGTGTAGAAAGTTTAAACGATGAAGTTATCTGACTGAATCTCTTTGCTGATAGAAGAAAACAAGCCATGATAAAAATAGCCAGACATGGCCGGGCGCAGTGGCTCATGCCTGTAATCCCAGCATTTTGGGAGGCTGAGGCAGGTGGATCACCTGAGGTCAGGAGTTCAAGACCAGCCTGGCCAACATGATGAAAACTCATCTCTACTAAAAATACAAAAAAATTAGCCAGGCGTGGTGGTGCACACCTATAATCCCAGCTACTCAGGGGGCTAAGGCAGGAGAATCGCTTGAACCCAGGAGGCAGAGGTTGCAGTGAGCTGAGATCGTGCTACTGCATCCAGCCTGGGTGACAGAGCAAGACTTTATCTCAAAATAAATAAATAAATAAATAAATAATAAATAAATAAATAAAAATAGCCAGACACAGTGGCTCACACCTATAACCCAAGCTACTAGGGGAGGATCGCTTGAGCCTAGGAGTTCAAGGCTGTAGTGAGCTATGATCGCACCAGTGCACTCCTGCCTAGGCAACAGGGTGAGACCCTGTCTCTAAATAAATGAAGATGCTATTTTAAAAATATTTTAAAATAAGAGCTTCTTGCTTATCCGCCACATAATAATCGGATACCCTGAGATATCTTATTAAGAAACAAGCGTTTAAGACACAAATTTTTCATATAAAGCCAGCATTTTCTTTCATGTATACTTCCTAATAATAGAAAGTCCATTTTCAAGGCTTTATTGT
This sequence comes from Pan paniscus, assembly GCF_029289425.2. Taxonomy (NCBI): domain Eukaryota; kingdom Metazoa; phylum Chordata; class Mammalia; order Primates; family Hominidae; genus Pan; species Pan paniscus. Next base: position 193,220,910 of record NC_085926.1, read on the forward strand.
TCTGTGAATCTTACTATCGCTCCAGAAGACACAACGTCAATAACCCAAAGTAAGAATTTAGTTTAGAATTTGACTTTAGCTACCCTGTGGAAAAAACTAAAAATTACAAAGTCATCAAATTATCTTTAAATAGGTTATGTGTGTGCATGCTATGGAAATAATGTATATGTACATACATACATAAACACAAACACAGGCTTAAGTTGTCTGACAAAATCACAATTTTAATAACAGAGAAAGTTAAGTACTAAAACTGATCTATTTAATGACAAGTTAAGGTCAAAGTAAGCCTGAAATTTTTGTATCTGAAAACCAATAGTAGCTTCTTCTGAAAGAGATTTTTTTAACTTTCAAATTCCATCGTGACAAAATAAGTCATGGAACACATCTCTTTACAAACACTACCTGAAAACTTTAACCTAAGAAAAACTAAAACATTAATTCAAAATAATTTTTCAAATAAAGTCTCCTTAAATATGAAAGCACTGCAGTTACCCTGTGTGCCCTAAGACGGTGGCATGGTGCAATGGTCCCCGCCCTTGGACATCTCTTTGGTTGACATTAGCACCATTCTGTAGGAGGAACTCACACGTCACCAAAGAGCCCTTAAAGGAAAAAAGAGGATAACTATAGACAAAAGCAAATAACAAGAAACAACAATACATTTCTTTTTAAAAACAATTGGTTTTCTTTACTCAAATAGCATTTCTATTTCCTTCTCTCCAAAACAAAAAATATCCCTCAGCCAAGGCAGAGAAATTATAAATTATATTATTTTCTTCCCAAGAACTAATTCTAATAGAGATTCATTTGCAGTTTGTGAACTAGCAAAACACATTATATACTTTCATTATCGGAATTCTCTTCCACTGCAAAAAAACTTGAAACAACCGAAGTGGTGCTCAGAAACCACTACTATTAATAGCACAGAGGTTCCTTCTATTTTCTAACCCATCTCTTGAAGCAAAGATAATACTAAAGCCAGTTCAGAACATATTATGATTTTTTTAAATATTTGACTGCTACTGAAAATGTCATTGTATAAACGCATACCCCTAATACAGCCTGAATAAGTGGTGTCGCTTTGTTTTCCTCTGAATTGGCCCAGTTCACGTCTGCACCATGAGCCAAAGCCTCAGCCATTTTAGGAAGGTTTTTTTCATATGACGCCCTATAAAGCTGAAGTCCTGGATTAAGATGTTTCGAGTCAAGAAACATAGAAGAATCTTGCCTTTCTCCTTCTGAAAAGCAAACACATACACATCAATAAAAATGAGCTCTTGGCAGAAAAAGAAAAAATTATTTAATAGGTAGAGTTTCAGTTTTGCAAGATAAAAAGAGTTCTGTGGATGAATGGCAGTAAAGATAGCACACTAATGGGAATATACTTAATGCCACTAAACTGTACACTTAAAAATGGTTAAGATGGGCCAGGCACGGTGGCTCACGCCTGCAATCCCAGCACTTTGGGAGGCCGAGGTGGGTGGATCACTTGAGGTCAGGAGTTTGAAACTAGCCTGGCCAACATGGTGAAACCTCGTCTTTACTAAAAATACAAAAATTAACCAGGCATGGTAGCGGGCACCTGTAATCCCATCTACCTGGGAGACTGAGGGACGAGAATCGCTTGAACCCGGGAGGCAGAGGTTGCAGTGAGCTGAGATTGCACCACTGCACTCCAGCCTGGGCAATAGAGCGAGACTCAGTCTCAAAAAAAAAAAAAAAAGTTAAGATGATAAATTTTATGTGCATTTTATTACAATTTTTAAAAAATAAAGCTATGACATAAGAAACCATTAATCTATCATAATAAGCTTATGGGAGATTTTCACATAGCTATTCCCCAACATTCAACCTTCTTCTTCTATAAAGACAATCACTGATATGCCAGGCCTTTCTGTTCTTGCCAGTATCCAAGGGATAGGTTAATTACTCTGTACTACATTAAAATTGAGTATATTCCTAAATGTTGGGACTTAAGCAGCAGCAAGAATCCATAAAAACTTTTACTACTAGACCAAACCTCACTTCATTCCTAGGATGGTCCAATACCATCCCAATTGGCACTACAAGCACTTCAAATAATTTGAAGAGTGCTGACTCCCCTGAGTACTCTGCAGGACCAAAATCACTGAAATCATGGAGGAGGGGACAAGGGTATAAAGCACAAGTCAAAAGAAAAATCTAATGGGGAGGGAGTTGCTGATCTCTTTCTCCTGATAGGACAGCCACAAGGAAAGATAAAGGATAATAAGACAGTTCATGTGGATTAAAAATTATCCTTGGCAATTGGTAAGGCACTTTTAGCACATACCATTAGGCTTGGAAGAATGTACAACTAAGGATCAGGTGTGCTGGCTGACGCCTATAATCCCAGCACTTTCGGAGGCTGAGAGAGGTGGATCACTTGAAGTCAGGAGTTCAAGACCAGCCTGGCCAACATGGTGAAACCCCATCTCTACTAAAAATACAAAAATTAGCTGGGCATGGTGGCGCACACCTGTAACCCAGCTACTTGGGAGGCTGAGTGGGAGAACTGCGTGAACAGAAGGTGGAGGCTGCAGTGGGCCAAGATCATGCCATTGCACTCCAGCCGGGACAACAGAGCGAGACTCAAAATAAACAATAAAATGTAGGGCAGGCTCGGGGGCTCGCGCCTGCAATCCCAGCACTTTGGGAGGCCGAGGCGGGTGGATCACGAGGTCAGGAGATTGAGACCATCCTGGCTAACATGGTGAAACCCCATCTCTACTAAAAATACAAAAAAAAAAAATTAGCCAGGCATGGTGGTGGGCATCTGTAGTCCCAGCTACTCGGGAGGCTGAGGCAGGGGAATGGCATGAACCCGGGAGGTGGGGCTTGCAGTAAGTGAAGATCGCACCACTGTACTCCATCCTGGGTGACAGAGCAAGACTCCATCTCAAAAAAATAAATAAATAAAAATTTAAAAAAGTATAAACAGTATATAACTAGGACAGAATTTCCAAATATGAAGAAATCGCTGCTTTCTCATTTAAGAGTATTACTCCTCCCCTAGTTACCTTCTAAAAGACTAACCCCTTCCTTTAAAATATTTAATCAAGAGTAGGGCCAGGCGCGGTGGCTCAAATCCCAGCACTTTAGGAGGCCGAGGTTGGTGGATCACAAGGTCAGGAGTTCGAGACCAGCCTGGCCAATGTGGTGAAACCCCATCCCTACTAAAAACACAAAAATTAGCTGGGCGTGGTGGTGGGCACCTGTAATCCCAGCTACTCGGGAGGCTGAAGCAGGAGAATCACTTGAAACTGGAAGGCGGAGGTTGCAGTGAGCCAAGATCGTACCGCTGCACTCCAGCCTGGGCAGTAAGAGTGAAACTCCATCTCAAAAAAAAAAATATATATATATATATATATATTTTTTTTTTTCTTTAAATCAAAGGTAGACATTTACCACATGCACTTTCCAGCAAACAAAACCAATTAACATTGAGTTTCATCAGAACTCACCAGGCTCATATAAACTATTGGCTGACACCGTGGAGGGTAAAGATTCTCTTCCATCATCAGAGCTCTGCTGAATTCCACTGTCATTACTTCTGACTGTTTTAAAGAAAAATTAACTAATGATTAAAGTTCATGCCATTTAGAAAACAATCTCCCACAAACAAGGTTTTAAAATGAGCTCTTACACATCAACATGAACTCAGGCACCACAAGGAGAATGCATTTAATATAATTTTAAGCCTTTTGAACACTTAGCTTATCGAGATATAAATCAATCATAAAACCTGAAAATAAACTTATTTTCAGAGTTTAACACATCTCATTACTCCATAATATGTCAGGGGTAGTAAAGAGCTTAATTTATTATATGACTGTAAGTAACGTGTAATTCTGAGACAATGGGTAACATCTAGAGAAATGGCCACACCGCACAATGACCACTGGCACAGACTTGGAATGCTCCACAAGAGTAGTACTTACTACTACGCAGTTTTGAAGAAGTATCAAAGTAGGAGAAGAGTGAATCTAGCTCATCAGGACAGAACAGAGACTCCCGCCTGGCCTCGTCGCTATTTACAGCAATCACTGGGGACATGCAAGTTAGCAAAGCACAAAGCAGGCCATAAGAAGGGAAAAGGGCAGGAAAAAACGTTACTGGGAAAAAATTTAGGAGGAAAAAATAGGAAGGAAATCAGGTAGTTAATCAGATACTTAGGGCTTTTGAAATGTCAGGTTTATAATTCCCATCTCCCCTTGCATTTTAAGCAGTTTTATTCCTTAGAATATACACATTACCTAGAAAGGTGAAATATTATGGCATTGTTTAAAGTTAACTATTTTAAAGACATAGAAATTCAGTTTTTCTTAGAATATGTAGAAGGGAACAGGTTTTTAACATTAAAAAAACGACAATGGCTATTAGTTCAGGGATTATAAAAGTGATTTGAGCTTAAGAAAATAGCTATAGACACAGTAAGAAAGTTTGCCATACCTGAACTTTGGGCAGATGCTCTGACTTGGTCCCCTGGCCCAAATTTAGAAATGCTCAGCCTCTTTTCTTCAGAACTTTTAGAGACAAACTTTTTTTGCTGCTCAGGAGGTGATAATGATATAGAATATTTATCCACAAATTTCCTCTCCACATATTTTGCTCTGATATATGCCTCCTTCTCCTGTCTGATAGACATAAAAATGTCATGATGTTTTGCTTAATCTCTCAGCATGGCTAATACCACAACAAGCCATTATACACTGAACATATTCAAACAAAGTCACTGAATGTAATACTGGTTAAAACTGAATCTGTGACATTATACATATATATATTATGTTTTCCTTCCAAATACCTAATGAACTATGATTTCACACTCAAGCGAAATACAAACAGTAACCTAACTGAAAAATCACTAGTATTAACATGCTACTCTTCCCTTCTCTTAATTTCTGTGCTATTCATTTCTATACTGCCCTCATGCTTTTTGCAGAGTAGAAAACATCACCAGAAAAAAAAAACTTAAAAATTTATAGAAAGTAACTTTATTTTCATGTTTACTCAAATAAATAATTTCACATACTGAACGAGCACTATTGATGGCTATTTTTCATAAGACTACTTTAAAACAACGTATAGCATTATTAATTTAAGAAATAAAATAAACTTCTAATTTATGATACCATCATAAAATGCCATATCTGTTCTATACTTTTTACTTATATCCTCTTAAAAAGTTTAGGTCTTTGGTTAAAATAGAAGGCTATTTCAAGGTCTGAAATAACTCAGTCTTGTTTTAGTAAATAATTAAGATTCTGATTTAAATGGTATTGGTTTAGACAGCAATAACTTTCAAATACAATTGGTCATACATGAAGACTCAGACAGAAATCAGTATCAACAACAAAAATCATGTGCTTTGAAGGTACCAACTCTTAGCCACTTCATTCAATGAGCCCTCCTTATACAGAATTGGAAGAATAATTTCAAACACAGCAATCAAGTACTCTCCCCCTTTCAGAGGCACACTTCGCATCTTTAGTTCTTCAATATTATAATGCCATGCATAAACTATGTGATTAACAAATCTTTGCTAAATTAAGTATGAAAAATGTAAAATTATTCACTGTAGGTTAACAGAAACTTGATCCTTAGAGGCAGTAATGAATAGATTATCCCTTTTTGAATGCTACCATGGACAGAACTTTGGTCTACTTTAACTGACTGTTAAGGGTTTCTACATTCCTATGTAGAGCCCTAATTTTTAAGATCTTTCTACTCTAAAGACTATAATTGATTATCTGTTCAATACAATATAATTATCTAATTAACATACCGAAGAAAGAGATAGCCAACATTTGAATAGAAGTGGTAATGACTGCTTCTAAACACTTTGTCTCAATGTTATATATCAATTACTACAGTGAAATAAAATCATAGCTATATTCCTAATTAGGGGGAAAAAACAACTGAAATAGTACCTTTGTCCTGGTTGTGGTTTCTTTATTCCCATTTTTTCCACATTAGCTTCATAAACTCGATTTATAACATCATTCCCCAACTCACACATAAGCTGTTTGGCAAAAAAATAGAAAAATAAGCTATACATTAAAGACCTTAAAATAAGCTAAAATTTAAAAATCCTTTAAGCAAGTACAGTTAACTAATTCCCTTACACATTCTGCAGTTGCTTATTCTACAAAGAAGTTTTATCTTAAAACAAAATGAGACAAGAACTGAGAGTAATATTATCACCTTGCTATTCTTCACCAAATTACCTCTGCTAGAAGATTATCACCCCCACCAGAGTCATTCTCTCTCTGTACAAGTTTATCTATGTATCTATCTAGCCACATATCACAGCTATTGTATCTATCTCTATGTCCACAGAAAGGCAAGAAGTATGACAACAAAGCATTATCTACACAGTAAGGTGCAGTAAGTACTAGCCAGTGTTAGGAGAGTAAGTTAAACATTAAGTATCTATTCTTTTCAGTTTTCACATCTAGTTCCTAGAAATATGCAAATCTATCAAATTTACAACTTTCTGGTAATTATTTTTGAACTTTTACCTCTTTTTGGGTTGGGTTCTGTCTTCAGATAACAAACAACGCCTAGTTATATGTTCCAAATTCTTTTAGATTTTCCTTTCCATCTGTTACTCACCTCTTTAATTCTGTTCAAGCTCTCCTTGCCTCACTAATAAATTATATCTGTACCTTCTTGGCTAATCTTATTGCTTCTAGTTATGCCCAATTCCAGGCTTGACCACAAAAACAAACATTTTTACCAAGAGCAGATCACCCAAACCATTTCCCTGAAAAATCATATGTAGGTAAAAGGGACACTAATACACATTAAGATAACATTACCACTATGTAGAGAATAGAGGTTAAAGTGTTGGGACAGGTGAGATGTGGGAGCAGGCAAGGCCTGGGATGAGATAACAAGAGGATTACAATGCTTTCTGGACCCAACAACAGGAGTGAAGTCTGGGAAGAGCACTCTCATAGGCAAGAGAATGGTTTCCCTTTCTCTCCTCTTTTTTTTTTTTTTTTTGAGACAGAGTCTTACTCCATCACCTAGGCGGTAGTGCAGTGGCATGATCTTGGCCCACTGCAACTTCCACGTCCCAGGTTCAAGTGATTCTCCGGCCTCAACCTCCCGAGTAGCTGGGATTACAGATGGCCACCACCACACCCAGCTAGTTTTTGTATTTGTAGTAGAGACAGGGTTTCACTATGTTGGCCAGGCTGGTCTCGAACTCCTGACATCAAGGATGATCTGCCCACCTCGACCTCTCAAAGTGCTAGGATTACAGGCATGAGCTACCACACCAGCCTCTCTCCTTTTCCTTAATCATGAGCCCTTTTGAGGTCCCATTATTTCTATGACATCCCTCTTCTGTCATTTCCATTTATTCCTTTTTGTTTTTGAGATGGAGTTTCCCTCTTGTTGCCCAGGCTGGAGTGCAATGGCACAATCTCGGCTCACTGCAACCTCTGCCTCCTGGGTTCAAGCAATTCTCCTGCCTCAGCCTCCCAAGTAGCTGGGATTACAAGCATGCGCCACCACGCCTGGCTAATTTTGTATTTTTGGTAGAGATGGGGTTTCTCCATGTTGGTCAGGCTGGTCTTGAACTCCGGACCTCAGGTGATCCACCTGCCTCAGCCTCCCAAAGTGCTGGGATTATAGGCATCAGCCACTGCACCCAGCCTTCCATTTATTGTTTCTACTATCTCTCCCTGTCACTTTCTTTCCCCTCTTCCCATAGCCCAGCTACCTCTTAAAAATCTTAAATGTGCTAATTCCTTCTTTGAGCAATTATTACTTCTAGTTTTATACAGCATATTTTTCATTTTTAAAGTAAAGATACTAATTATTATATATAAAGTCTTCTTTAAAATCTGCACTGGTACTGTGAGACATCACTGCATAAGACTAGTAGCACAGAAATCAACCTTATTTACAAGAAATTTAATGTAAGGCAAAGGAAAAATAAGAAAATGATGGGAAAGGAAAGGATTTTTCAATTACTGATGCTAAGAAAGGTGGTTACGGATTTGGAAAAACTGGCTGCGTGTGGTGGCTCATGCCTGTAATCCCAGCACTTTGGGAGGCCGAGGCAGGCAGATCACTTGAGGCCAGGAGTTCAAGACCAGCCTTGGCAATATGGCAAAACCCCGTCTCTACAAAAAATACAAAAAAAAAAATTACTTGGGAGGCTGAGGCACAAGAATTGCTCCAACCCAGGAGACAGAGGTTGCAGTGAGCCGAGATTGCACCACTGCACTCCAGCCTGGGTGACAAAGTGAGACTCCGTCTCAAAAAAAAAAAGGCCGGGCGCGGCAGCTCACGCCTGTAATCCCAGCACTTTGAGAGGCCAAGGCGGGTGGATCACGAGGTCAGGAGATCGAGACCAACCTGGCTAAGACGGTGAAACTCCATCTCTACTAAAAATACAAAAAATTAGCTGGGTGTGGTGGTGGGCACCTGTAGTCTCAGATACTCAGGAGGCTGAGGGAGGAGAATGGTGTGAACCCAGGAGGTGGAGCTTGCAGTGAGTCAAGATCGCGCCACTGCACTCCAGCTTGGGCGACACAGCGAGACTCCCTCTCAAAAAAAAGAGAGAATTTGGAAAAAATATCAAGAGTTAGGCACACATTTTCTACTCTACACTAAATAAATTCACGATATACTACGATTAAAATTTGAAAAATATTCTTATAAAAATGAGTGAATTTCAAAAAAAAATTAAAAACATTCTATTTTAAAAAGAATGGGAATTAGTATTTACTTTCCGTCTTTCTTTTTTTTTTTCTTTTTTTTTTCTTTTTTTTTTTGAGACACAGTCTTCATTTGTTGCCCAGGCCAGAGTGCAGTGGTGCGATCTCGGCTCACTGCAACCTCTGCCTCCTGGATTCAAGTGATTCTCCTGCCTCAGCCTCTCGAGTAGCTGGGACTACAGCTGTGTGCCACCACGCCCGGCTAATTTTTGTATTTTTAATAGAGACAGTTTCACCATGTTGGCGAGGCTGGTTTCAAACTCCTGACCTCAAGTGATCTGCTCACCTTGGCCTCCCAAAGTGCTGGGATTACAGGCATGAGCCACCGCACCCAGCCACAGGTTTCAGACAGAAACAAATGAGCATATACTCCAACCCTTAAACTCATCTATTTTCTACAATATGGTAAAATAGATGGCAGGAATTAAAAGGATTATACTACTATTTCGAATTTTGTAAATCTTATCAGAAACCGGTAGTGGTCTAAAATTATTTATGACATTTTCATAGATATAAATTCTTAGACACAGGGAAAAAAGGAAGACTTGGTATGATGACTCCTAACCTGACAAATATAAACTTGCAAATCATCGTATGCTGAAACAACCCAATGGTGTCAAAAGCTTTTCTAATCCATTATGAAGTTTAGTATAGCAATAGACCTCTTATATATTTAATAAGAATCTAATCAGAAAAGATTAAAATTAAGGCATAGAATCTGAACTGGGCCAAGGGTAGTGGCTCACACCTGTAGTCCCAGCACTTTGGGAGGCCGAGGTAGATGGACTGCTTGAGCCCAGGAGTACAAGGCCAGTCTGGGCAACGTGGTGAAACCCTGTCTCTACGAAAAATACAAAAATTAGCCAGGCATGGTGGCATGCATCTGTGGTGTCAATTGCTTGGGGGGTCTGCAGCACGAGGATTCTCTGAGCCAAGGAAGTCCAGGCTGCAGTAAGCTGTGATGGTGCCACTGGACAGCCTGCACAAGGGAGCGAAGACCTTGTCTCAAGGAAAACAAGAACAGTGAACTAACCTGGAGTTAAGAGTGCTATATATAAATATAGCCTTTTTTTTTTCTTTTCTTCTTTTTCTTTTTTGAGACGGAGTCTCTCTGTCGCCCAGGCTGGAGTGCAGTGGCGCGATCTCGGCTCACTGCAAGCTCTGCCTCCCGGGTTCACGCCATTCTCCTGCCTCAGCCTCCTGAGTAGCTAGGACTACAGGCACCCACCACCACGCCTGGCTAATTTTTTGTATTTTTTAGTAGAGACGGGGTTTCACCGTGTTAGCCAGGATGGTCTCGATCTCCTGACCTCATGATCCGCCCGCCTCGGCTTCCTAAAGTGCTGGGATTACAGGCGTGAGCCACCGCACCCGGCCAAATGTAGCCATTTTTAAAACTTACAATGAAAACACCAGATTTGCCAAAATAGCCTCAGATGCGTTTCAATACAATTTAGCTAGCATACATTGTTAGCATGAAGAACTCACACATTTGTAAACCAAGATTCTAAAATCTTCACTTTCATGTGAAAATATGAAATATTTTAAAGCAAAAATTTTTTTTACCTTTAAAAGTTCTGGCTCCCAGGTGTCTAAAGTTAAAGATCGTACTTTCGAAAAATGAACCCCAAGGCTCCTAAGTGGAAAAAAGAAGACTGCATTACTATCAAGTCTCTGCGTATTTGCGCAAGTTCTGTTTTAACGTGACACAGGCTCTAATAAAGCCCTCAGCATACACATATAGGCACAGATCTTCTGTTTAATAATGAATGATGAACCAAAGTCCTCAACAGCTTTTACAAACCAGGATTTTAACTACTTCTTAAAAGGTACAAAGATACAAACTGGTGATTAAATTAGGGAAGTGGAAAAGGGCAACTAACAAGTGAAACAACCATTTCTATCTGTGTTTATCCAGAAGAAGAAATTCTCATCCTGGGCAGGCCTACCCACCGGTGAATTCCGGAGCACTCGATACACAAGGTGATGCCCAGGTTGATGCTGGCCCACCGTGGATCTGCCAGGCCACAGTCACAACAGCTGGCATTGCCAGGGATACACTGGACCCGCTGAAGCGCACTTTCTCCTTTCAATAATTTCTCTTTGGACTCATTTCCAGAATCTAGGCTTCCTGTGGATGGAGATGATTTCTTATCCAGCTTCTAAAAGAATTAAGAATTACTTGTTTTAAAAAAAAAAAAAAAAGATTGAAATACTTTGTTGCACACTACATGCTCCAAACTAAAGCTTCCAATCAATAAATTAAAGGCCTGTTACAGGCATAAGCAAGGCAATAGTCTAGCTAGAAATTCAAGGATAAAAAGATGTAGGTTCTTCCATCAGTGAGCTTTTATTCCAGTGGGGAGAAACGTGTAAACATTTAAAATTATATATAATAAATGACACAATGAACATATGTACAAAAGATGAAGACAGAGAGAAAGGGAACACTAGTCTAACATGCAGGGTGGAGACAGAGGAAATAGGTAAGGGATTATTCAAACTCAAGAATGAAATAAATATTATTGTTTTATACCACACTTTTCCAAGGCGTTCAATAAACGTTAAGCTAGTCATTGTTTTTTTTTCAGACCTCTCAGGGATAAGGCAAGTTAATTACTGCAGTGAGTAACTAGGAAAGGTATGAGCTTATATAAATAGTAAAGAAGAGATCAACTACAAAATTATAACTACAGAGTGAATCAAATATAGAACATACAATGTTTAAAACTTCAAGGGATATTAGGTAAAAGAGAAGAAAAGCAAAAGATGGCTGATTAACAAAAAGTTAATTTTTTGGCCAAGAGCGGTGTCACCCCTGTAATCCCAGCACTTTAGGAAGCTGAAGCAGGAGGACCACTTGGGTCCAGGTGTTCAAGATCAGCCTGGGCAACAGAGCAAGAGCCTGTCTCTAAAAAAGAATATGTCTGGGCACAATGGCTCATGTCTGTAATCCCAACACTTTGGGAGGCTGAGGCGGGTGGATCACTTTAGGCCAGGAGTTCAAGACCAGCCTGGCCAACACAGTGAAACCCTGTCTCTACTAAAAATACAAAAAAATTAGCTGGGTGTGGTGGCGCACACCTGTGATCCCAGCTACTCAGGAGGCTGAGACACGAGAATAGCTTAAACCCAGGAAACGGAGGTTGCAGTGAGCCAAGATCATGTTGACAAGAGTGAGACTCCAACCTGGGTGACAGAGTGAGGCTCCGTCATATGAGCGTAAATACATACATACATACAAACATACAAATTAGCTAGGCATGGTGATGCACACCTGTGGTCCCAGCTACTCAGAAGGCTGAGGCATGAGAATTGCTTAAACCCAGGAGGGGGCTATTGTAGTAAGCCAAGATCATGCCACTGCACTCCAGCCTGGGTGACAGAGTGAGACTCCATCATATGTACATAAATACATACATACATACATACAAATTAGCTAGGCATGGTGGTGCACACCTGTGGTCCCAGCTACTCAGGAGACTGAGGTAGGAGGACTGCTTGAGCCCAGGAGGTCAAGGCTGCAGTGAACTATGATCACACCACTGCATTCCAGCCTGGGAAACAGGGCAAGACTCTGTCTCCCCGCCATCCTGCTACATGGCCATAATGACCGAATACAAAGATGTGGTACTTAGATCCTAAACAATGACAGATATGGTCTATAAAAAGTCTTCTGGTTTAAAAACATTTCAGGTCAGGCAAAGTAGCTCATGCCTGTAATCTCAGCACTTTGGGAAGCCGAGGTGAGTGGATCACAAGGTCAGGAGTTCGAGAGCAGGCTGGCCAATATGGTGAAACCCTGTCTCTACTAAAAATACAAAAAAAAATTAGCCGGGCATGGTGGCACATGCCTGTAATCCTAGCTACTGGGGAGGCTGAGGCAGCAGAATCGCTTGAACCTGGGCGGTGGAAGTTGCAGCGAGCTGAGACCGTGCCCCTGCACACCAGCCTGGGCAATGGAGTGAGACTCCATCTCAAAAAAAAAAAAAACTTCCCTGTAAGTTTAGGATTATTCCGAAATTTTAAGAAAGAAATATTTGTTTTACCAGAATATGTTCGATAATGGGAATTAGCAATTATGTAAGGAAAGAATATCAATATTATATTACAGAAATCATGTTGGTTCATTCCCAAGTTTTCTCTATATGCTAATGTTTTTGCACCAAATTAGAGAACTAAGTACACAAACACAGCAAAACTTGGGTCAGCCACTTCAAGGAACACAGCACTGAATATGACACCAATTCACGAAAGTATTAATAGGAGGAATGATTGTTTAAGCAGGACAGTTCAATCCTATTGTCGCTGCCCCCCATCTCCATGCCACTAGGCGATGACTGCTCTCTACACAAACACAATGACTGGAAGTTATTCTCTGGAGGATTAAAACAGAGTCTCTGAATCGACTTCACCTGAAAGGTGGAAGCCAGAGGATTAAATGAACATATACATACAATATGCTAAGATACCCAGCGCTTAGCTCCCCACCAATCCCTCACAGCTATGCAGGAGATCAATGAGTCTTCTCTGGGAAATCACATCAGCCGAAAAGACTCAAAAAGACCCTGACGATGGTTGTTCCTCAACAAATGGTCCAGACTTAGACAAAGGCCATAGTCAACAAAGTCCTAATTTTGTGCTCAGAGCTTCCAAAGAAGTTTTTAGTGCCTAACACTTATGATGAGATAGCCAAAGGAAGCCTCTAACGCAATAGCTCTCAACATTGGTTGTTTATGGAACTAACCCAGGAAGCTTGTGAAAGTACTGATGCCCAACTCCATTCAAGTGTTCTGGGGTGGTACCTAAGCAATGGGGGTTTTTCAAGCTCCCTGTGTGGTGATATCATAGTATGCAATGATGGTTAAGATCCACAGCTCTAACACTGATTCCATGAAAAAAGAACAGGTCTATATCTGTAAACATTTAGTGAACAAACACAGCTCTTGGAAATTAAATATGTGCTAGCAGAACTGAAATATTCAATAGAAGACTTGGAAGATTAACTGAGAAGATTTCCCAGAAAGTAGAGCAAAACAACACACACGGACACAAAAATAAGAAAATCATAATACCAATCCAGAAAATACAGAGAAACTGGAGAGGAGAAATACAGCAGGTCATTAATAAGAAAAGCTTCAACATCGACACTGGAAACTAAAAAACAAACAATGCTGTTAAAATTCTCAAGATTATTTCCAATCTTAAAATATCCAACCAAACTACCAATCAAATATGAGGACAGAACCAAGACCTTTTCAGATATGCATGGAATCACAAATGCCTCATTTTCAGGAAGCTACTAGAGAACGTACTTAAGTTTTCCTTAAGCCAAGAAGGAGAAAGATATGGGATACAGGAAAGAGAAGAAACTCCAGAAATGATTTTGTAAGGAAATCCCAGACTGACAGCCATGCTGCAGGCTTAGGGAGCAACTGGTCCAGACTGGAGAAGTGTGATTCTAGAGACAGACGTATTGAGGGCTATCTTTGCCGACATGCCCTTCGTCAATGTTCCCATCACTTGTACCCAGACAAGTTCACGTAAACGTGGCTACTGATCAAATTCCTACTTTCATCTCTAAGCCTTTCTGCTTGGATCAAGCTAGTCGTCCCCCCATAATCCCATGCCTGAAAAGGTTCTGCTTTGATCTATATTTGGGAGCTGGAAGTTGGCCAAGGTAAGTTTTGGAATACAATTTAGAGAGCAGTCGATCCCCCTAACCATACTCCCAACAACTATCTATCACTAAGCCTATGCCACAGTCTTGCCAGATGACCCAAAAGTGCTGAGTTCCATTTCTCAGGACCCATTTACTCACTCACTGCGTTGCCCAAAAGACTTTCTTGGTAAGCTCTTTGAGAAACTGAGGCCAGACTATGACCTAAGTTCCCACATTCACCTTATCTTTTTAAGGGGCCTTCACCTAAGAGACAATATTATGCTTCCCTTTTTTGCTTTCATTCAGTTTTAAACACCTTTCATGATCATTATTTTATTTTATAATTAACTAAAATGGCACAATACTTTTGGGGAAAAACACTAAAAGGGAAATACCTTATTCCGATCTGGTTCATGTATTCAAATATTAAACATAGATTCACAAATACTGAAATAAAATGGTAAGTGAAATAAAGAGAAATAAACAAAAAAGAAATTAAATCCAGATTTTAAAAATAAAACTCAATTACATAAAATCATCTTCCATAATAAACGATGCTACATACAGTCATATAACGTTGCAACTAAAATCAAGAATTTTGGCAATATATTATTTGGTATTGCTAATACCTCTACTAACCTCTGATTCATCACCCTTCTCTCTATAAGCAGTAGCAATACTGGTCTGAACAGCCTTAATCCATGCCTGGCGCAGCTTTTCGGAATCTGCCTGGAGCATACAACTTCTAAAAGGAAATAACATATTGTTTTCTCAGACACTAAGTTAATGCCAAAAACACCCTATAAGCTTTATATTTTTTCCACTTTGCTATTTGATAATTTTCTAGCCAAAAATATATATAATTTGTTGAAAGAAGGTTTTATTTCATGTATCTTTAGGGCAAAGTATGTTAACAAAGAAATTAAGGTGCCAATGAAACAAATTATCTCTTAAAAACAAATAACCCATCACTGAATATTTAAAAAAAAAACCACTTAAATTTACCATATAAATATAGAAACACTCATTTTTTTTCTACTGGGTACAAACATAAAATGATAGTTATCAAAGAAACTCATATGATTTCAATTCATCATAATAGCTAAAACTTTCATATGAGCCCATAAATCACCTTTATGGAATTTAAAGAATAGGATAAATGGTAGAAGTTACATAAATACCTGACTATAATATCTGTAACCATTAATTATTGAAATTTATTTTTAAAACTTTTTTTTCTCTTTAGCACAGATACAGACAAATGCAAATTTCTCTGCTCTGGAAAGTTCTTTAAGACAAACTACAAAAACATAAAAGCAAATCACACATCCTTTAGAACCACTTACTTTGTTGGCGAGACCACCTCAAAGCAGAATCGTCGCTCTATGTCTTCACAATGTTTCACTGTGCAAAGCCTGAGGTCTTCAACTACTACAGTCGGATTATCCTATAGTGAGGAAACCAAATTTCCATATTTTTCCACTTAGGTTTTAATACTACCAATAATGAAATACTTAAAAATATTACTTGGCATAACTGGTCTAATTTTCAAGATTTATATTTTATTTTAGAAACAGGGGTTATCAATATAGACATAAAAGTAATTTTGTCCTGTTAATAACTGTATCTACCTCATAAATTATGTAGAGATTAAATGAAATTGTTTACATATAAAGAGCCTGGTCCAACACTTGATACTTAGTAGATGCTCAATATATGTTAATGTTCTGTGGCTTTTCTTCCATTTTCTTTTATATCCACTCTCCTGGTCCCCACTCACATATAATAAAAGCTACTTTCCTCCAAAAGAGAAGCTTTTATTCAGTCAAGTTTTAAATACCTCAAAGAAAGCTATAACTTCTTAAATACCTAGGAGAATCAGAAAGATTTTATCACTTTCTACTGTTTAATAAAAATATAAATTCAAAACCAAGTTTATCAGAATAGAAGAAACCATGAACTAATAATTAGCTGATTAAAGGGCTTCTGTCCTACAAACCTGCTACCATAGAACCAAGCAAGTAAAATTTCATATTGTGTCATCTCAAGAGTAGAGATTTGAAATCTGCAGTTTACAGTATATCATTCATAAAAAGTAACTAGGTGAAAAGCAAGTTATCCATTAACTAATGATTCATTCTTTTGTTTCTAGTTATTTTAATATTCTCAACTCACATGTAATCCCAATATGTCTTTCCCATAAATAAAACTTCCTCATCCTTAAAATAAGGTTCAGGAAAACAAACATATAAAACGATATTAACAAATTTAAGGGGTTCTATTTAAATTACTTTCAGCTTACATTTTAATTAATGTAATTTTTAACCATTCTGTCCTATCACCTTTGGCCCTATTGTGACATTATTTAAAAGGCACGCTCTCTTTCATCTTCAAAATAGTGCTATGGAATGGCAGTGTTATTTCTGTCATGGACTAGACAAAGATACATATAAAGAAATAAAAGTATGTTGTATATTTCAAAACAGCTAGGAGAGGAGATTTGTAATGTTCCTAAGACAAAAATGTTTGAGGTGATGGATACCCCAGTTATCCTGATTTGATCATCACACGTTGTATACAAGTATCAAAATAGCACATGTACCACAAAAGTATGTACAACTAATATATACCATTTAAAAGCTATCAAAACATTTTAAAAAATCCTGTGACCCAGAAAAATCCATCTCAAAGCAAGGAATTAAGAACTCAGGATTCAAATCACTTTGCTTTTAAGAATTAAATGTTGATATTTTCCACCCTAGCGTCCTCTTATACCTGCTCAAACATAAAATAAATAATTACATTAATTTTACACAAATGAGTATGTATAGACTTCAATGTTTACCAAAACAGATAAATAACTGAAATTGGTAACTCACTGGGGTTTCACTTATTAACACCTACCTTAAATTTTTTCTGGTAAACCAACTGATTATTCTGTATTGAAAACCAGCGCCTACAGAAACACAAAATAGATTAAGTTTTCATAAACATAATTTATTTCCATTGTTGTTAGAAATGAAATATTTGAGAAAGCACTGGAAATCACATTGTGGTAATTATGTTTTGAGAAGTCCACTGTATTATTTTGCTTTATATAAACTGATTCTAACATGGGAAAACTATTGAAAGTAAAGAACAAACATTTTAAAACCACAGGTTGGGAAAATTAAAGTACTACATTTTGATTAATTTCATGTCATAAATTTACATCCTAACAAAAGCAGTTATCCTGTATGCTATCACCGAATAATAACTGTTTTAAAGTACAAATTTACAGTTTTTGAGGTTCCTCAAAAATAACTGAACTCTTTCCCCAGAAATAATTGCTTTTCTCATAAAGTTGGCATAAATGTATATTGTGAATAAAAGTATCCACTTGTGGCCAGGCACGGTGGCTCACGCCTGTAATCCCAGCACTTTGGGAGGCCAAAGTGAGTGGATCACCTGAGGTCGTCAGGAGTTCGAGACCAGCCTCACCAACATGGTGAAACCTAGCCTCTAATAAAATATACAAAAATTAGCTGGGCATGGCAGCAGGCGCCTATAATCCCAGCTACTCAGGAGGCTGAGGCAGGAGAACCACTTGAACCCGGGAGGCAGAGGTTGCAGTGAGCCGATTTCACGCCATTGCACTCCAGCCTGGGCGACCGAGCAAGACTCCGTCTCAAAAAAAAAAAAAAGTATCCACTTGTATACAGAAAAACATTGAAATAAATTGTGCTTTATTTTCAACTTTTCAGCAGATAATTCAGTAAGAGTTTGATTTGATAAGCAAAACAGAAAACTAATCATGTCAGAACCGACATCTAACAAGAGATAATCACAAATTAGCTTGGCCTTACTTTCATATAAAATACTCCTAAGTAAAATAATCAAAGTTATTACTACAAATGATTCACTCAACTATTTATATGGTTCTGCTCATTACTGTAAACTATTAGACAAACAATTTACTTACGATCTTTTTTAGAAGAAAAATCTAAGCTATGTATTACATATTTACTAATTCTAATTTATTAAAACAATAAAAGACCTAAAGGCATAAAAAAAATTCACAGCCAAAAGCCATTCAGAAAAGAAAGCAAAACTTCTTATCAAGCATGAAAGGTAAAACAGTATTTGAATCATTATTTTAAAATTAGTTTCATGTGAGATGATTTCTATTGTAACATTAGTTATTAATCAATTAGCAGATATTCTACCTTTTCATTGATACTAATATGAAGCATTAGAAATTGTATTTAGACATTTAGAATTTCTATTTTTAAAAATTAAGTTAATTATCCAAAGCTGTTCTCATCTCATGACTAGAAGATGCTTTTCCACTTTTAAGCCATTTACTAGACAGACTTAGGTTTTCTTGTCACTTAAAGAGGAATCGCCTTTACCATTAAAAAAGACATTTGTTAAATAAGCATCTAGATAAAATGAGCTGGGTTGCCTCTAAATGCAAATCATCAAGAGGTAGGCTAGAAAAGGAAGAACTTCTGGGTTTCTTTACTTTGGGACAGATAGTTGGTTAGAAATGTTAAGGAAATACCTACAAACAAACAAAATGGTGCAACCCTGCCACATGGGATGACATGCAATGGAAACAATCTCTGATACTGATGAAAGCATTTGTGTAAAAATCATTTGAAGTAGGGTGAACTGTAGTCATACAAAATCATTTGTTTTATATCATAGTAAATTCTGTAATTTGATGAAAGCTACCAAGAGTTTTACTGAACAACAAATTATGTAAACTTTTCACGCTTCTGAGGTCTTCAAAAAATTAACTTCTCTTGACCAGCTGCATCTTAGGACAATATCTTCTAAAAATAGTATTAAAACTTATGTTGTTGTCAAAGAGCTATCCCTCTGATTATTAACCTAGGGATCATATGTATTTCTGAAACCCAGTTCCTCTGCCATCTATCTGCTTCTGAATGACGTTTTCATAACATCAGTTTTTATAAACTGAGGAAAGAAAATATAAACTCTTAATTTTACATCTCTTAAGGAAAAACGTCATATATCCTAGGTAGAAAACATTTTTTCAATTATCATACTAAGATTTGTGTGTCTTACGACACTATCACTCCTCCATTGCTATTATAAATAAAAAAAACTAGTAACACTGACCAAAACTTTAATCAGGTAAGTAAAAGGGAATATAATTTTTAATTATTTCTATAGAATAATCCTAGTTGTTATTAACATTTCATTGTGGTTTTTTCGTTTTGTTTTTTTTTTTTTTGAAGCAGAGTCTCACTCTGTCGCCCAAGCTGGAGTGCAGGGGTGCGATCTTGGCTCACTGAAACTTCCACTTCCTGGGTTCAAGCGATCCTGGTACCTTAACCTCCCGAGTAGCTGGGGTTACAGACACACGCCACCACACCCTGCTAATTTTTGTATTTTTAGTAGAGACGAGGTTTTACCATGTTGGCCAGGCTGGTCTCTAACTCCTGGTCTCAAGCGATCCACCTGCCTTGGCCTCCCAAAGTGCTGGGACTACAGGCGTGAGCCACCACGCCCGGCCCTAGTTGTTATTAACATTTCTAAGAAAAGGAAAAGTAAGACTTAAAAACAGCTCATGGACTGTGAAATTAGAAAAAATACTTAACTTTGGATTCAGAAACTGACCACAAAGCCAAAATACAAGACAGTTTTCTGTTTTGTTTTTTGTTTTTGTTTTTGAGATGGAGTCTCACTCTGTTGCCCAGGTTGGAGTGCAATGGCACGATCTCGGCTCACTGCAACCTCCGCCTCCTGAGTTCAAGCGATTCTCCTGCCTCAGTCTCCTGAGTAGCTGGGATTACAGGCATGCACCACCACACCCAGCTAATTTTTGTATTTTTAGTAGAGACGGGGTTTCGCCATGTTGGCCAAGCTGGTCTTGAACTCCTGACCTCAAGTGATCCACCCGCCTCAGCCTCCCAAAGTGCTGGGATTACAGGCATGAGCCACCGCGCCCGGCCAAGACAGTTTTTAAAATAGAAAAATTTCTTGCTTCATTAAGAAAAATAAGGTACCACTTTGTATCTCAAATTGAAATAACTCAATATAATACACATTTTATTAAATTCTAAATATTATACTTTAAAATATATTTGTTGTAAATATTAAATTTATAAATTATTAAATATTATTAATATTAACATACTAATTAGAGCTTCCAAATGACAAAATTTGGGCAGGAAAAGAAAAAAATACATAAACAAAAAAATCGAGTTATCTTTTACCATGTTTGATCACTAGTCCCAGACTGCTCTTAAAATCAAGAACATGAGTAAAAGTCAAACTTCTAAATCTGTAGAAGCGTTATCACTAGAACTATACAGATGATGGGTTTATTTACACATTCATGTAAGTGCCAAACAGGTAAACAACTGGTAAAAATTAAAAGCCTGAACATGAATGCTCCTTTACTTCAATTTATTTTTATACAGAGAAAATAAATGGCAAAACAAAAAAAGGTAACGAACTGACAATGTATTCTTTCAACATAATCAATATGGTTTTACCAAAAGGACTAATCCTAGTTACTGCTCAAATTTTTAAAAAGAGTTTACTAGCTTATTTCCCTCTATATTTTTATTTGTTTAGACATATATGTAATTTTTTTTAGAGACAGGGCCTCACTCTGTCACTCAGCCTGGAGTGTCGTGGTGCAATCACAGCTCACTGCAGTCTGGAAATCCTGGGCTCAAGTGATCCTCCCACCTCAGCCTCTGGAGTAGCTGGGACCACAGAGGCATGCCACCACATCCAGCCTTTATTTCTCTTTTTAAAAAAATAAGATATGTTTAAAAAAAAAAAAGTAAATTACTCAATCTGTATCTTCTTTGGGTAATTATAAATAAATCAAATTTTCCTTTACAGATTAAAACAAATTGAGGAGATGTGCAACTAAAAGGTATAATTCCATTTCTCAAATAAAATAGTTATATTTTCTTCCCAATTTAAAACATAAAGAGACTTTTCATCCATTGCAAGTAATCCAACTGGAATGCAAGTTAATTATGAGCTTTCTCGTGCCAAAAAGGAAACTGGAGTAAGAGGAGGGTAAAGGGAAGGAAGCCATTTGGTACCTGATGTGATCGGGCTTTTTCCTGTCGTGTGAAAAAACGGGGCAGGATTAAAACATAAGGGAAAGGTGGTAAAAGAATGAAAACGAAAAATGTGCAAAATAAGCAAAGGACTAGCATGATACGAAAATAAAGCAAGAATTAAGAAACAAGCTTAAGCTCTGAACCTAACAAAATAATCAAAAGTATCTGTTGCATTTTATTAACTTTTTATACACATATGCATTTGTACAATTAATTCCAACTCTTAAGACTCTGAAAATTTCAGGAATATTCAAAAAGTTCTTCAAATACTACATTACAGGAAGTTCTGGTAGGATTTAGCATACTTGGATATACCTCTACTATTATTTTCTGCCTCAATGGTCATGGCTATAAAATATAGATAGCACCTCGCGCCTCATCTTAATAAGCTGCTCCTAAAAATTAAGGAAAACAATCACTGTAGGAATTGCCTATATAAACCTGAGATAAATGAAAAGTCTTCATAAAGAAAGTAGGTTCACTAAATAGAGGATGTCAAAGATTATAAAATATTAGGCAAATAAACATTTCTCCCAATTGCCCATCCCGTTTTCATGAAATGGTTATCAGTGACTTGAAGGCCACACATACGTAGTATTAATCTTTAATCCATGTATATACTTCTTATAATACAAAAGGCCAATAGAAATAAAACATTTACATCTATACCAGCAGCATACAGAACACTTTGCTTTAAAATCCTGTGTAGTACCTTCTATGCTCTTAGCTGTATTTTCTATTTCAACAAAGACTGAGCATAGCAAGTAATTATTCAGTTTTATTCGTTTTTCCAAGTTATCACTAAATAAATTATGTTAGTATCTATTTATTTTCCTTCATCTTTTCAGAATTTAATCATAAAAAGCAAAAGAGAATATAAGTTCTAATAATCCACTAATTTGAGCCTGAAAGGAAGCTGCCACACTGAGAAAATGACCCAACAAAGAAAGATTATTGTGGTGACTTCACTTATATCTTCAGAAAAATATATTTTATAGATTTATAAAATTTTTGAGATATTACCAACTACAACAGCTCACATAAGACATAAAACTTTTCACTTATGCTATTTCAATCGCATCATACAAAATATTATCTATTCAATTAAATTCCAGATTTTGGAATGACCTGAAATACACTTGTAATTTATGAAGCACAAAGTGAGGTTTTATTAAAACTATCTGGAAATTCCTAGTCACACTCATATTTCCCTGAGTGAAGAAAACTGAGGAAGAACGTTTTGTGTTTTTTTTTTTTAATTTTTGTGGGTAAATAGTAAATGTATATTATTTATGGGAAAAAGAAGATTTTTTTTTTTTCTTTTTTTGAGACGAAGTCTCACTCTGGTTGTCCAGGCTGGAGTGCAGTGGTACAATGTCGGCTCACTGCAACCTCTGCCTCCCTGGGTTCAAGTGATTCTCCTGCCTCAGTTTCCCGAGGAGCTGGGATTACAGATGTGTGCCACCATGACCAGCTAATTTTTATATTTTTAGTAGAGACAGGGTTCTCGCCATGTTGGCCAGGCTGGTTTTGAACGCCTGACCTCAAGTGATCTGCCCACCTCGGCCTCCCAAAGTGCTGGGATTACAGGCATGAGCCACCATGCCTAGCCAGAAGGTCTTTTTAAATAGTTGATTTTGATAAGACTCTACGCAATAATTCCATAGAAGTATAGGTAATAGCAAATGTGTGGTACCCTATGGTGACTAAAACAAAAAAGGTGCCCTAAAAGTAATCCATAAACAATCCCAAAAAAATATTTAAATAGCAGGCAGAAAAATCTTCATATTTGAATCACTGGATTCCTGAATTTTTTAAATTAACTCACCAATATCATAAATACAGTCTTTTACTCAAAGTCCAGTAAAATAAATTAAGCTGCGCAGAGAATTGGATTTTGAGATACTTTAAGAAATTTAAATTCCAAATTTTTAATATTAAAAAGCAGAAGAGAATTCTAAGTAACATTTAAAAGATTACTCTTCTTTCCTCTCCCTTCTGTCTAGTTCCTTATCTATCACCTAGAAAATACTTAAAGACTTTAGTCACAAGGTTTGGACTTTCGTTGATTGGCTGATTGAGACAGGGTCTCCGTCACCCGGGCTGGAGTGCAGACGCACAATGCAGAGGCTCACTGCAGCCTCAATCTCTTGGTCTCAAGCGGTCTTCCCGCCTCAGCCACCTGAGTAGCCGGGGCTACAGGCACCACACCACCACACCTGACTAATTTTTATATTTGTTTTTTGTAGAGATGGGGTTTCACCATGTTGCCCAAGCTGGTCTCCAATTCCTGGGCTCAAGCAATCTGCCTGCCTTGGCCTCCCAAACTGCTGGGATTAGAGGCATGAGCCACAATGACTGGCCTTATATGCTATATTCTTTTACAAGTCAGAATTTTACTAGTGTTTTTGGCAAACGTTCTTCAATAGCATGTGAAAATGATATTAATTTGCTATCCATAATTTTTCCTAATAACGTAAGTGCTTCAGGAAGTTCTTTTAAAATGAAGTATTTTTTCATAGTTGAAGTTGTATCTTGTTCTATCAAAATAAAGATGGTTTGGAATTTTCACAGCAAGTAAGAAAAATGCCATAGGATACTTGAGGAAGAGTTCAGAGTTCCAGGTTTTGCCCCTCAATTTGTTCACAAACCAGCTGTGTGATCCTGAAAAAGTGACTATGTCTCTGAAGCTCCATTTCTTTACTGAAAATAAGGGGGCTCTACAATCTATGATTCTAATCAATAACTGCCATTTCACTACATATAGATGGCATCTCCTTTAAAAACAGCCTAATTTCCAAAGGCATTGTTTTTTTCACTTTGTAAATAGGAGGTAATGTCTACAACTGAAAATTTAACCATTATTCCTCACTTGATTTTAGCTGCATTTTAATATCTATGCCAATGTAATTCAGAAAATTAATCATAATGAAAAGGTTCATGTATAAATCAAAATCGACTTCCTTCTATTGTCCTAAATGGCAGTGCAATATTCCACTAACACTTACTATGCTTCATTTTGAAGTCTGAGACCATCTCTCATTGCAGTAGTCCATGGAAGTTCATTTCTTTTCTTCTTAACATAATGGTATGTTTCTATGGATTTACTGTATTTTCACTTTGTTAAACTTTAAGTAGGTTGCTTTGAAATCTGAAGGCTAAAATTCAATTCTGCCATTATATCATGAAAACATACTGGTGAGTAACCTTTATTATAAAGACTCACCAGTCAAGCTGTTTTTTTTGTTTGTTTGTTTTCTTTTCTTCCAACTTCTACTCTGGCTACAGAAATTTGTTAGGAAAGGCTTAAAAGACTACTGTCTTACTTTTTAGAGCTTAGAAAATGTAATTTTAAGTTTTCATTTTTACTTTAGCTAGAAACGTTATTTCTAACCACACCACTTGAGTTGGTCCACCTATATTCATGTACTATTCTTTTATTTATTTATTTATTTATTTATTTATTTACTTATTTAAGAGACAGAGTCTCACTGTGTTGCCCAGACTGGAAGTGCAGTGGCACAATCTTGACTCCTACAACTTCTGTCTCCTAGGTCCAAGTGATTCTTCTGCCTCAGCCTCCCAAGTAGCTGGGATTACAGGCATGCACCACCACATCCAGCTAATTTTTTCTATTTTTAGTAAAGACAGGGTTTCACTGTGTTGGCCAGGCTGGTCTCAAACTCCTGGCCTCAAGTGATACACCCACCTCAGCCTCCCAAAGTGCTAGGATTACAGGCAAGAACTACCATGTCCACCACATGTATTATTTTTAAAGCTCTCTAAACTCAAGTTTAACATCAAATATAATCATTATTCTTTCCATTTAATATTAACTCTCAGGTTCAGAAAAATTATTTTGAATAAAACCAACCATCTACCATGCAAACATCTGGCAATATCAAATGCTGGGGAAATGCTCAATAAATCACTGACATTCAGAAATGTCAGTGAATTTTTTTTTTTTTTTTTTTGAGACAGAGTCTCACCTAGGCTGGAGTGCAGTGGTGCAATCTCGGCTCACTGCAGCCTCTGCCTCCTGGGTTCAAGCAATTCTCCTGCTTCAGCCTGCTGAGTAGCTGGGATTATAGGCACACACCACCACGCCAGGCTAATTTTTGTATTTTTAGTAGAGATGGGGTTTCACCATGTTGGCCAGGCTGGTCTCAAACTCCTGACCTCAAGTGATTCACCTGCCCCAGCCTCCCGAAGTGCTGGGATTATAGGCGTGAACCACCATGCCCACCCAGTGAATGTTTTTTCTATATAACCTTGACACCAAGACATAAAAATAATTACACTAGAAACCCATTTTAGTAAAACATTAAATTTTTCCATTTAACAAAAATGTACACAAAGTTAAACTTACTAGGAAATTATATTTACTTTTTTTTTAATATTTTTTAAAATATATTTACATTTTTTAAAAATAAAAACAACCTTCATCATTAAATTCATATTCTCTTCAAGTAACAAAATAAACACATTATAACCAATAATATAATAGTAAATCAACCAGAATCCAACTACTACTCATATTACAGAATTTTTTTGACTACCTTTTTATTTTTGGCAAAAATACAGGCATCCTTGAATAAAAGATAATCACTGATACCCAGAAGAATGATCCTGCAACAACCAATCTTTTGGTTGAAGCTTTAATGTCTGAAGTTATTTCATTTTAGTATATTACTACATGAGAAAATACAATGAAATATTTTATACATTCTTTTAACAGACATTTAACAGATTTATATTTTATAAAAATTTGTTTAGCAACACCTTCAAAGTTTTTGGTAGCCATCAAGTTTAGAATAAAGGAGCATCAACTGCCACCGCTTCATATATGAAAAAAATCCTATTTCCTAAAACTCCTGTTTTATTGAAGTTATTGCAAAGATCAAAAGATCAGGATCACCTAGCTTAAAGATTTATAAGCATTTTGTTCACAAAGGGCAGGAAAAAAAAAAGATTCATAAGTGATATGGACTGGCTCTGTGTCACTACCCAAATCTCACCTTGAACTGTAATCCCCACATGCCGTGGGAGGGATGTGGTGGGAGGTGACTGGGTCATGCAGGCGGTTTTCCCCATGCTGTTCTCGTGATGGTGAGGGAGTTCTTAGGAGATCTGATAGTTTAAAAGTGGCAGTTTCCCCTGAGCTCTCTCTCTCCTACGACCTTTGTATTCTAAGTTTCCTGAGGCTTCCCCAGCCATGTAGAACTGTGAGTCAATTAAAACTCCTTTCTTTATAAATTACCCAGTCTCAGGTAGTATCTTTATAGCAGTGTGAACATGGACTAATACAGAGAACTGGTACCAGCAGAGTGGGGTACTGCTGCAAAGATAATCTGAAAATGTGGAAGCCACTTTGGAAATGAGTAATAGGCAGAGGTTGGAACAGTTTGGAGGGCTCAGAAGGCAGGAAGATGAGGAAAAGTTTGGAACTTCCAAGAGACTTGTTGAATGCTTTTGACCAAAATGCTGATACTGATATGGACCATGTAGTCTAGGCTGAGGTGGTCTCAGATGGAGATGAAGAACTTATTGGGAACTGGAACAAATGTCACTCTGGCTATACTTTAGCAAAGAGACTGGCAGCATTTTTGCCCCTGCCCTAGAGATCTGTGGAACCTTAAACTTGAGAGAGAGGATTTAGGATATCTGGCAGAAGAAATTTCTAAGCAGGAAAACATTCAAGAGGTGACTTGGATTTCCCGAAAGCGTACCATTATATGCGTTCACAAAGAAAAGATAAGAAATTGGAACTTAATTTAAAAGGGAAGCAGAGCATAACAGTCTGGAAAATTTGCAGCCTGACCATGAGGTATAAAAGAAAAATCCACTTTCTGAGGAGAAATTCAAGCCAGCTGCAAAAATTTGCATAAATAATGAGGAGCTGAATGTTTACATCCGAGACAATGGGAAAAATGTCTCCAGGGCATGTAAGAAATCTTTGAGGCAGCCCCTCCCATGACAGGCCCAGAAACCTAGGAGGGAAAAAATAGTATTGTGGGCCAGGGCCCAGGACCCTGCTGCTCTGTGCAGCCTTGGGACTTGGTGCCCTGCAACCCAGGCACTCCAATTCCAGCCATGGCTAAAAGAGGCCAAGGTACAGCTCGGGCCACTGCTTCAGAGTGGGCAAGCCCCAAGCATTGGTGGCTTCCACGTGGTATTAGGCCTATAGATGCTTGGAAGACGAGAATTTAGGTTTGGGAAACTCCACCTAGATTCCAGAGGATGTATAGAAACGCTTGAAGGTCCAGGCAGAAGTCTGCGGCAGGGGAGGAGCCCTCATGGAGAACCTCTCCTAAAGCAGTGCAGAAGGGAATATGGGATTGGATCTCCCACATATAGTCCCCACTGTGGCACTGCCTAGTGGAGCTCTGAGAAGAGGGCCACCATCCTCCAGACCCCAGAAAGGTAGATCCACCAACAGCTTGCACCATGCACCTGGAAACACCGCCGGCACTCAATGCCAGCCCCCAAAAGCAGCGCAGGGGCTATACTCTGCAGAGCCACAGAGGTGGAGTTGCCTAAGGCCATGGGAACCCACCCGCTGCATAGCCTGCCCTGGAATGTGAGACATGGAGTCAAAGGAGATTTTAGAGCTTTAAGATTTAATGACTGCCTGGCTGGGTTTCGAACTTGTGTGGGGCCTGTGACCCCTTTGTTTTGGTCATATTTTCCCATCTGGAATGGGAACATTTACCCAATGCCTATACTTCCCTTGTATCTTGGAAGTAACCAACTTGTTTTTTATTTTTACAGGCTCATAGACAGAAGGGACTTGCCTTGTCTCAGATGAGACTGTGGACTTGGACTTTTGAGTTAATGCTGGAATGAGATAAGACTTTGGGGAACTGTTGGGAAGTCCTGATTGATTTTGAAATGTGAAAAGGACATGAGATTTGAGAAAGGCCAGGGGTGAAATATGGTTTGGCTCTGTATCCCCACCCAAATCTCATCTTAAATTGTACCCCACATGTTGAAAAAGGGACCTGGTGGGAGGTGACTGGATCATGGGAGCGGTTTCCCCCATGCTGTTCTCATGATAGTGAGGGAGTTCTCACAAGATATAATGGTTTAAAAGTGGCAATTTCCCCTGAGCACTCTCTCTCTGCTGCCTTGTGAAGAAGATGCCTGCTTTCCCTTCACCTTCTGCCATGACTGTAAGTTTCCTGAGGCCTCCCCAGCCATGGAGAACTGTGAATCAATTAAAACTCCTTTCTTTATAAATTACCCAGTCTCAGGTAGTATCTTTATAACAGTGAGAAAATGGACTAATACAATAAGCAAACACTAAGTAAAAATGTACATAAACATCATATAGAGGAGAAACCAAAAGAAAAAAGAAAGCTCACTTGTCCTATTCATCTATCATATTCATAATTTGTACTCAAATCTATTTTATAACAAATATAGGAGGTAGACCATATTCAAAATTTATTTACTATAATAAGCTAGCCACTATAGACCAAGCATTATAAAAATTCTCCTTGCTTCCTTATTTAATCCTTGCTTCCTTATTTAATCCTTGCTTATTTTTAGAATTTAGAATTAATGATTTTATTCTTCACCTGCTTCTAAAGGGCATCTATCTTCAATAGACTGGGTTCAGGAAAGTTTCTATGGAATTTACAGAAGTTAAAGAATTATGAAGGAGAGAGTTGTCAAATCACAGGGAAAGTCAGAAAATCAAAACTATGTATAGATCAAGACTAGTATTTGAAATATATTACCTGTTCCAAGTTTTGAAGGCATTGCTGGCTCGTTTGAACAGATATCCTTCCATAACTATGCCATTTGCAGCATCTACGTTATATTCTAACTTAGAATCATCACTGGAGAAATCCTAGACAAAATAACACATAAAGAAGTTCACATGACTTGATTAAGTTTCCTAGACAAGAAATGGATCCTAAGAAAAGAGTTCAAAAGGAAGAAAAGGTTTATATTAAGACAGTTACAACAATATTCATAAGAAAAATGATGGGGGACTTAAATGATCAATAATAAAGAAATGTTTCAATACATTAAAGTATTTGACTTTAGTGGATTATTTTATGCAATACTTATTGTGATGACCTAAGGACATATAATTATATAGAATATAGTGCAAAACAGAAAATAAATCAATATAAACTATATATACATTGTGATTAAAAGCACAAAATAATATGCATACAAATAAACAAGGGAAACAACTAAATACTACACAGGGTATGACGTTTAAAATTCTTTTGTTTTATCACAACTTTTTTTGAGACAGAGTCTTGCTCTGCCGCCCAGCCTGGAGTGCAATGAAGTGATCTCAGCTCACTACAACCTCTGCCTCCCGGGTTCAAGTGATTCTCCCGTCTCAGTCTCCCATGTAGCTGGAATTACGGACATACGCCATCATGCCCAGCTAGTTTTTGTAGAGACAGGGTTTCACCATGTTGGCCAGGCTGGTCTTGAATTCCTGACCTCAGGTGATCTGTCTGCCTCAGCCTCCCAAAGTGCTGGGATTACAGGCATTGGGCCACTGTGCCCAGCCTATCACAACATTTTATGGTGATATGTGTTAACAATTTTTTAAAGTACATGGTTATATTTAATTGGGATTATTTAAAGTTACCACTATTTTCTAAATATATTACCACCATGGTAGTTCCTTTTTTGTTTTTTTTTTTGAGACTGAATCTCACTCTGTCACCCAGGCTGGAGTGCAGTGGCACAATCTCAGCTCACTGCAACCTCTGCCTCCCAGTTCAAGTGATACTCCTGCCTCAGCCTCCTGAGTAGCTGGGACTACAGACGTTTGCCACCACGCCCAGCTAATTTTTGTATTTTTAGTAGAGACAGGATTTCACCATGTTAGCCAGGCTGGTCTCAAACTCCTGACTTCAAGTGATTCACCTGCCTCAGCCTCCCAAAGTGCAGGAATTACAGGTGTGAGCCACTGAGCCCAGGGGTGGTAGTTCTTCAATCTGACACTGTCTATGGCATTTTTTCCTAAAATAAAATTTAGTTTTCAAAGGAAACAGATCTTAGTCTACAGTTTGAAGTGGGCAAGTTGAACTCACTTTTTTATGAGTACTATGAAATCACTCATAGTCTTCTTCTAGCGTTCTAATTATCTAAATCTTCACCTGAATGCAATTTAAACTTCCAATTTTCTTCCACACATTCATGAAGTTTGGAAATCAGAAATTCAATATTTAAAATATTGCCTAACAAACTTCAAAGCATTTTGAACACAACTCTAAGACTGCTGTTTTCAGCAAATTTAAAACTCTAAAGCCAGTCCCATAACTTTTAAAATTCCTCCTGGACCAATAATTAAAATTAGAATTCTACCCTATTAAGGAGCAGTAAACGTCCTGTCTTGGGAAACATTTTGGCAGCATCTACTGAGATGCTGGGGCCCTGCACCGGAGGGAAGGCAGAGTGACAACCATCTAAGGGCCCTCCAAATTTAAGAGTGTACTAAGTCAGGAACAGGAAACAGACTAAATTCAGAATTTCAAAAGAGAAAAAAAAATAACCTCTCCTGACACCTTTGAAACTTTAACCACGAAAAGACCTGATAATCCAAAATAATCAAATGAAGGAGAATCTGTAAACAAATTGCTACATTGCTTCCTACTTTTTCTTTGGGGGAAAAAAAAATCAGGGAAACTTTAATGCCCTCATTTAAAATTTATTTGACGCTACAATTTATTTAATTATACAGAGAGAATTAAGGAAGCAGTAAATATAAATATAACTGACTTTGTTAACATTCTAAAGGTTTCATTTGTAACATCTGCAGTTTTTCAAAACCTTGGTCAACTTAAAAGACTTCTTTGAAAGTGCAGGGCATTACAAGTGTTTCTCTAATTTTCAACTATACTTCTTGAGATAAGTTGTCTTCAATTTAATTACTATTAATATCAGCTAATATTTTGTAGTACTTAAAATGTGACAGATTTCATAACTTTAGCAATGAAATATGTTGGATGAAAGACATAGTGTTAGAATCTCCTTAAATACACTGATGACCTGACAAACTAGGAAGGAATACTCAAAGGCAAGAGACTGAGTGAAAACTGGAATTCAAAGAGGTAAGGAGAGCAAGGGCATCTGCCTATCAGGAGAACTTGAGTTTTGGTGTGAGGTCCAGGGAACAGAATGCAAAACCAAGGCTGGTCAAAGGGGAATCTAATAGAAACTTTCCCTTTGAAACAGCAAACAAGACAAGAAAAACCATTATTACCACTCTCACTCAAGATCATGATGAAACTCCTAGCCAGCAAAATAACAAAAAAAAAGTACAAGATTGGAAAGAAAGGAAAAAACTATCATTATTGGTAGATGATAACACTTCATACACAGAACATCCAAAAGAATTGAGAGATAAATCAATATTAAAAGAGATTACTAGTTACAAAATCAATACAGAAAAATCAATTTTATCGCAGACAGAACAGTGGTAAAATAAATAAATTTAAAGATAACATTTAGAATACAAGTGTCTAGGAATAAATCTAACAAAAGATGTACAAGAAAAATCACAGAACTTTATGAAAGCCATTAAAGAAAACTTAAATGGAGAATATACCAAGCGCACAGATTTGAAGATATAATAAAGATATTAATTTTGATTCATACAAAATTGAAGGAGGGAAGGTAGGAAGCTTTGCTATTAGATATCAAGAATTTGCTTGCCAGGAACAGAATGAAAAACATTCATGTTCTCACTTATTTGTGGGATCTAAAAAATAAAACAACTGGGCTCAGGGAGCTGGAGAGTAGAAGGATGGTTACCAGAGGCTGGGAGTGGTGGTGGGAACTGGGGGTGTCAGCAAGTGGGGATGGTTAATGGATACAAAAAAAAAAAACAGAATGAATGAGACCTAGTATTTGATAGCACAACAGGGTGACTACAGTCAAAATAATTTAATTGTACATTTAAAAATAATTAAAAGAATACAATAGGATTGTTTGTAACACAAAGGATAAATGCTTGAGAGGATGGATACCCCGTTTTCCATGATGTGATTATTATGCATTGCATGCCTGTATCAAAATATTTCATGTACCCCATAAATAATACCACCTACTATGTACTAACAAAAATTAAAAATGAAAAATAAAAATGAAATAAAAAAATTTTTAAAAGGATCTGATCAACAATTAGGCAACCTGGTGGGAAAATGAGATAAAGACTAATAGTTCACAAATAGGATATCCAAATGACCAATAAATATAAGATGCCCATTAGTCACTAAAGAAGTCACTCTAAAGCCAAAAATAATTAAGACAGCATAGTATTGACAGTTCAGACAAAAAGACAGTGAAACAGAATAGAGAAACTGAAATGGGCCTCACATATATGGAAATGTGATATATAACACAGGATATACCACAGAGCACTTGGGAAAGAGCAAACTTTTTAATAACTAGTCTGGATCAACCGACTACCAGTGAGAGAATTAAAGGAAACTAGATCTCTACCTCACACCATACACAAAAACCCAATTAAAGACCTAAAAAGCGGCACAGTGGCTCACACCTGTAATCCGAGCACATTGGGAGGCCGAGGTGGATGGACCACCTGAGGTCAGGAGATCAAGACCATCCTGACCAACATGACAAAACCCCAACTCTACTAAAAATACAAAAATTAGCTAGGCATGGTGGCGTGCAGCTGTAATCCCAGCTACTTGGGAGGCTGAGGCAGGAGAATCACTTAAACCCAGGAGGCGGAGGTTGTAGTGAGCAGAGATCGCGCCACTGCACTCCAGCCTGGGTGACAGGACCAAAATAAAATAAAATAAAATAAAAAATAAAGATCTAAAAAGCAAACCTATAATACAAGAGATATCTCTTCATGATCTTGAAATGGAAAGGATTTACTGAACAAGACACAAACAGCATCAACCGTAAGACTGATAAAAATAAGCTATATGAAAATTAAAAACACATATGCCTCAAATATATTATTAATTTGATCAAACATCAGGCAGCCTGGTGGAAAAATGAGAGAAAGATTAATAGATGTTTTACAAATAAGATATGCAAAAGACCAATAGATATAAAGATAAGGTGCTTAAGCTCATTAGTCACTGAAGAAGTTAAAACTACAAGAAGATGTCTATATCTACTGATCAAATTGGCCAAAATCTGAAAGTCTCATAATATAATGAGCTGGCAAATAGGAACTCTCATATAGTGCTATCTGCTAAGATAGTATAATATTTTGAAAAACAATGTAGCATTATCTACTTATGCTAAATGACCTGCTAATGCTAATACATCTTCTAACTCAGCAGTTTTACTCCTAGGTATAAATACATGAGAAATGTAAATGCGTGCACGTATCCGCACATGAATGTTCAAAGCACCACTGTTTCTCCAATTGATCAATTTAAGTTTTTGAAAAAATCTACATAACTACACGAGACATACTTTCCCTTAGTTTTTAGTGGACTGATTTTTTTTTTTTTTTTTTTTTTTTTTTTTTTTTTTTTACCTGTAACGCAGCCTTGTGTCAGCATTTAAGGGCAGAAAAGAGGTCAGTATTCATAATAAGCAAAAAATAGCATTATTTTATTTAAAGGAAAACAGTTGAATACTATTTAAAATCAAATAAGTTATTCTTAGAGTTAATAATTTACCATTTTTGAAGCTTCAGTACAACACTGAACTGTGTTCACAATAGGAAAAGATATTAAAAGATGCATAATGTTTATTAAGTAATTCAATTTAAGGAAATATTCAGATAGTTCTACAAATACCATGATATCTCATTTTAATTAAAAACAATTGGTCCCAATTTTTAGCAATCTTTTCATGATCATGTCATTAAAACTCATTACCCATGAACACATCATACTATACACTTTAATTATGTAAAATTTTTATCTGTCAACTTAAAAAGTTAACCAAACAAAAGTTAATCTAACTGTAAACGAAACAAAATAAAACGTGGAGTTTGTCTCACCTGACACTAACTAGAAAGTAACTAACTTAAAGATGGTCTTGTAGAAATCTTTCCTTTAATTATTTTTCTTTGAGCATTAATAATCCATCATCAATTAAATTTTTCTAACTTTTATTATTGATTTTGTTTTCATTTTTTTCCACTGACATCTTCTACATCAGATCTAGTTTACTGGTATTTTAAATTCTAAATAAACCATTAAAAAGTTGATTTTACTGCTCAATACCAAGAAAACAGATTTCTTAAAGCAATGCCAGAAGGCATCCTGTGCGTACTTATATTTCTATATTCAACTTCAGCACTCTCCTTTTATTTTCAGATAACTACACAAAAAGTACCACTGACTTTATAAGAAAGTTGAGTTGCAGGAATGTCACACTAAACTCTTTTAGCATGAAGAAATAAAAACTGGTTTAATACTTGAGTTCTCATTTTTAAAAATATTTTCAAAGTAAGTTTAGCTAGGCTTAGACAATTTAACAGGCAATGCAAGTGAAGTTTTAGCATCTCGTGACAGAGAGGAAAGGCTGCCTTGCAGTGACTGCAGTTGGAAAGTCTGTAAGACCAAACACGCATGTTGACACTAAGGTGCATCCACACCCTCTGCCCCGCAACACACACACGGACACACACTTTTACAGGGAGTTGGTGGTATCCTAAATGTAATTATGAATAGTGTTTTGAATTCTAACTAAAGGCCACTTTTAGCTTAGTTAAGGCCCTAAGAGACTCAAATTTTTATAAACTGGTTCAAGGAGCATAGCTTTCAAAGATCTGAAAAAATAACCAAATACATACCTTAAAATCTGAAGAACATTTTGCTCTTCAAAAACAGAAGAGGAATTTATCTGCACAATTATTAGAACAACTCAAAAGATCTGTTCCAATACAATGATACCTTGCATAAACCAACACCCAAGCCATTGTATAAAGTGGAATTAATTTTTAATTTTTCCCCTGAGGTACCTTTTGTTGAATGGTGGAATGTTTTTGCTCCATTTCTCTTTTCTCCTTTGCTGCATCCACAACCAGTCGATCCAACTGTAAAAAGGGAAAAGAGAAAACTGCAGACTTAAAAAAAGTATGGATTAGTTTTTTAAACCATATTCCAAATCATTTCACAGATAAATAAAAAATCACTCAATTTAAGCTTATTTTAAAAGGTTTTGGCTAAATTTTGAAGTAGAAGTTCCTATTTTTTTCTGCTATCAAGTTCTCTTTGAGAAGATCCATATCTCCAATAGAAAAAAAAAATTTCCAAGAATAGTCATGGTGCCATACATATACGATTGCAGGCCTTGTCACCGGTACCCCAGTGATACACGTTCAATCCCTGAATAACGAAAATGACTCTAGCTTAGGCTCCTGCTGACCCACTAAGCAAATTCTGGTAGTTAAAATCAAAGACACGAAGAAGACACTAGTGACTTCTTTCCCAAACAGCAAAAAGCAGTGCAGCTAAACTAGTATTAACCAGCTAACCTAGCTGTCACAAATTCACTCTAACAGCTACTTCCAACCATTCAAGATGCTTCTTCATGTTTTCAGGTTGGCTCCCTAATGTCATACTCAAATCTAAAAAGAAGAAAAAATAATTCACGAGATAAAAGAGAAAGCTAAAAAAAATAATAATAAAATAATAGTAATCATTCATAAGACCAAGGTAGGAAATCGGCAATTCTTAAGGCTCATTTTTAAAAGCTCAAAAAACTTAATAAAACTATAAAACCCAGCCGGGCGCAGTGGCTCACGCCTGTAATCCCAGCACTTTGGGAGGCCAAGGTGGGCGGATCACGAGGTCAGGACTTCGAGAACAGCCTGGCCAACATAGAGAAACCCCGTCTCTCCTAAAAATACAAAAAATTAGCTGGGCATGGTGGCAGGTGCCTGTAATCCTACCTACTCGGGAGGCTGAGGCAGCAGAATCGCTTGAACCCACGAGGCAGAGGTTGCAGCAGGCCAAGATCGCACCACTGCACATTAGCCAGGGTGACAGTGCAAGACTCCATCACCCCTCCACCAAAAAAAAATATATATATATGTATATATAAAACCCATTTTTTTCTTGTTCCTTGGCATTAGAAAGGATATCCATCATGAGGGAAGTATTTGATTTCCAGTAATATGTCACAAGAAATGCACTGGCTTCTTGAAATCCTATTTGCTAAACTAACAATAATTGGGTTATACATTATTAATTATGTGGGTTTCATTGTCTAGACTATGATGATGCCTTTCCAACTCTGAACCTCCATCACCTCTAAATGATTAACACATGTTCGATAAGTGAATAAATTAAAACATACATATCAGATCAGCAGGAATATGGAGAAAGATAAGCATTAAATGTCTACACATTTTAAGTTATATTTTTTAAAAACTAAATTTTTAAAAAGTCTTTTTCAAAAAAACTATTTGATCCCTTATCACAAATGATGTTTTTTCTACAGAAGAATAATTCTAGTCACAGATAATATTACTGAATAGTAATAAAGATTAACCAAAAAAAAATCCACAATGAAACAGATCTTTATCACTATTATAAAGTACGTGGTATAGGTGGCAACTATGCTACTCTATGATCTAATACACACATACCTTAGTATGTGTATTGTATAGACACGTAGCATTGATTTAGTGGGTAATACCATACATGGTGCGCTAGAAAAATATATTCTCACAGAAGTTTCTTATGCGGAATGAGTGGACTAACCATCCTATGGGTTTTATGGCTCTGAGTGGCATATAAATATTATTCATTCATTCAGACTGAAATGCAGTACAAGGTAGCCCTCAAATTCAAAATATTTACAAATATGCATGCATATACTTTACATATGATTTCTGCAATGTAGGTGATGATCTTCTGCCTAATTGGTAAGAAATGTCTCTTGCGGCTGGGCGTGGTGGCTCACGCCTGTAATCCCAGCACTTTGGGAGGCCGAGATGGGCGAATCACGAGGTCAGTAGATCGAGACCATCCTGGCTAACACAGTGAAACCGTGCCTCTACTAAAAATACAAAACAATTAGCCGGGTGTGGTGGCGGGCGCCTGTGGTCCCAGCTACTCGGGAGGCTAAGGCAGGAGAATGGCGTGAACCCGGGAGGCGGAGCTTGTAGTGAGCCAAGATCGCGCCACTGTACTCCAGCCTGGGCAATAGAGTGAGACTCCGTCTCAAAAAAAAAAAAAAGAAAGAAAGAAAAAAGAAATGTCTCGTGCATCTCTAACCAAAAAAGTGGGGGACAATTCTCCCTCTCTGATGGGGAAAAAGAATAAAGAAAAAATATCTTTCATGATGGTGGGGGTTTGGGGGAAGGCATGAGTTGGGGAAATGTGAAGACTGGCAGAGTCTTATCTTCTAGACATGGGGAAATGTATCAGGAAGATAACTTGGAGCAGAGTAAAAAGGGTCCCGTGTTTGTGTTAGTACTGGACATTATCAATGTTAATAGGTTCCTATAACTAAGCAGGTATCCCTGGTCCTTCTGTGTTTTAAATCCCTTCCACTCCCACAAACCTCAGATCCCATCACTTCTCTTTCTCCTTTTCAACTTCTCCCTCTTGAACTACCATCTGCTTTTAAGTTGGTGCAAACCATTCTACCTTAATAAAACCGCTAACCCATTCTCTTTTTCCAGCTACCACATTCTTTCCCTCTTTCCTTCATAACACAACTTCTTTAAAATATTACCACCTTCTGTATCTGCCCATTTCATATTCATCTACCCACTGTCATTCCGCTTCTACTGCCTGGGTCCCCAGCTCCATGGAAACAGCATCTCTCACAGAGGTAACAACTTTTTGCTGCTAAATCCAACAGGTATTTCTCAGTCCTAGGTTTACTTAACTTTCTAATAATGGAAGCTGATAACCACTCCTTCCCTTTGAAAGACTTTTCCTGGCCTACAATGCCAGTCTCCTGTTTTTCCACTTCCTCACTCATCTATGTCCTAACACAGCTTCTCTTACCCTAGCCATCTCAAAATTTAGTCTTTCTTATGTCCCTGCCCCAAGTCAGCTTCTCTTTTTACTCAATACCAGTGGACCTCAGCCTTAACTTACAAAATGAAAATCTTCATGTGTGGTGTCTAGGCAACTAGATTTTTTTAAATAGCTCTATGATTCAGAGATATCTAACTCACCCCCCATCAACTCACCCACTCTTGTGGTTGCAATCAGCAACTATATGCTACTGATTCATTTAGTCTATCTCCCTCTTGAGCTCCGCATATATC
The DNA here is from genome assembly GCF_029289425.2 of Pan paniscus. Lineage (NCBI taxonomy): Eukaryota > Metazoa > Chordata > Mammalia > Primates > Hominidae > Pan > Pan paniscus. The sequence continues at coordinate 193,259,634 of NC_085926.1, forward strand.
CACTTAGACGTCTTATCCTCACAAATCAATATATTTAAGCATGAATTCGTCACGCCCTTCTACCCTCGAATTGGCTGTATATTAACCCTCAAATCTAACCACTTCTATCTCTACTGCCATGACTTTAGTTTCAGATGCCATTATCTACTAATTATGAAAAGAATATCGTAATTGGCCACCTCCAACCCGGCCATCTTATCCACTAGGCACTATAGGCTCTGGGGCTTAGATGTTTTTCAAGGACCTGCAGACTTATTTGAGATCTAGAGAGGGGGTAAACCTATAAAACTAAAATGATTAAATGTTTTAAAAACACATAATTTTTTCAGCTAGTCAACTGCAATTCAACTCATACTGCTTTTATAAATTACACTGAACATAAGATGAGAGCGCAATCTAATATTTGATAGTGTGTGAGAAACCTAGGAAGGTCTCTCCTTACCCCCAAGTCTGGCTTACATGTCCTGTCTATATGTTCCTGCAACACTTTGACCTTTCCCTATATGGTGGAAAAGGCCAGCTGTCCCTCAATATCTATTTTCTCCGTCTTCCTTAACAATGGAACCCCTAAATTCTAGCAGGTCACGTGGCTACCTGGCATTGCGGTTAATTTCCCTTGCAGCTACTGTGACCCTGTGACTAAGGACTTGGCATTGGGATATAGTAGAAGTGATATGTACAATTTCTAGGAAATGTGCTTGAAGAGAGAAAACATGTCTTTCATTCTCCTTTCCTTCTTCCTATTAGCTGGAATTTGGGTATGACAGCTAAAGCTTGATTAGCCACTTTGAATCATGAGGTAGAATCAAAAAACATAAGCCTGCACTCCTGCTAACCAAGTGGCCACCATACCATGTCTTTGACTTTACATAAGAGAAATAAAACTCTTTTTTAAATTACTAGTATTCTTGGTTTTCTATTACTTGCAAACAAACCTCATCCCAACTGTAACACACACACAAGGTATTTAGCACAGAGATTAACAGTGTGGTGACTTGTTGGCTTCTCCCAAGAGACTAAGTTCTGTAGAGGCAGAAAACAGAATACATGTAATCCACGGCATACACCCTGCATGTCTTTCCCCCGTCTCAACACACACACACACACAAACCACAACTCACATATACTCTGGTCAGTAAATGCAATTCCCATTCCACTCTTACCTTTTTCCTTAAACTCAATTTTTCTTTTCCTTTTTTTTTTGAGACAGAGTTTCCCTCTGTCACCCAGGCTGGAGTACAATGGCCCGATCTTGGCTCACTGAGAACTCCACCTCATGCCTCAGCCTCCCGAGTAGCTGGGACTACAGGCATATGCCACCACGCCTGGATAATTTTTGTATTTTTAGTAGAGACGGGGTTTCACCATGTTGCCCAGGCTGGTCTCAAACTCCTGGCCTCATGTAATCTGCATGCCTCAGCCTCCCAAAGTGCTGGGATTACAGGCATGAGCCACCATGCCTGGCCTAAACTCTATTTTTCATCATCAATCCCCTCCTCTTGGAAACTAAACTGAGACATCTTGAGAAAGAAAATCACCTAAAAATCGACAGTGTTAAAGAATGTTCGTCAATAAAAAACAATGTCCCCCAAACAGATCTAATATAATGTTATGATCAGATATGAAAAAATAATTTGAATATAATGACATTTTTATACATATAAAATTTGTATGTATATGTATAGAACTATTACACGTAGCCACCAGGCACAGTGGCTCACGCCTATAATCCCAGCACTTTGGGAGGCTGAGGCGGGCAGATCACGAGGTCAGGAGATCGAGACCAACCTGGCTAACACGGTGAAACCCCATCTCTACTAAAAATACAAAAAATCAGCCAGGCATGGTGGCGGGCGCCTGTAGTCCCAGCTACTCAGGAGGCTGAGGCAGGAGAATGGCAAGAACCTGGGAGGTGGAGCTTGCAGTGAGCCGAGATCCCGCCACTGCACTCCAGCCTGGGTGACAGAGCAAGACTCCATCTCAAAAAAAAAAAAAAAAAAAAAATACTATTACACATAGCCATAGATAGGCCACACGTGACTGCATGAAATGAAAAAGTTCCCAAGAGCTCTATAATTTTAAGATTCTAAAATTTTTTTATTCAAATAACAAGATACAAGTTTTCAGGAAATAAAAAAGAGCTATAACTCAACTGAAAAGCAAATTGGAACAATAACTCAATTATCCAAATGTACAAAATTTAAATATAAGTCCAGTTATGTAGACTGCAAAACAAACACTTTGTTTTTAAATTCTCCTTTTCAATACCTTCACATGCAAACTATAACATAAGGTTCTTTTTACCTTCGATTTCATTTTTTGGGTATACCCAAAACGCAAACATTTGGGTATTTAACCCATATATAAATCTGCTATAGCATCCAACTTCATTCTTCATTAAGTAAATAAAACATCAAGTCCTCCTTGATATGGTTTGGCTGTGTCCCCACCCAAAATCTCATCTTGAATTATAATCCCCATAATCCTCACGTGTCAAGAGAGACAAGGTGGAGGGAACTGAGTCATGGGGACGGTTTCCCCCATGCTGGTACTCGTGATAGTGAGTGAGCTCTCACGAGATCTGATGGTTTTATAAGTGTTTGGTAGTTTCTCCTGCGTTCATTCTCCCCTCTGCTGCCTTGTGAAGAAGATGCCTTGCTTTCCCTTTGCCTTCTGCCATCATTGTAAGTTTCCTGAGGCCTCCCCAGCCATGCAGAACTGTGAGTCAATTAAACCTCTTTCCTTTCTAGATTACCCAGTCTGAGGCAGCTCTTTATAGCAGTGTGAGAATAGACTAGTACACCTCCAATATGCTAAATTTCTTTAAAAATACAAATACCAATGTATAAAACAGAATCAAGAAATATACTGCAACATTACCTGTGCACCAAGATCCTTCATGTAGGGTCCAAGTTCACTAAACAGATCATATCCTTGATGAAAGAAGGCCAAATGGGCATACATAAATGACAACATCTAATAGGGAAAAAAAGATGACCATTTTAAAATCTATTCCTAGATAGACATTCTGAAATATTATATATATATAAATAAAAGACAGGGTCTTGCTCTGTCGCCCAGACCTGGCATGCAGTGGCATGGACACAGTTCACTGCAACCTGGAACTCCCAGGCTCAGGTGATTCTCCCACTTCAGCCTCCTAAGTAGCTGGGACCACAGGCATGTGCCACTATGCTCAGCTAATTTTTTTATTTTTGTAGAGACAAAGTCTCGCCATGTTACCCAGGCTGACCTCAAACTCCTGGGTTCAAGCAATCCTCCCACTTCCGCCTCCAAAAGTGCTGGGATTATAGGCGTGAGCCACCATGCCCAGCTCACCAAATCTATTTGAAAATTAAACTGAGTCATCTGTTTTAAAAGAGTATTTCAAAAATATTTTCAAATACAATGAAAATAAATTTTATTTAAAAGAAATTTCCCAGTGGTTTAAAATTTTTAAAATGCTCAAAATTTTAGTTGTTTAGACTATATCTAGGTGATCAAAATGTATACAGCAGATTCAAATAATCCAATTTTCAATAACTCTACTATCTTCCTAGGTCCATTATAAAGTATTTATGTGCTCCTTCAACCAAGCTCACTGACAAACCTTAAATTGCAAAAAAGACAAAAAGATAAGAGAAATATAAAGTGCTCAAAATAAAACACAAACGCTTTACAATCTACGAGAGCACAAGCACAACCTAAAGTAGGAGAACGCTGGGTTTTTCTCTCAAGATACCAAAATAAAATGAGTCAACCGAATTTGCCAACATGGAAGTTTCTTTACATTCATTCCACAAATCTAAAAAGCTGACATTAATGGGCAGAGATTTGTCCAAGTTTTCCTATATCTTACCTATTTTAAAGAGAAAAATCACCCTCATTTTAATTAAGTTTTTACATGGAAGGAATTACATAATTAAATGAATAATACTGAAAAAATATTCTAAACATCCATATTATTTTCAACAAGTGGCATCTGTTCAATTTTCTGACGTCTAAAACAGGTCATAAAGTCCTTAATACTCAAAAATCCTCCAAAAAAAACTATTTTCAAAAAAAAAACATTAAAACACAGAGGCAAAAGGATAAAACTCAGAAGAGGAAAATTATTCTGGAATTAGGTAATAGTGATCATTGAACAAATTTGTGAATAAAAACCAATAAATTATTTTAAAAATTGATTAAAAATTTAAAAAGAGGGATGGGATTAATAGCTAGGACTACATAAAAATATAAAATATGCCTGTACATCAAAATGCAAAACGAGCATATTAAAAGACAAATGATAAACTAGGGAAAAACCCATGACAAAGAGTTAACAGACTTAAGATGTAAGAGATGTTACAAATCAACGTGAAAAAGATGAACACTCCAACAGAAAAAGAGAAAAAGGACATATGAGGTACGTAAGTGGCCAAAAAACATGGAAAAATGTTCAAACTCATTTGTATTAACAAAACGCAAAACTGAATAATGAGATCATGCTTTCTATCCAACAAACTAGGGGCAGCATGGGGGAAAAACTGCAATGCTCAGTGTTGGTAAAATGTGGAGAAATATCCATTTTCACACAATATTAGGGGAAATATTGTATAACCTTTGAAATTTGATGATATTTTTCTAAAGCCTTAATCCTTTGACTATGTAATCTCTTGTTTATAAATAAATCTATCCTAAGAAAATAATAAGATTATTCATTAGAATGATCAGGACAATGCTATGTTCTAAGGTCAAAAACAAGGAAATTATTTGAATATTCATTAATAGGTGAAATTAATTTATGGTATATTCCTTCAAGGTCAGTAAACTATGACCTGCAAACTTTATCAGGGCTCACCACCTGTTTTTTGATAGTCCATGAGCTACGAATGGTTTTTACATCTTTAAATGATTTAAAGGCAATGAAAATATATGAAATTTATGATATGTGAAAATTATATGAAATTCAAATTTCTGTGTTTATAAATAAAGTTTTATTGGAACACAGCCATAGCCATTCATTTACATACTGTCTCTCTCATTATAATAGCACAGTTGAATAATTCCAACAGAGACCATGAGGCCTGTAAAACCTACCATATTTACTACTAGGACTTTTACAAAAAACATGTGCCAACCCCTAGGATATTCAGGTGGTAGAATTCTACCTGGCCACAAAAGCCATCATTAAATAAAGGATATTTAATGACATATAACTTTGCAGTGTATTAGTGAAAAAAGAAAGTTATAAAATAGTATGTAGGAATGATTCCCATTAAAAAATTAAATGTGATTTTAAAAGGCATATATTCAAGTTCATGCACACACACATGCACACACATGCACGCACACAGAGAGGAAAAGACGAAGATGTATGCCAAGATATGAATAGTGGCTTCCCCTTGGTAGCAGAATTTCTAAGTAGTTTTTATTTTTCTTCATACACATTCTAATTTTCTACAATTAATACACATTACTGTCAATCTCGAAAACAAGTGGGGTATAAATATTATCTTTTAGAAAACAGGAAGTACAATGTGTTTACCTGATAAGATATAACACAAATATATACATAAAATTTAGAAAAAAGCTAGGTGGGGACAAGAATCTAAGGCAACTTAAGCATAGCCTTTTGGGGAAAAAGTAAGTCAGTAAGTAATTCAGAGTTGAGAGATTATTACTAAGGTTATCAAAATATAAAGAGTGCTATGCCATACCACATCATGCCCTGCCCACTTCGTTGGCTTTTTTTTTTTTTTTTTTTTTTTTTTTGAGACAGAGTTTCACTCTTGTCACCTAGGCTGGAGTACAATGGCGCGATTTCGGCTCACTGCAACCTCTGCCTCCCAGGTTCAAGCAATTCCCCTGCCTCAGCCTCCCGAAGTAGCTGGGATTACAGGCGCCCGCCACCACACCCAGCTAATTTTTTTGTATTTTTAGTTCAGATGGGGTTTCACCATGTTGGCCAGGCTGATCTCGAACTCCTGACCTCAGGTGATCCACCCGCCTCAGCCTCCCAAAGTGCTGGGATTACAGGCATGAGCCACCACACCCGGCCTTCGTTAGCTTTAAGACCAAAAATAGGGCTCCCCACCGCAAAAAAAAAAAAAAAATTCATTGTCACGTGGGTGAAGAGGCTCAAGGAAAAAAGTGATCCCCAAATTTCATCCCACTGGTTTTGTAACTGCATACCGAAGAACAAACCAAAAGACTGACCCACCATCAACTTTAAGGGAAAAATTCTCCAAATGATACTATTCATATAAATCCTCAATCTCAAATATTCTTGAAGTCCAAATAATGCCAAAAATTATAGAGAAAAATGTAAATATGTTGAAAGAGGCTGGGAAAAAAATTTTAAAGCAAAACAAGTGAGAAAAAATTAAAAACCTAAGTGTAACAGTTTTTTATGTTCATAACTTTCAAAACAAATTCTGAAATATTCTCACAGGTTTTTATACCAAACATTTTTAGTTATTCACCAAATGGTACTGGGCATCTAGTGCATGTAAAGCAACATATGAGGATAAAAGAAAACAAAAACATAACAGTATAGAGTCTACCTTTATGGACCTCACAGTGTATCAACAGATGAGACACACAAACAACTGTAACATGAAGGAGACAAAAAGAAGTCCAGTGCCACATAAGAAACACAAATGAAGATCAAAAAGAAGAGCAATTATAAACCTTATCATGTATATAGCAGATGCTCTTTCAACACCTAAATACGTACATTTAGTTTCATATTAAAATATTTAAAACATAATTTCAATTAATATCTTACTGATTTTAGGATTTCTGATCTCCTTTTTGATTGAAGAACATTAATCTGAGGGAAAACACACGTGGTTAATCACCCATGCATTATTTTAAAGCTAATCCATAATGCAATATTGTAAAGCTTATTTTAATGGTTTAATACTTTTCGAAAAAGCAAATAAAAACAAAGCTCAAGCTTTTTCATCCTTCAACTATCCTTTTGCAAAACACAGTTAAGACAAACATTCCAGTGAAATTCTCGTACATTTCTGAGCTAAAAGAAAAACTGGTTATTTAACCGATATTAGAGTGATGGAACTATTTTGACATCTGACGCTCTGGGAATTCCATCTTTTTCCCACCCTCTTTATCTAATTGCTCATCAAAGTTTCACATACAACCTAAATGTAAATTCTCAGCACTTTACCACTACCACCATCATGTCTTTTCCAGACTGCTGCAATAGGCTATGAATTAGTCTCTTCTCTGCTTCCATTCTTGACTCCCTACAATCCATTATACACAAGGCAACCAGTCATCTTTTTTTTTTTTTTTTTTTTTTTTTTGACACAGAGTTTTGCTCTTATTGCGCAGGCTGCAGTGCAATGGCACAATCTCAGCTCACTGCAACCTCTGCCTTCTGGGTTTAAGAAATTCTCCTGCCTCAGCCTCCCGAGTAGCTGGGATTACCGGCATGTGCCACCAGGCTCGGCTAATTTTTTCTATTTAGTAGAGCCGGGGTTTCTCCATGTTGGTCAGGCTGGTCTTAACTCCTGACCTCAGGTGATCCACCCGCCTTGGCCTCCCAAAGTGCTGGAACTACAGGCGTGAGCCACTGCGCCAGGCCCATCTTAAAAAATTATAAATAAGATCATGTTACCTCTACCTTAACACCCTCCAACTTCCTACCATGGCCGGCAAGGCCCAGTGTGATGTGGCCCCTACCTACCTTACCTCTTCGACCTAGTTTTCTATTACCTTCCCACTTTCTGTACTCCGACCTGAGCCCGGGGCCACTCCCACCTCAACCTGAGCCCGGGGCCACTCCCACCTCAACCTGAGCCCGGGGCCACTCCCACCTCAACCTGAGCCCGGGGCCACTCCCACCTCAACCTGAGCCTGGGGCCACTCCCACCTCAATGCCTTTGCACTGGCTGTTCTGTGCACACGCCATGATGTTCCGCCCAGATGGGTATCAGGCTATCTCCTACCAATCAGGTCTCTACTTAAATACCATCTCCTCACAAAGGTCTATGGTAGCTTCTTACGCACTGTCTAGTACATCAACCTCATTTATTTTACTCAGAACATTTATAACTACCTTATATTTTCTGATTTGTGTCTTCTCCCTAACCGAAGTGTAAATTCTAGTGAGACCAGGGTCTTTGCCTTATTCCCAGCTGTAGTGGCACACACTAAGCACTCAATAAATATTTCTTAAATAAATTAACAGGTTTTGTTTTTAGAGACAGAGTCGCACTCTGTTGCCCACTCTGGCCGGAGTGCAGTGGCATGATCAGATCTCACTGCAGCCTCGAACTCCTGGGCACGCAATCCTCCTACCTTAGCCCCCAGCAATGTTCCCATCTCAGCTTCCCGAGTAGCTGGGTAGCTGGGACTACAGGTGCACACCACCAGACCTGGCTAATTTTTTTCACTTTTTGTAGAGATAGGTTCTCACTGTGTTGCACAGTCTGGTCTCAAACTCCTCGCTTCAAGCAATCCTCCTGCCTTGGCCTCTCAAAGCGCTGGGATTACAGGAATGAGCCCCTGCACCCGGCCAGATTTTAAGTAAATGTTTTAATTAGACTAAATTTACTGAAAGATCAATAAATTAAAAGATTTGCCTTTTAGAGGATCTCTCCCAACTCCAGAAATTCACAACAAACATTTTATTTTTGTCTGTTATTATCTATCAGCTTAATGAAATGTTTAAAAAAATCATTCACTCTTTGCCAATACTGTCAAAAGATTATACAATATCTTTTTAATATGTCCTTCCCACTGAATTCTGTATTTTATCAAATAATTTTAAAGCACTAAATTTAAAAAAAAAACAGAACAAGAAAAATCTAAGTAACTTTACTTAACCATAAGACTAGTTTCTGGCTGGGTGAGGTGGCTCACGCCTGTAATCCTTGCACTTTGGGAGGCTGAGGTGGGCAGATCGCTTGAGATTAGGAGTTTGAGATCAGCCTGGCCAACATGGTGAAACCCCATCTCTACTAAAAATACAAAAATTAGCCAGGCATGGTGGTGGGTGCCTGTAATCCCAGCTACTCGGGAGGCTGAGGCAGGAGAATCACTTAAACCCTGGAGGCGGAGGTTGCAGTGAGCTGGGATTGCACCACTGCACTCCAGCCTGGGCGACACAGCAAGACTCCTTCTCAAAAAAACAAAAACAGAAACAAAAGACTAGTTTCTTCTGCATGTATTTCAAAGCCTATTCAGTTTAGAGAACTACAATATTCACTTTCAAATGCTCTAAGTAAAGAAGAAGCTGCAAATAGCCTACTACTCAAACACTGAATAATGTTAAAATGCCTGTTTTATATGTCCTTTTTTCTATTTGAAAAAATTAAGTGCTATATAAAATTTTTAAATTTAAATGTTATATATAAAAATAAAATGCTATATAAAATAGGATTTTTATATTATATAATATTTAAATTATATAGCATTTAAATTATTGGAGGGAAAAAGTAAACTCAAATATTTAGAGTAGTTAAGCAAGACAAACTTTATACATTTGGATATCTATTACTTACTATTCTCTAAAGTAGACATAAATGAAATAAAGGCCATAAAATGATACAATAATTCCCATCAGAAAAATCAAACAAACTAATAGTTATTTGTTGGGGGTGGTGGGCATGAGGAGGCAGTGTGAGGATTCCTAACTTACATATGGACACCCAAGAAAATAATGTGTAAGTTTAAAAATAATGAAAATTTTAGCTAATCCTCCCAGTATAAAATTTGTAACATTAAGCCGTTCACTCTCTCAAAAAACATTTACTACATATCTATTTTCTAACCACTGGACTAGAGGCTAGGGATACAATCTAGAAATAGAAAAAATATATAAATAAATATTTACAATAAACGCGTAAGTAGTCTAACTGCAATGTGTACAAAAATACGGCAACACAGAGAAGGCAGAGGCAAAAATTATTCCTTCTAGCCTGGAGAAGTCTGAGTAACCCGGATCACAAAACAGAGAGTGAATTAGTGACAGGGCAGGTAAAAGCAATGCAAGGCAGACCAATTTCATGAGAAGACTTTAATACTCCAGACAAGAAACAGTAAGACTTAGGGCTGCAGCAAAGGTGAAGAAAGAACCAATTTAAGAGGTACACAGGAGGAATTTTCAAGACATTTTGGCAACTAGATATACTGGCTTACAATGATGAGAATATCTGATATAATTCTCTCATTTCGAACTTCTATGAGAGTAAAAAAGTGACACCATTCAATTAGATAAGGGCAAAAGGGAAAGAGAAGCCATTTTGGAAGATAAGAGATTTCAGTTTTGAATACAATGAGAACAAAGTACCTCTGGGGAAAAAACATTTGGTCATCTACCTATAATAACAGGTGGTGATTCAAGCAAGGGGCATGATGAGACTGACAGAAAACAATAAAGTAAGAAAAGAAAAGAATAAAACCAAAGATGAAACCCTAAAAAGGAGAGTGAAAAGGCAGACAAAGGAGTGAAGCCCAAGACAGAACTGGAAAAGAAATAGAAGTTGGGAAAGACCTAAAAGCAGTTTCAGATAAATCAAGATAAAAGAATGTTTCAAGAAGGAGAGTGTGGTCCACCACTGCAGTAAAACAGAATAGTCAAGTTGGTTAAAAACTCAAATACGTCTAGTGAATAAAACCTCTGCATGAGCCACTTCAGTGGGTTAGGCAGGGTGAGTACCCTGTAGTGTGGGCACACTACAGCAGAAAATGGTATAATGTGAGGTAGGTAACAGGACCCAGGAAATACACTACTCCAGTCCAGTATCCTTTCCTCCAAAAGTACAGTCTATTCATCTTAAAAATTTAACTTCCCACTCACTGAACAGGAACTTAATAGAAAAAAAACTTAAAGTTAATTTTCTATTGTTTTGCCAAGTTGCCTAAGTAATTTTTAATCACTAATTTCTATTTGGTTACTTGTATTTTTTCTTAAGAAATATTCTGTGATCATTGTGAAGTAAACAATCTCTGAGGACAACCACTATTGTTTTGTAAAAGGAGATTTATATAAGGTAATTCCCTAAGCATTAAAGTTTTTTTAGGCTTTAAATTCCATGATATATAGAAACACGCAATATAATATGCCTTCATTTCTCATGTCTCAAATACCTTTGGAGACCTATCACTTTCAGCTATAAATTAGACTGGAAGATCACCAACACCAAGCAACTTACCAAATACAGATTTCTAGTTTTTGGTTTTTTTCGTTTGTTTGTTTTATTGTGTGTGTGTGTGTGGTTTTTTTTTTTTGAGACGGAGTCTCGCTCTGTCACCCAGGCTGGAGTGCAGTGGTGTGATCTCGGCTCACTGCAAGCTCCGCCTCCTGGGTTCACGCCATTCTCCTGCCTCAGCCTCCCGAGTAGCTGGGACTGCAGGCGCCCGCCACCACGCCCAGCTAATTTTTTGTATTTTTAGTAGAGACGGGGTTTCACCGTGTTAGCCAGGATGGTCTCAATCTCCTGACTTGTGATCCACCCGTCTCGGCCTCCCAAAGTGCTGGGATGACAGGCGTGAGCCACCGCGCCTGGCCCAGATTTCTAGTTTTTAAAAGCAGCACCTAAAGCAAAAATATGATAACACTACTTCTAGAAAGATTTTTCATTTGGCAATATGGTGAACCTTAGTACCTCTAAGAATCTAATCTAAAGAAATAAGAAGTGTAAAGATGTTATTATCACTCACAATTATTGAAAATTATATTTTCCCTATTTGTGGTGTTCAAAAACTTGAACACCACAAATGTCTGTTACAGCAACTTAGAAGGAACTAGGGGCCCTTATCCTAAAGGAAGTAACACAGGAACAGAAAACCAAATGCCGTGTGTTGTCACCTATAAGTAGGAGCTAAGTTATAGTTCTCAGGGGCATACAGAGTGGTGTAATGTGCACTGGAGACTCGGAAAGGGGGGAAGGTGGGAGGGAGGTGATGGATGAAAAATTTCCTGTTGGGTATAATGTATACTACTGGAGTGACAGATACAATAAAAGCCCACACTTCACCACTATGCAATTCACCATGTGACCAAAAACCCACTTGTACCCCTAAACTTATTGAAATAATAAAACGGTATAATAAAAGATACTTAAATTGACATAACAACTCCAGAGAATAACATATAGCAACTAAAAATGCTTTTTAACATTTTAAAATGGGAAATATAATGTTAAGAGAAAAGAGGCAGAACTCAGAACCAAAGGAATATATATCCATACACACATAGGTACACTAATAGCTACACAGATGGAAATTTTCCACCTAAGATTATGTTTTAACTTTAAGTTCAGAGTAAAAGTATTTATTCTTCCTTAGGGTGATCACTCAAAAGTAACAACCTGTTTAAGTAAGCACTGTCTGAAAACATACACAGTAAGAAACTATATACCTGAAGCACATAATCGAGGGCTATGTGTCGAAAACATTTTCTTGTTGCTGTCAGAATGTTGGTGGCTTCTTCAACTTCATGTTGTTTGTTTCTTTGTACTTGGGCATTTTTTACTAATGCATTTTCTTTTTCTTCACTGACTTTTTCGAATTGCTTCTTGGCATCTTTGAATTTTCTAAGATCTCTAAAAAAAGAAAAACTTAGTGAAACTTTTATAACTTGCTTCATTAAAAAACTTTAGCAGGCTGGGCGCGGTGGCTCACACCTGTAATCCCAGCACTTTGGGAGGCCGACGTGGGTGGATCATGAGGTCAAGAGATCGAGACCATCCTGGCCAACATGGTGAAACCCCATCTCTACTAAAAATACAAAAAAATTAGCTGGTCATGGTGGCATGTGCCTGTAGTCCCAGTTACTCAGGAGGCTGAGGCAGGACAATCACTTGAATATGGGAGGCGGAGTTTGCAGTGAGTTGAGATCACACCACTATACTCCAGCCTGGCGACAGAGCAAGACTCCGTCTCAAAAAAAAAATTTAGCAAAATAACATTTAGAATTGAATTCCTATGTTCCTCCATTTTTTGTTTCACCTCACATTGAAACACATTCACTCTTCAAACTAAAATATGTATTGTTTCTCAATTTTGTATAAATCCTGATAAAGTCAGCTAAAATTTCATTATTTAAATCTACATAACTTGAGATGACAATAAATTATCTAATTAACATTACAGAAACATAAAGTTAATTGTTTTTCTAAAGACAAATTCAGGGACATGTACCATTATTTAACCAAATGAGTTTTAAACGGTAGTATACATAAGAATCACTATAGGGCACTGGTTAAAAATGCAAATTCCAGAGCCCTTTCCGAGAGATTATGATTCTTTAGCCCTCGAGAAAAATCCTAGAAATCTGAGGAGTATTTTTTAAGACACGTCCTTGATTTTACTACCATGGGTGGTCTACAGACCACACTCTAAGAAACAACATTCATTTCTCATGCTGTGGCATGATCATAGCTCACTGCAGCCTTAAAGTCCTGGGCTCAAGCGATCATCACACCTCATGCCTTTCAAGCAGCTGGGACGACAGGCACATGCCACCACACAAGGCTAATTTTTATTTTTTATTTCTGTGGTCTCACATTATTGCCCAGGCTGGAACACATCAATTTCTGAAAGAATCGTTACATCAGCAAAGAATAACAGTATCCCTTTTAATAGTCTGAAAATCTGAAACACTTGGTTCATTAATGATCTTAGTCACATAACATCCCTTTGCTTTTATTTTTCTACTAGGGAGCTAGGTAAAATAACTTGAAGACAAATGATTTTATAAAAACCATAATAAAGTATATGTAAGAAAGACATTCAACTATTTGAAAGATGCCATAAACTGTTATGTGTGCATTCTATGAAGACATTCTGAGTGTTCATCACAAAGTAATTTATAAAGAATCTGGTTGGGTGCCTGTAATCCCAGTGCTTTGGGAGGTTAAGGTAAGAAAACTGCTTTGAGGCCAGGAGTTTGAGACTAGCCTCAGCAACATAGTGAGACTTGCCTCTACAAATAATAAAAAATAAAAGATAAATTAGCCAGAAGTGGTGGTCCATGCCTGCAGTCCTAACTACTCAGGAGGCTGAGGTGGGAGGATCACTTCAGCCCAGGAATTCGAGGTTACAGTGAGTTATGATCAAGCCACTGTACTCCAGCCTGGGTAACAGAGTCAGACCCTGTCTCTATATTTAAAAAAGAAAAAAACCAAAGAAAAGAAACTGTAGTACATAACCTCCAGAACAACAAATTCTAACCTATTAAAACAGTATACTATCTTAATGTGATCTAACACCACTGTACAGCTCTATTATAATAAACTTTAATTTTATATATTCCCAGCCAGGAATCAAAAGAGAAAAACCTGTATTATTAATGTGAAAAAGAAAAACTTTCCTAATATGGAAATTTCTGATTTTTAAAATTTCTAGTTCTATTTTATTTCACAAAGAAAATGTGAGGTGACACAAAATACTCGTAAGTCACAAAAATCATGTACTTTTTTTTTTTTTTTGAGTTTCACTCTTGTTGCCCAGGCTGGAGTGCGATGGCGCGATCTCAGCTCACTGCAACCTCCACCTCCCAGGTTCAAGCGATTCTCCTGCCTCAGTCTCCCGAGTAGCTGGGATTACAGGCATGCGCCACCCCGCCCTGCTAATTTTGTATTTTTAGTAGAGACGAGGTTTCTCCATCTTGGCCAGGCTGGTCTCGCCTCCTGACCTCAGGTGATCCACCCGCCTCAGTCTCCCAAAGTGCTGGGATTACAGGCGTGAGCCACTGCGCCCCGGCCCAAAAATCATGTACTTTCATGGCTCATTCTCGTATATTCCATTATCTTCTCTTCAAAGAAAATACCACATTGAAACAATGGAAAACACAGTTTCAACTACAATAACTAATAGTATTTCAACCACTTTTGGGGTTTGCTTTGATGGTGAAAGAACAATTAGATTATTTACATTAAAAATATTTTTTAAACCTATAGCTACGTATCCTAGCCAAGTATCTTCCAGAACACGTATTTGTGGAATAAGTGATTCACTGAAAGACATCAAGTCTAATTTACTTATAGAGTAATTTAGGAAGAAATGCAGCATGCATTTCACAAAGCAAACAAAATGTCAATATTTTCAATAATTCATGGTATATAACTTCTTCCAAAAGATACGAATTCTCAGATTGATCATTAACTAGTTAATTTTCTTTCCTCTTCACTGCAATTGACTTACTCTTTAACAAAGTTCTGAAGCTGTGCCTTAATTGATCTCTGAGTTTGGTCAAACAGGATCTAAAAAATAAAATGTAATATTAAGTGATTAGAAAAGTAAACAAAATAATTTTCTTATCGTGCTATAAATACCACATCCCTCCATCAGTTCTTCAATTCTAATACCGTCTATATCTCTTCTTGAAGACTACAAAAGAAATAACCATTTAAAAATAGAACCCAAAACAGATTAAGCCAATTTCATCTCTCAGAAATAAAATTACTTCTATTTACAGAAGAAAACAAATCTGCTTTAATATTTAAATAGAATGCTCAAACAATGGAGCAACATAGTTCCTTAATTCAAATTCAGGCTTTGGAAGACAACCTAAAACAGTAATACAAATTCCACTCCATACATTACAGAAATTATTTACTCCAATATATCACAGCATACCAAATGAAAACAGCTCCAGAAACGCCATATACCTTAGTTGAGGTAGAGGTTACTCATTGGGGAAGATGTGGGGACTTAAATGAATATTTTAAATTCAAATAAACATTATATCATCCTTTAGGTTAAATAACTGCTAACAGTAGAGACAAGAGTAAAATTTTATTCCTCCAGATAGTATTTTGCCCAACTTAAATGATGCCATATATTTAACACAGATGGCTCTGTGTATGATAAACATCAAAATGCTTATCATGGGGATTCCACCTTTAATAATTTACAGATATACTTCATTCAGAGTTTGAAATAAAGTTAGATGAACAGGCAGAAATATCAATATCCAAAAGAAAATCCTCCATTCTTTTACTAATTGAAAACAATACCACAATTTCATTATCTCTGAAGCTCTGTCTTCTGTTTTCTCCTGAATACTACATACACACATTCCCCAGGAATCTGGACTTTTCAAAATCTGTCAATTTACTTCCAGAGAGAAATTAAATTTTGTCTGTATTATGTTCAACTCAAAGTACTAAACCCAAAGTAAGCAGAAGAAAGAAAATAATAAAGATTAGAGTAGAAGTCAACTAAACAGAAAATAGAAAGTTAATAGAGAAAAATCAAAGAATCAAAAAATTTGGTTCTTAGCGAATATTGTAAAATTGATAAACCTCTAACCACAGTGATCAGAAAGAAGACGCAAATTTCAAACATTAAGAAGGAGAGACGCGTCTTTATCATTGATTGTATATATATTAAAAAGGTAATCTGTGAAGCTAAGAAACAACTGTAGGCCTGCAAATTCAACAGATGAAATGGACAAATTTTGTGAAAGACAAAAACTCAATCAAGGCTCAATCAAGAAGAAACTGATACCCTGAACACAGCTTTAAAGACAGAGTCTATAGTTTAAAACCTTCCATATCATATAAAGTTAAAATTACATGAACATGAAATATAACAATCCCAATCCTAGGTATGTGGCCAAATGAAATTAAAACTTATGTTCACACAAAAACCTGTACTCCAATGTTTATAGCAGTTTCATTCCTAATTGCCAAAATATAGAAAATACCCAAATGTCTTTCAACCAGTGAATATAGAAACAAACTATGATACATTCAAACAGCAATAAAAAAGAATGATTATTAATACATGCAACAACACAGGTGAATCTCAATGCATTTTGCTAAGTGAAACAAAATTTGTTGGGCATTCAGGAAAGTGCAAGACTGAGTCCCGGGATGAAAAATCAGCGATTTCCACTGATAGGAGGAGGATGGAAGGGTTAATAATGGGGCAACATGAGGGCTTCTGGGGAGTTGATGGAACTGTTGTGCATCTTGATTTTGGTGTGGAGACCCAACTGTATGCATCTGTCAAAACCCATGAAGTTATATGCCACAAAAAAAATCAATTTTGTTATATTTAAATTTTAAAATAACTTTAAAGTATGAAGAATGACAGTGTAAATATTAAACAATAGATTTTTAAATGAATTAAGAAGAAACAAATAGCATATTAACAGGTTGATTGAAAGGACAGAGAAACATAAAACCAACGAAAAGAGAACATCCAATCTTCTCAGGAACACTAACAACATTTAAGAAAATTGACCATATAGTAGGGCATCAAGCAACAATATGACATTATATTAAGTTACACTACAAAGTATTAAAAAGAGAGAACTACTGAAACAGGGAACAATACCGATCTCAAAAATGTTATTCCAAGCAAAAGAAGTCACACATACACACACAGACACACATACATGCAATATGATTCCATTTATATCAAGTTCTAGAAAAAGCATAACTACTTTATGGAAGAAAATCAGAACAGGACTTGCCTTTGGAGGTGTGGGTTGGGACTGTCTGAGAAGTGGTACAGGAGAACTTTCTGGATAACGGTAATGATCCATATCTTAAAAAGGATTTGACTTACATAAGTGGATGGGCTTGCCAAAATTAACTTAAACATACAAATAGGGTTTTTGCATTTAACTGTATTTAAACTTGACCTCAAGAAATAAAATCAGGGCCAGGCATGGTGGCTTATCCCTATAATCCCATTACTTTGGGAGCCCAAGGTTGGAGGATCCCATGAGGCCAGGAGTTCAAGATTAGCCTGGGCAACATGGCAAGACCCATCTCTCTCTATATATACATTTTTAAATGAGCCAAGCATGGTGGCACACACTTGTAGTCCTAGCTATTCAAGAGGCTAAGGCAAGAGAATCACTTGAGCCCAGGAGTTCAAGGTTGCAGTGAGCTGTGATCACGCCACTGCACTGCACTCTAGCCCGAGCAACAGAGTAAGATCCTATCTCGAAAGAAAAGAAGAAAAGAAAAGAAAAAAGAAAACCTGTAAAAAAAAAAAAAACCTAAACCCGGGAATGTATTTGAGAAAGAAATGTTCTTTTGTCTATAAATTATTTTTAAATGCATTAATAATATTGAGGCATGGATAGAGGGAAGGATAAATGAATAGATATGTGATAAAGCAAATGCAGCATAATATGCCTTTGGGGTGAGTATATGGATGTCAACTGTAAAGCTGTTTCAACTTCTAATTATAAAATATCAGAAAGAAATGGCACACATACCTTAAAAAATAAAAAGGAAAACACATCCTACAAAGAAAATACATTAAAAATTAAAAATAAATAAAAAGAAAAAATGTGAAAAACTCCACAAAGATGTCTTCACATCTTCATTGCTGAATTCTACCAAACATTTAAGGTAGAAAGAACAGTACTTCTACACAAACTCTTCAAAAAAAAAATCTAGGCCGGGCGCGGTGGCTCACGCCTGTAATCCCAGCACTTTGGGAGGCCGAGGCGGGCGGATCACGAGGTCAGGAGATCGAGACCATCCTGGCTAACACGATGAAACCCCGTCTCTACTAAAAATACAAAAAATTAGCCGGGCGTGGTGACGGGCGCCTGTAGTCCCAGCTACTCGGGAGGCTGAGGCAGGAGAATGGCGGGAACCCGGGAGGCGGAGCTTGCAGTGAGCCGAGATCGCGCCACTGCACTCCAGCCTGGGTGACAGAGCGAGACTCCGTCTCAAGAAAAAAAAAAAAAAAAAAAATCTATCGGAAAATCTATTCTCTGAGAAAACGGAAGAACAAAACCAAAGACGCTGTAAGAAAAGAAAGTTACGAAGCAATATCCCTCATGAATACAGATGCCAAAATTCTTAGCAATATATAGTAATGACATAATAATACATAGGAAGGAAAATACATCATGACCGACTGGGATATATTCCAGGAATGAAAGATGGATTTAACATTCAAAAAAATCAACATAATTCACCATGTTAACAGACTTAAAAAACAAACTGTATGACAGACACAAAAAAGCACTGCAACAAAAATCTTCCCTTCCTGATTTTTAAAAACTCTCAGGAATATAGACATATAAGGTACCTTCCTTGGCGTAATAAAGGGGACATATGAAAAATCTGTATCTAACATCCTGGCTAGTGGCAAAAGGCTACTTTCACCCTCAGATCAGGACCAAGGCCAGGAATGCCTACTCATCACTTCTATTCAACATTACACTAGAAATTCTAGCAATGCAATCATACAAGAAATAAAAAGCATACAGATTAGAAAGGAAGAATATAAAATTGTCTTTATCCACAGATGATGTGATCAGCTCTATAGATAACACTATGGAACCTGCAAAAAAAACCTGCTAAAATTAATAAGTGAGTTTAAGAAGGCTGTAGAAACAAAGTCAAAATACAAAAATCAGTTGTATTTCTAAGACCAGCAATGAACAAATAGAAACTGAACATTAAAAAAAAATACTGGCCAGGCGCTGTGGCTCACGCCTGTAATCCCAGCACTTTGGGAGGCCAAAGCGGGCAGATCACCTGAGGTCGGGAGTTTGAGACCAGCCTGACCAACAGGGAGAAACCCCGTCTCTACTAAAAATATAAAATCAGCCGGGCGTGGTGGCACATCCCTGTAATCCCAGCTACTTGGGAGGCTGAGGCAGGAGAATCGCTTGAACCCGGGAGGCAGAGCTTGCAGTGAACCGAGATCACGCCATTGCCCCTCCAGCCTGAGCAACAGGAGCGAAACTCCATCTGAAAACAAACAAACAAAAAAAGCCATTTATAATAACAAATAGGAAATGCTTAAGGATGAATTTGACAAAAAATATGCAAGACTTGCACAGTGATGACTACAAAACATGCTCAGAGAAATTAAAAAAAAAAAAACAAATGGAGACAATCTTTCATGCTCTTCTTTTCTAATTTGGGTCCAGCAGAATGGCTCCACAAAGATGGGCGGCAAGAAGAAACATCCTGCCATCGATAAGGTGACCCGAGGGTACACCAGCAACGTTCAGAAGCACACGAATGGAGTGGGCTTCAAGAATCATTCTGCCATCCATAAGGTGACCTGAGGGTACACCAGCAACATTCAGAAGCACATCCATGGAGTGGGCTTCAAGAAGCATGGCCCTCAGGTACTCAAAGAGATCCAGAAATTTGCCATGAAGGAGATGGGAATTCTAGATGTGCGCATTGACACCAGGCAAAACAAAGCTGTCTGGAACAAAGGAACAAGCAATATCTCATAGGTATCCATATGTGGTTTTCCAGAAAACATGATGAGGCTGAACATTCACCAAACAAGCTCTATACATTGATTACCTATGTGCCTGTCACCACTTTCAAAAATCTGTCGAAAGTCAGTGTGGACAAGAACCACTGATTGTCAAATAAAGTGAGCAAATCATACACACACAAATAGACAGAATCATGGCCCTCTACTTTGAGTAACACATATACTATTCAGATTAGAAGACTTATTATTAGCAAAATGTTGATTCACCTCAAATTGATCTATACACTCAACGCAATTCCACTCCAAATCTCAGTAGAAACTGAAAAGTTGATTCTAAAAGTTACATGAAAACATAAAGGACCTAGAATAGCCAAAATAACTTTGAAAAAGAGGAAAAGAGTTAGAATACTCATACTACCTGATTTCAAGACTTACTATGAAAGCTACAGTAATCAATGAAGTATGGTACTGTATAAAGACAGGTAAAGTCTGGGTACAGTGGCTCATGTCTGTAATCCCAACAGTTTGAGAGGATCACTTGAGCCCAGGAGTTGGAGACCAGCCTTGGCAACAAAGTGAGACCCCCCCATCTCGACAAAAATTCAAAAAATTAGCCAGGCGTGTAGCATGTGCCTGTGGTCCCAGCTACTCAGGAGGCTAAGGCAGGAGGATTACTTGAGCCCAGGAGGTGGAGGCTGCAGTGAGTCATTTTCATTTCACTGCACTCTAGCCCAGAAAGCAAAGCAAGACTGTCTCAGGAAAAAAAAAAAAAAGAAAAAAGACAAGCAAAAAGATCAATAAAGCAGAAATTACCCACGCATATGGTCAGCTTTTATTCATTTTTTTTTTTACAAAAGGTGCCAATAAAGATGGGAAAATGTACAGAGCAAGCTGGAGAGCCACATGCAAAGAATTTAATAATAATAGAGAGGAAAAAGAACTTCAACCCTTACCACAGAACATTTATAAAATTTAACTTGAAATAGATCATAGACCTAAACTTCTACAAGAAAACATTGAAAAAAATCTTACTGAATAGGGTTAAGCAAACATTTCCTAACAGAACACAAAAGAAAACTACAAAAGAACAAAATCAATAAACTGACTTCATAAAAAAAAAGTTTGATCTTTAAAAAACACTGCTACAAAAATGAAAAAGGCAAGCCAAAGCATGGAAGAAAATATCTGCAAAACACATAACAACTCAGTAAATATGAAGATAAATCCTTTTTTTTTTTTTTTTTTTTGGGACAGGGTCTTGCTCTGTCGCCCAGGCTGGAGTGCAGTGGTGTGATCTCGGCTCACTGCAACCTCCGCCTCCCAGGTTCAAGTGATTCTCCTGCCTCAGCCTCCCAAGCAGCTGGGATTACAGGGGCATGCCACCATGCCAGTTAATTTTTGTACTTTTAGTAGAGACAGAGTTTCGCCATGTTGCCCAGGATGGTCATGAACTCCTGACCTCAAGTGATCCGCCCGCCTCAGCCTTCCAAAGGGCTGGGATTACAGGCGTGAGTCACCACGCCAGGCCGATAAATCCATTTTTTTTCTTTTTCGTGTGTGTGTGTGTGTGTGTGTGTGTGTGTGTGTGTGTGTGTGTGTGTGTGTGTGACGGAGTCTTGCTCTGTCACCCTGGAGTGCAGTGGTGCGATCTCAGCTCACTGCAAGCTCTGCCTCCCAGGATCACGCCATTCTCCTGCTTCAGCCTCCCGAGTAGCTGGGACCACAGGCGCCCCCCACCACCACGCCCAGCTAATTTTTTGTATTTTTAGTAGACACAGGGTTTCACTGTGTTAGGCAGGATGGTCTGGATCTCCTGACCCGTGATCCGCCCGCATCGGCCTCCCAAAGTGCTGGGATTACAGGCGTGAGCCACCATGCCCGGCCTAAATCCATTTTTTTAATGAACAAAAGATGACACTTCACCAAAGAAGATCCATAGATGGCAAAGAAACAAAATGCTCAACATCATTACTTATTAATAAGGAAATGCAAATTAAAACCATAAACAATTTTAGAAAGTGACTATGCCAAGTGTTGCTGAGCATGTGGAACCCCTGCACTCTTGTACACTGCTGATGTAAAATAGCACAATCCACTTCGCAAAACAACATTTGTGTAGGTTTTAATTTCTTTACAGATATTAACACTTTAAAGAAATGTAAAACAGTCATGTGCCGCATAAAGACATTTTGGTCAAAGACAGGCTGCACATATAACGGTGGTCCCATAAAATTATAGTACTGTATCTGTACTGTACTTTTTCTATGTTTAAATACACAAATATCTACCATTATGTTACAAATGCCTAACGTATTCATTACAGAAACATGCTGTATAGGTTTGCAGCGTAAAAGCAATAGACTACACCACGTAGCCTAGGTGTGTAGGAGGCTACACTGCCTAGGTTTGTGATAAGTACATTCTATGATACTCACACAATGAAGAAATCACCTAACAACACATTTCTCACAATGTTTCACTGTTGTTAAATGATGCGTGACTGTATTAAAAATTAATATAAACATTAATAAAAGAAATTAAATATTTCCTTATTTTCTCTTAGCAATGGCTTACAGTCTTCACTTTAAAAATAGTAAACATTTAAGCATAACACTATCTTACAAACTAGCCGTTTTACACCTGGCTATTCACATAAAGAAATAAAACTATATGCCTACACAGATTTTTACATGTATTTTAATAAGCATTTTTATTTGTAATAGCCAAAACCTAAAAACAACCCCAAAGTCCATTGCGGTAGCTTTAAAATATGACAACAAATTCTTTAACACTGCTTTCTTCAAAAGCAGCCCCAATTCTTTGCTCTTTGAGTGTGGGCTAGATGGAGTGACTTACTTCTAGCAAACAGTATCATGAAGAAGGTAACAATGTGTGACTGCTGAGACCAGGTTATAAAAGGCATTGAAGCTTCCAGCCAGATGCAGTGTCTCAGCACTTTGGGAGGCTGAGGCTGGCAGATCACTTGAGGTCAGGAGTTCCAGACCAGCCTGGCCAACATGGTGAAACCCCAACTCTACTAAAAATACAAAAATTAGCTGGGTGTGGTGGCGCACATCTGTAATCCTAGCTACTCAGGAGGCTGAGGCACAAGAATCGCTTCAACCTGGGAGGCGGAAGTTGCAATGAGCCAAGGTCATGCCATTCACTCCAGCCTGGATGACAGAGTGAGACTCTGTCTTTTAAAAAAAAAAAAAAAAAAAAAAAAAGGCATTGGAGCTTCCTGTTTGCCCATGCTGCTCTTGGATCACTTGTTTTAGCAGTAACCAGATTTCATGTCATAAGGACACTCAAGCATCCCTGCAAAGAGGTCCTTGGTCAGAGGACCAGAGACTGAGGCAATCTCATGAAATTCCTGAGTCAGAGTCACCCAACTAAGCCACTCCCAAATTCCTGGCCCAGAAACTGTAAGATAATACATGCATGTTGTTTCATGCCACTAAGTTTTCAAATAATCTGTTATACAGCAGTAGATAGCTAATATAACCATCCACAGGTAGATGGATTTTAAAACTTGTGATAAATCCATACAAGGCAATCGTATTGAGCAATAAAAAGGGAATGAAGGACTGAAACATGCAATATAATTGGACCTCAAAATAACACTGAAGAAACTAGACCACAAAAGTCCATTTACATACAATTCTAGAAAATGCAAACAAACCAATAATGATAGCAGATTCGCGACAGACTAGGAATGAGGGAAGAAGGGAGAGAAACAGAAATTACAAAGTGGCAAAGAAAAACTTTTAAAGCATGATTGTTATATCCACTAAATTATTTGTAGCGATTTCATGGAGATGTGTGGATCTCAAAAGTTATCAAATTGTATGCTGTAACTATGCAGTTTATGTCAATTATTCCTTAATAGAGTTGTTAAAAAACATCATTATATTCCAAAGAGAAAAGCAGAACATTTTTCTCTTTTTTGCTTTTCAACTTTTTTTTCACTTTTAGGTTCAGGGGTGCATGTGCAGGATGTGGAGGTTTGTTACATAGGTAAACGGGTGTCACAGGGATTTGTTATACAGATTATTTCATCACCCAGATATTACACCTACTATCCATTAGTTATTTTTTCTGATCCTCTCCCTCCTCCTACCCTCCACACTCCAATAAGCCACAGTATGTGTGGTTCCCCTGTATGTGTCCATGTGTTCTCATCATTTAGCTCCCCCACTTATAAGTGAGAACATGTGGTATTTGGTTTTCTGTTCCTGTGTTAGTCTGCTAAGGATAATGGCCTCCAGCTCCATCCATGTTCCTGCAAAGGACATGATCTCATTCTTTTTTATGGCTGCATAGTATTCCATAGTGTATATGTACGTATGCATTTTCTTTATCCAGTCTACCACTGATGGGCATTTAGGCTGATTCCATGTCTTTGCTGTTGTGAATAGTGCTGCAATGAACATACACATACATATGTCTTTATAATAGAACTATATTCCTATGGTTATATACCCAGCAATGGTATCTCACCCAGCTGATGTGAGATGGTATCTCATTGTGGTTTTGATTTGCACTTCTCCAATGATCAGTGATGTTGAGCTTTTTTTATATGAGTGTTAGCCACATGTATGTCTTCTTTTGAGAAATGTCTGTTCATGTCCTTTGCCTGCTTTTTAATGGGGTTGTGTTTTTCTTTATAATTTAAGTTCCTTATAAATTCTGGATATAAGAGCATTATCAGATGAATAGTTTGCAAATATTTTCTCCCGTTCTATAGGTTGTCTGTTTACTCTGCTGACAGTTTCTTTGATTGTGCAGAAACTCTTTAATTAGATCCCATTTGTCAATTTTTGCTTTTGTTGCAGTTGCTCTTAGCAACTTCATCATGAACCCTTGGCCCATACCTATATCCTGGATACTACTGCCTTTAAAATGTAACATTACCAAAATTAAATTTTCTTTTTTTTTTTTTTTTTTGAGACGGAGTCTCCCTCTGTCGGCGGGATCTCGGCTCACTGCAAGCTCCGCCTCCCGGGTTCACACCATTCTCCTGCCTCAGCCTCCCGAGTAGCTGGGACTACAGGCGCCCGCCACCACGCCTGGCTAATTTTTTGTATTTTTAGTAGAGGCGGGGTTTCACTGTGTTAGCCAGGATGGTCTCGATCTCCTGACCTCATGATCCGCCCGCCTCTGCCTCCCAAAGTGCTGGGATTACAGGCGTGAGCCACCGCGCCAGGCCCAAAATTAAATTTTCTATACACTTGAATAGAATGTCAAGTATTTCATGAAATTAGATGTCAGTAATCTAGACTATTTACTGGCTTTGTTTTGGAGACAAGAGTCTCACTCCATCACGCAGGCTGGAGTGCAATGGCATGATGTCAGCTCACTGTAACCTGTACTTCCCAGGTTCGAGCAATTCTTGCGCCTTAGCCCTCTGAGTAGCTGGGACTACAGGCATGTGCCACCATGCTCAGTTGATTTTTCTATTTTTAGCAGAGACGGGGTTTCGCCATGTTGGACAGCCTGATCTCGAACTCCTGACCTCAGCCTCCCAAAGTGCTGGGATTACAGGTGTGAGCCACTGTGCCCAGCCACAATAATGTAGGCTATATACTTTTAATACTTCCATTAGTGTGAAAAGTATGTTGTCAATAAAGCAACAGTTCTGTCTCTGACTTGCCAATTCTCAAGCCACAGCTATCTAACAGCTAATTCTTTTCTTTTTCTTCTTCTTTTTTTTTTTTTTTGGTAGTTATTGTTGTTCTTAAAGCCCTTCCTCATGGACAGCTAACTCTTTTCTATATTAAACTGCTACACAGAAATTCCTCAATTCATCTACTGGTATCTAAGTCTCCAGTCTATACTTTCCCAGGAGAAAATTCACACATTTTCCCATCATAAAAAGTTTAAAAGCCACCAACAGAAAAGCTAAGGTTCACTTATATTTCTGGAAATTAACAGTATTATTCCAAGCAACACATGTATTACAAATAATCAAAAATATGTCAGTTGACCAATCTGCTCATTATAAAATGAACTTACAGAAGTGCATAGAATAATATATGACTCTTTAAAACCAACAGCTCACACTAAAGTTATTCCTCATACATGTATGACCACAGTTAAAGCAGCACTATCTCTGCTCTCTTCAGGAAAGGAGGAAAGCTAAGACGCACTTCAAAGATCTAGTCCAGAAAGGTTAGTAAAAGAGTAGGCTGCATATCCATAGAGAGCATTATCCCCATTTCCAGTTCTTACAAGTAAGGTGACTTTGGCTCTAAGTATACATTTTGTAGTTTCAAGTCCTTGTGATTTATTTAAATATTATTCAGGGCCAGGCAAAGTGGCTCATGCCTGCAATCCTAACACTTTGGGAAGCCAAGATGGGAGGATCACTCGAGGCAAAGAGTTCGAGAACAGCCTAGGGAACATAACAAGACTCCATTGCAACAAAAATTAAAAATAGAAACAAGCTGGAATGGGAGGCAGAGCAATATGGCCAAATAGAAGCCTCCACCGATTGTCCTCCCTGCAGGAACACCAAATCTGACAACCACCTACACAAAAAGCACCTTCATAAGAACCAAAAATCATGTGAGCAATCACAGTACCTTCATATTGCTGAAAGAGGCAGTGAAGAGGATAGAAAAGACAGTCTTGAATTGCTGACCCCAGCCCTCCCCCATGCGCTCGTAGCAACCACAGGGCACAGAGGAAGAATCTGCGCTGCACATGGGGAAAGAGCACAGCAACTGTGGGACTACAAGCCGGAACGCAGTGCTGCCAATCCCGGCAGAACGCAGCCAACGCCAATGAATGGAGCATTTAGACCAGCCCCAGGGACAGGACAATCACGCAGCCTGGAGGTTGGAACTGGAGTTTCTGCAAGCCTCGCCACCACAGGCTAAAGTGCTCTGGGGTCCTAAATAACAGTAAAAGGCAGGCTAGGTCACAAGGACTGTAACTCCTAGGCTAGTTGTAGTGCTGGGCTGGGCTCAGAGCCAGTGGACTTGGAGGTACATGACCTAGTGAGACACCAGCCAATGCGGCTAAGGGAGCGCTTGTGTCACACATCCCCCAATCAAAGGCAGGAAGGCTCCCAGCTCCAAAAGAGATTCCTTCCTTCTCCTTGAGAAGAGGAGAGGAAAGGATAAACAGGACTTTGTTTTGCAACATAAATACCACCTCAGCCACAGTTGAATAAGGCATCAGGCAGAGTCGTGAGGTCCCCATTCTAGGCTCTAACTCCCGGATGATATTTTTAGACACACCCTGGGCCAGAAGGAACCTGAAGGGAAGGATCAGGTCCTGGAAGAATTCACCACTTGCTGACTAAAGAGCCCTTAGACCCTGAATAATCACCAGCAGCAACCAAGTAACACACACTGTGGGCCTCAGCTAAGACTCAGACATGCAGACTTCAGGTGTGGCCCGGCATATTCACAGCTGCGGTGGCTACGAGGAAAGACTCCTTCTGCTTGAGAAAAGGGGAGGGAAAAATAAAGGGGATTTTGTCTTGCAGATTAGGTACCACCTCAAACATAGTTGGGAGGAGCACCAAGTGGGTTCGTAGGGTCCCTGATTCCAGAGAACACTGGACGGCACCTCTGGAACTACCCTAAGCCAGAAGGGAACTCACTGCCCTGAAGGGTGGGCCCCAGGAATGGCGACATTCATGAAAAGCTGAGCCCTTGGGCCTTAAGTGAACAGTGACAACATTGTGGCAGTACTCCCTGTGGGCCTGTGTGGAGGTGGACACAGGGGGTGACTCCACTGCCTGGGGAGAGGAAAGGGATGGGTGGGAAGGACTGTGTCTTTTGATTTCAGTACCAGCTTAAACATAGTTGAATACAGCGCCAGGGAAATTTCTAAGGTTTCCGATTGCAGGCCCTGACTTCCAGGCACTCTGAACCTGTCCGGAGCCCGGAGCCCAGAGGAATTCACCACCCCGAAGGGAAATACACAAGAATGACTAGCTTCAGCCACTCTTGAAATAATGACTATAGCCTGAGTGCCTTAAGAGAACACAGGTTGCAGCCAGGTAATAGTTACAGCAGGACATGGGCAAGACACGGTGCTTTGCTGGCTTCAGATCTGACGAAGTACAGTCCCAACGACGGCGCCGACAGAGAGTGCTTGTATCACCCCTCTCCAAGCTGCAGGCAGCTTAGCATCACCCCTCTCCAAGCTGCAGGCAGCTTAGCCAGAGAGAGAGAGAGAGACTGCACTCATTTTGGAGAAAGTAAGGGAAGAAAACAAGAGTCTCTACCTGGTAATCCAGAGAATTCTTCCAGATGTTATCCAAGACCACAGTATTAGTCCATTCTCACACTGCTATAAAGAACTGCCTGAGACTGGGTAATCTAGAAAGGAAAGAGGTTTAATTGACTCACAGTTCTACATGGCTGGGGAGGCCTCAGGAAACTTACAATCATGGTGGAAGGTGAAGGGAAAGCAAGGCACTTTCTTCACAAGGCAGCAGGGAGGAGAATGAACACAGGAGGAATTACCAAACACTTACAAAACCATCAGATCTCATGTAATGCAATCACTATCACCAGAACAGCATGGGGGAAACCACTCCCATGATCCATTTACCTCCACCTGGTCTCTCCCTTGACACGTGGGGATTATGGGGATTACAATTCAAGATGAGATTTGGGTGGGGACACAAAGCCTAACCATATCAACCACCAAGCTGGTATCTCTATAAGTGTCCAAGAACTACAGCATTACTAGTCTTGGGGTGCCCTCTAATGCAGATACAGCTGTAGGGACCAAAAACCTAGATCATAACAACTAAGTAGGTTTGAATACTTGGATAGCCTTCTCAAGAAGGATGAGTACAAACAAGCCCAGACTGTGAAGCCTACAATAAATATCTAATTCTTCAATGCCTAGATAATCACAAATATCCACTAGCATCAAGACCATTGAAGAAAACATAACCTCATCAAAAGAACTAAATAAGGCACCAGGGGCAAATCGGAGAAATGGAGATATGTGACCTTTCAGACACAGAATTCAAAATAGCTGCTCTGAGGAAACTCAAAGAAATACAAGATAACAGAGAAGAAATTCAGAATCCTATCAGATGAATTTAACAAAGAAATAATTTTTAAAAACCAAGCAGAAATTCTAGAGTTGAAAAATGCACTTGACATTTAAAGAACGTATCAGAGTCTCTTAACAGCAGAACTGATCAAGCAGAAGAAAGAATTCCTGAGACTTATGAGCCCTGTTTAAAAACAGAGAAGAAAAAAGAATAAAAAAGAATGAAGCATCCCTGTAAGATCTAGAAAACGGCCTCAATAGCAAATCTAAGAGTAAGGTAGAAAGAAACAGAAAGTTTATTCGAAAGGATAGTAACAGAAAATTTCTGAAACTGAGAGAAAGATACAAAACTTCAAGTAAAAGAAGGTTATAGAATACCAAGTAGATTTAACCCATTATTAGTTTAATAATCAAATTCCCAAAGATCAAGGATAAAGAAAGGATTCTAAAAGCAGCACAAGAAAAGAAACAATACAATGGAGCTCCAAAACATCTAGCAGTAGACTTTTCAATGGAAACCTTACAGGCCAGGAGAGAGTAGCATGACATATTTAAAGTGCTGGCAAAAAACTTTTTTACTCTAGAATAGCATATGAAGCAAAAATATCCTTCAAACATGAAGGATAATTAAAGATTTTCCCAGACAAACAAAAGTTGATGAATTTCATCAACACCAGACCTGTCCTACAAGAAATGCGACAGGGAGGTTCTTCACTCGGAAAGAAAAGGAGATTAATGAGCAAGAAGAAATCATCTGCAGGTGCAAGGCTCACTGGTGACAGTAAGTAGTACAAAGACAAACACGGAATACTATAACACTGTAATTGTGCTGTGTAAACTACTCCTATCTTAAGTATTAATAGAAAGGTGAAAAGATAAACCAAAAATAATGAGTATACCTTTTCAACAGAGACAATACAATAATATACACAGGGAAACAGTAAAAAGTTACAAAGTGAGGACACAGTGTTAAAGTATTGAGTTTTTGTTTGTTTGTTTGTTTTGAGACAGAGTCTCGCTCTGTCACCCAGGCTGGAGTGCAGTGGCGTGATCTCTGCTCACTGCAAGCTCTGCCTCCGGGGTTCACGCCATTCTCCTGCCTCAGCCTCCCAAGTAGCTGGGACTACAGGCGCCTGCCACCACGCCCGGCTAATTTTTTGTATTTTTAGTAGAGACGGGGCTTCACCGTGTTAGCCAGGATGGTCTCGATCTCCTGCCCTCATGATCCGCCCGCCCCAGCCTCCCAAAGTGCTGGGATTACAGGCGTGAGCCATCGCGCCCGGCCTAAAGTACTGTGTTTTTATTAGTTTTCTTTTTGTTGGCTTGTTTATGCAATCAGTGTTGATTTGCTACCGTAAGATACTATTTGCAAGCCTCATGGTAACCTCCAATCTACAAACATATAATAAATAAGCAAAAAATAAAAAGCAAGAAAAGAAAACATAACACCAGAGAAAATCACCTTCATTAAAAGGAAGACACTATGGAAGAGAAGACCACAAAACAACCAGAAAACAAATAACAACATGGCAGGTGTAAATCCTTACTCATCCATAACATTGAATGTAAATGAACTACACTCTCCAGTCAAAAGACAAACAGTGGCTGAATGGATAAAGAAACAAGACGCAATAATCTGTTGCTTACAAGAGACACATCTCACCTATAAAGACACAAACTGAAAATAAAGGAATGGAAAAAGATATTACATGCAAATGGAAACCAAAAGGAACAGAAACAGCTATATTTATATCACACAAAACAGACTTCAAGAAAAAAAAATTTTTAAGAGACAAAGAAGGTCATTATAATGATAAAGGGTTCAATTCAGCAAAAGAACATAACAAGTATAATTATATATGTACCAAACACTGGAGCACCAAGATATATAAAGCAAATATCATTAAAGCTAAAGGGAGAGACAGACCCCAATATAATAACAGCTGGAGACTTCAAAACCCCACTTTCAGCACTGGACAGATCATCCAGACAGAAAATCCACGAGGAAACATCAGACTTAATTTGCACTACAGGCCAGGTGCAGTGGCTCATGCCTGTAATCCCAGTACTTTGGGAGGCCAAGGCGGGCGATCACCTGAGGTCAGGAGTTTGAGACCAGCCTGGCCAACATGGTGAAACCCCATTTCTACTAAAAATACGAAGCTAGCTGGGTGTGGTGGCACGTGCCTGTAATTCCAGCAGTTTGGGAAGCCAAGGCAGGAGAATCACTTGAACCCAGGAGGCAGAGGCTGCAGTGAGTTGGGATCGTGCCACTGCACTCACTCCAGCTTGGGCGACAGAGTGAGACTCCATCTCAAAAAAATAAAAAAAAAGGAAAAAGAAAAGAAAAAAAAAAATCTGTACTATAGACCAAACAGGCCTAATGAATATTTAAGAACATTTCATTGAAGGGGTGTAGAACACACATTTTTCTTCCCAGCACATGAATCATTCTTAAGGACAGACCATATTGCTAGGTCACAAAACAAGTGGTAAGAAACTCAAAAAAAAAAAAAAAAAAAAAAAAAAAACCTGAAATAATATCAAGGATCTTCTCTGACCACAATGGAATAAAACTGGAAATAATGAGGAATTTTGGAAACTATATAAACACATGGAAATTAAACAATATGCTCCTGAATGACCAGTGGGTGAATGAATAGATTAGGGAAGAAACTGGGCTGGGCGCAGTGGCTCAGGCCTATAATCCCCACATTTTGAAAGGCCAAGACAGGCAGATCACTTGAGGCCACGAGTTTGAGACCAGCCTGGCCAACATGGTGAAACCCCGTCTCTACTAAACAATACAAAAATTAGCCAGGTGTAATGGCACGCACCTGTAATCTCAGCTACTCAGGAGGCTGAGGCATGAAAATCACTTGAACCCAGGAGGCAGAGGTTGCAGTGAGCAGAGATTGTGCCACTGCAATCCAGCCTGGGTGACAGAGCAAGACTCTGTCTCAAAAAAAAAAAAAAAAGAAACTAAAAAATTTATTGAAGCAAATGATAATGGAAACACAACAAACTGAAGCCTATGTATGGGATACAGTAAAAGCAGTATTAAGAGGAAAGTTTATAGCTAAGAGTGCCTACATCAAAAACAAAATACCTTCAAATAAACAACCTAATGATGCATCTTAAAGAACTAGAAAAGCGAAAGGAAACCAAACCTAAACCTAAAGTTAGCAGAAGAAAATAAATAAAGACCAGAGCAGAAATAAATGAAATTAAAAAGAAGAAAACAATACAAAAATCAACGAAACAAAAAGTTGGTTTTTCAAAAAGATTACAAAACTGACAAACCTTTAGCCAGACTAAGAAAAGAGAAGACCAAATAAAAAAATCAGAGATGAAAAAGGAGACATTATAACCCATACTGCAGAAATTCTAAGGATCATTAGAGGCTACTATGAGCAACTATGCACCAATAAATTAGAAAACCTAGAATAAATGGATAAATTCCTAGACACATACAACCTACCAAGATTGAACCACGAAGAAATCCAAAACCTGAACAGACCAGTAACAAGACCGAAGCTCAAATAAAAAGTCTTCCAGGCTGTGCCCGGTGGCTCACTCCTGTAATCCTAGCACTTTGGGAGGCCAAGGTGGGTGGATCACCTGAGGTCAGGAGTTTGAGACCAGTCTGGCCAACATGGCTGAAACCCCATCTCTACTAAAAATACAAAAAAATTAGCCAGGCGTGGTGGCACTTGCCTGTAATCCCAGCTACTCAGGAGGCTGAGGCAGGAGAATCGATTGAACCTCGGAGACAGAGGTTGCAGTGAGCCGAGATTGCGCCACTGCACTCCAGCCTGGGCAACAAGAGTGAAAACTCCATCTCAAAAAAAAAAAAAAAAAAAAAAAATCTTCCAGCAAAGAAAAACCTGAGACCAGATGGCTTTACTTCAAAATTCTACCAAACATTTAAAGAACATCTAATACCAATCCTACTCAAACTATTCTGAAAAATAGCAAAGGAGGGAATACTTACAAACTCATTCTATGAGGCCAGTTATTACCTTGATACCAAAATCAGACAGAGATGCATAAAAAATAACCACACACACACACAAAACTACAGGCCAATATCTCTGATGAACACTGATGAAAAAATCCAGGAATGTAAGGATTCAACATATGCAAATCAATGTGATACATAAAATTAAAGACAAAAACCATACGATGACTTCAATTGATGCTGAAAAAGCATTTGATACAATTCAACATAATAAAAACTCTCAAAAAACTGGGTATAGAAGAAACACACCTCAACATAATAAAGCCCATATACAACAGATCCAGAGCTTGTATAATAGTGAATGGGGAAAAACTGAAAGCCTTTTCTCTCAGATCTGGAAGAAGACAAGGATGCCCACTGTCATCACTGTTAATCAACTTATTATGGAAGTCCTAAGCTAGAGCAATAAGACAAGAGACTAAAATAAAAGCATCCAAATTGGCAAGAATAAAGTCAAATTACCCTTGTTTGCAGATGATATGACCTTATATTTGGACTAAAGACTCTACCAAAAAAACTATTACAACTGATAAATTCAGTAAAGCTGCAGGATACAAAATCAACACACAAAAATCAGTAGCATTTCTATAGGCCAACAGTGAAGAATCTGAAACAGAAATCAAGGAAGTAATCCCATTTACAATTGCTACAAATAAAATTAAATACTTAGCAATTAACCAAAGAAGTGAAAGATCTCCACAATTAAAACTATAAAACATTGATGCAAAATGTTGAAGAGGACACAAAGAAATGGAGAGACATTCTATGTTCATGAATTGGAAGAACTAATATTGTTAAAATGTCCAGGCCGGGCGCGGTGGCTCATGCCTGTAATCCCAGCACTTTGGGAGGCCGAGACGGGCGAATCACGAGGTCAGGAGATCGAGAGACCATCCTGGCTACCACAGTGAAACCCCGTCTCCACTAAAAATACAAAAAAAAAATTAGCCGGGTATTGTGGCAGGCACCTGTAGTCCCAGCTACTCAGGAGGCTGAGGCAGGAGAATGGCATGGACCCGGGAGGCGGAGCTTGCAGTGAGCCAAGATCGTGTCACTGCACTCCAGCCTGGGCGACAGAGCGAGACTCCGCCTCAAAAAAAAAAAAGTCCATACTACGCAAAGGAATCTACAGACTCAATGTAATACCAATCAAGATACCAATGACAGCCGGGCACAGTGGCTCACACCTGTAATCCCAGCACTTTGAGAGGCCGAGGTGGGTGGATCACCTGAGGTTGGGAGTTCGAGACCAGCCTGACCAACATGGAGAAACTCTGTCTCTACTAAAAATACAAAATTAACCAGGCGTGGTGGCGCGCACCTGTGGTCCCAGCTGCTCTGGACGAAGAAAAAAGTAAAAGAAAAATACCAATGACAATCTTCACAAAAATAGAAAAAAAATCCTAAAATTTATATAAAACCACATACACACACACACACACACACACACACACACACACACACACAAACAGAATAGCCAAAACTATCCTAAGCAAAAAGAACAAAACTGAAGAAATCACATTACCTCAAATTATACTACAGAGCAATAGTAACCAAAGCAGCATGGCACTGGCATAGAAACAGACACATAGACCAAAGGAACAGAACAGAGAACCCAGAAACAAATCCATACATCTAAAGTGAACTCATTTTCGACAAAGGTGCCAAGAACATACAACAGGGAAAGGGCAGTCTGTTCAGTAAATAAAGCTCAGACAACTCCAATGCAGAAGAACGAAACTAGAGCCCTATCTCTTGCCATATATAAATATCAAATCAAAGTGGATTAAAGACTTTAAGACCTCAAATTATGAAACTACTAAAAGAAAACATTGGGGAAATTCTCCAGGACATTGGACTGGATAAAAATTTCTTAATACCCTACAGAAGCACAGGCAACCAAGGCAAAAGTGGACAAATGGAATCACATCAAGTTAAAAACCTTCTGCATAGTAAAGGAAACAATAAAGTGAAGAGACAATCCACAGAACAGGAGAAAATATTTGCAATCTATCCCTCTAACAAGGAATTTATAACAAGAATATTATAAAGGGCTCAAATACCTAGGACAAAATCTAATAATCTAATTAAAAATGGGCAAAATATCTGAATAGACGTTTCTCAAAAAAGACATACAAATGGCCAACAGGCATATGAAAAGGCACCCAACATCAATGATCATCAGCGAACGCAAATCAAAACTACAATGAGATTATTTCACGCCAGTTAAAATGGCTTTTATCCAAGGCTGGGTGCAGGGGCTCATGCCTGTAATCCCAGCAATTAGGGAGGCCGAGGCAGGAGAATAACTTCAACACCGGAGATGGAGGTTGCAGTAAACTGACACCCCGCCACTCCACTCCAGCCTGGGTGACAGAGCAAGACTCTGTCTCAAATAAATAAATAAATAAATAAATAAATAAAATAAAGGTTTTTATCCAAAAAACAAGCAATAACAAATGTTAGTGAGGATGTGGAGAAAAGGGTACCCTTGTACACTGTTGGTGGGAATGTAAATTAGTACAACCACTAAGGAAAACAGTTTGGAGATTCCTGAGAAAACTAAAAATGGAGCTACCATACCATCCAGCAATCCTACTCTCAGATGTACATCCAAAACAGAAGAAATCTGTGTATCAAAGAGATATATGCATTCTCATGTTTACTGTAGCATATTTACAGTAGCCAAGATTTGGAAGCAACTTAAGTGTACATCAACAGATGAATGGTTGCAGAAAATGTGGTACATATACACAATGCAGTACTAGTCGGCCATAAAGAAGAATGAGATCCTGTCATCTGCAACAACAAGGACGAAACTAGACGTCATTATGTGAAGTGAAATAAGCCAGGCACAGAAAGATAAACCTCGCATGTTCTCACTTATTTGTGGGAGGTAAAAATTAAAACAATTGAACTCATAGAGAGTAGAATGATGGTTAGCAGAGGCTGGGAAGGCTAGGTGGAGGGTAGGGGGACGTGGAGGTGGTTAATGGGTACAAAATACAGTTAGAAAGAATGAATAGAACCTAGTATTTGCTAGCACAACAAGGTGACTATAGTCAAAAATAATTTAACTGCTCATTTTAAAATAACAAGGTGTATAACTGGATTGTTTGTAACACAAAGGATAAATGCTTGAGGTGTTGGATACCCCATTTACTCTGATTATTACACATTATCAAAATATCCCATATCACATATCCCCTAAATACACACCTACTATGCACCCACAAAAATTTTAAATAAAAAAATGTTGCTAATATTGTTTTAAAGAACAAAATTATCAGGGCATTGTGGCATACACCTACCATCCTGAGGTGGGAGGATTCCCAGAGCAGTGCTATGATCATGCCCCTGCACTCGAGCCTGAGTGACAAAGGGAGACCTTGTCTCTAAAAAAAAAAAAAACACATTAAGTATTACTCAGCTACCATAGCACTCTCTTCTGATGATTCTCCATGACATAATCATTCCTGTCCTTTCCGGAATCTATAGAAAAGGGCAAGGCTATGGCTTGTGCCACTATAGATTCATTGGATCTTTTGGTTAATCTCATTAGGCCTATAATAGATAGGCCTAAAATCAATGAAGAGAAAGAGAACTCTTCTTTGCAATCATCAGGAATTGCTCGCAATATGTCGATGAATATTATTTATTCCTCTCTACCTCATCTGCCTGTAGTAATTTTTTTTTTTTTTTTTTTTTTTTGAGACAGTGTCTTCCTTTGCCACCTAAGCTGGAGTGTAGTAGCGCGATCTTAGCTCACTGCAACCTGCACTTCCTGGGTTCAAGCAATTCTCCTACCTCAGCCTCCTGAGTAGCTGGGATTACAGGCACGCGCCACCACACCCGAATAATTTTTGTATTTTTAGTAGAGATGGGGTTTCACCACGTTGGCCAGGCTGGTCTCGAACTCCTGACCTCAAGTGATCTGCCCACCACCTTGGCCTCCCAAAGTGCTGGGATTACAGGTGTGAGCTACCATGTCTGGCCCTTCTACCTGTACTAATTTGTTTCTCCAAACCTTTTCTTCCTTCCTCTAAGGCAGTGGTTCTCCACTGGCTTAGGGTTGTATCACAATCACATGGAAAACTAAAAGAAAATACAAAGATGCAATCTTGTTGAAGAAACATAGGCTGCTTCTATATTTTTAGGAAGTTTGCTAGATGATTCTGTTATACAAACATTGGTACCAAACTGCTCTACCCAGTGGTTCTCAAATTGGTTGCACATTGAAATAACTTGGGCAACTTTTAAATACACAGATGTTGCAATAACTAGAGACACTGGTAACTCCAGAATCAGTATTTTAAAAGCTTGCCAGGTGTGACCGAACATTACCGCCATCACCTGGGAGCTGGTCAGAACTACAGAATCGCTAGAACCACCCCAGTCTTGTTAGAAATGGAGAATCTGAATCTGCATTTACCAAGATCTCCAGGTGGTTTGTTTACAGGAAACAATCCACTGTTTCTTAAACTGGGCTGCAGACTGGAATGACATGGGGAGCCTTAAAAATTACTAATGCCTGCTTCTTATTCGCAAACAATCTGGTTTTAATTAGCCTGTGTTGCAGCCTGGTTCATCCACCACCATTTTACTGAGAAGAATTCATGAAAGGCAGTTAAACCACTAAGTCACATTCACTAACATTAAAAGGACCACTCTTCAGTGTGTGTCATGGCAGATACAGTCCCCGTAAATGGGAAAAATGAAGGAGTCCTTTACAACAGTCATCAGGACACTCTTTCTGCCAAGGGCTAGATATAATAAGCATTGAAGCTTGTGGGCCATGAGGCCTCTATCACACTACTCAACCCTGCTGCTGTGGTGTAAAAGTAGCCATAGACAATACAGAAACAGAAGAGCATAGCTGTGTTCCAGTAAAAACTTATATGCCCCCCTACCCCGCCAAAAAAAAAAAAAAAAAAAGGCAATGGGCTGGATATGGCCTGCAACGCATGGTTTGCCAAACTGTGCTCTCAAACAGTGGTTTTCAAATGTTAGAATACATCAGAAACACCTGGAAGGCTTGTTCAAACACAGATTGCTAGCTCCCAGACACAGCTTCTAATTCAGCAGATCTAGGGTGGGCTCTGAGAATCTACAGTTCTAACAAGTTCCCAGATGGTGCTGATGCTGCTGGTCCAGGGACCACTCATTAAGAATCAGTTATCTCAAACTTTACTAGTGGTTCTCAAACTTTACTGCCATGTCAGGATCACCTGGGGAGATTTTTTCAATTATATGCTACACTTCAAATGACATAAATAAAACTCTGGGGGAATGGGGATTAGTTGACTATTGTCAAGCTTCCTAACACTGAGTCCTGGCACACAGATCAGGTATTGAAAGGCAACCTATATATATGACCACCATCAATTCCTCCCATCCCTGCAGGTACATGCCACTCTCCCACTCACACGGTAGAGTTGATTTTCCTTACCCTGAATCTGGGGTGGCTCTGAGTCTTGCTTTGATCAAAAGAATGCAGAAGTGATGCGATGTGACTTGTAGGCCCAGGCTTTAAGGGACCATGTACCCACGATTTCACATTCGTGAAGGCCAACTATCACATTAAGAAGTCTGACTAGCCTGCTGGGGAGAGAGGCCAAATGTAGAGAGAGAAGTCCTAGAAGATGAGAGACTCCAAAGGGTGAAAGAAGCTCAGCCAACACCAGTCATTCCAGCCACTCCAGCTAAGGTAGCAGACATGCTGAATCTTTCAGCCACAGTCAAGCCAGCACCAACTAGAGCAGAAGTAAGCTGATCCCTCCAAGCCCCGCTTGGTGGTTGTTTTAAGTCACAAAGTTTTGGGGCAGTTGTTAAACAGTCAAAGTTACTGACAAGATGTTGGTAGCCGTATTTAAGATATTGATGTTTATAAGTTTTTATAGTGATTTTTAAAGCTGCAAACTACTTGGTATAATTCAGAATCTACAACAGCTAAAATTACATTTTGGTACTATTTGTATGCCTGTCTGTTAACTCTCTGGTTTTTTGTTTGTTTCTGTTTCTGAGACCAAGTCTCGCTCTGTCACCCAGACTGGAGTGTAGCGGCTCGATCTCAGCTCACTGCAACCTTCGCCTCCCGGGTTCAAGCGATTCTTCTGCCTCAGCCTCCCAAGTAGCTGGGATTACCGGCATGCACCACTATGCCTGGCTAATTTTTGTATTTTTAATAGAGACGGGGTTTCACCATGTTGGCCAGACTGGTCTCAAACTCCTGACCTCAAATGATCCACCCATCTCTGCCTCCCATAGTGCTGAGATTACAGGCGTTATCCCAGCCACTGTCTGTTAAATTTCTGAATGCAGTAATTACTACTTTGCCAAAGCTGTATTAATTCTTCCTCCTGCATTCCCATTTGAATCATCCAAAACTATATTTTACCACAATTTATGTGTTATCATTTCATGTTATTTTTCACATTTTTCCTACTAATCATGAAATTATATATCGTTGTTTCCATAGCATCATCATTTAGTATTACAGATTCTTATTAGAATATAATTGTTTTTGTTATTTTTCAGCTGTTACTTCTTCATTTTTATTTATCATTGGCTTTTGGTGTTAATTAGCTAAAGTGTGACTTGATGAAATTTCATTTATAGTAACTCCTAACCATAAAAAACATTTCTAAAGAAGAAATCGGCAGAGCACAGTGGCTCACGCCTGTAATCCCACCACTTTGAGAGGCCGAGGCGGGTGGATCACCTGAGGTCAGGAGTTCAAGACCAGCCTGGCCAACATGGCGAAACCCTGTCTCTACTAAAAATACAAAAATTAGCTGGGCATGGCGGTGGGCGCCTGTAGTCCCAGCTACTTGGGGGGCTGAGGCCGGAGAATCACTTGAACCTGGGAGGCGGAGGTTGCAGTGAGCTGAGATCGTGCCACTGCACTCCAGCCTGGGCAACAAGAGCAGAACTATGTCTCAAAAACAAACAAACAAAAAAAAACAGGAAGAAATTAAGTGTACATAATTAAAACTTATTTTAAATAAATTGTAGGCCTTTAGAGATTCAAAAACATTTCTTTAAATCTGATTTTCTGATCATACGTAATATTTATGACACTGACTAAAATGAATTATTGTTTTGTTTACTAAATGCTTAATTTTTTATTTAGCTTTTATTTTAGGTTCAGTGGTACATGTGCAGGTTATATAGGTAAACTCTTATCATGGGGGTTTGATGTACAGATTATTTCATCACCCAGGTAACAAGCCTAGTACTTGATGTTATTTTTTTCCGATCCTCTCCCTCCTCCCACCCTCCACCCTCAAGGGCTTCAGGGACAGTTATTCCCCTCTTTGTGTCCACATGTTCTCATTATTTAGTTCTCACCTACAAGTGAGAACATGTGGTATTTGGTTTTCTGTTCCTATGTTAGTTTGGATAATGGCTTCCAGCTCCATCCATGTTCCTACAGGACATGATCGCATTTTTATGGCTGCACAGTATTCCACAGTATATATGTATCACATTTTCTTTATCCAATCTGTCATTAATGGGCATTTAGGTTGAGTCTATGTTTTTGCTATTGCGAACAGTGCTGCAATGAACACTTGTGTGCATGTGTCTCTATGGTAGAATGATTTTTATTCCTCTGGGTATATACCTTGTAATGGGATTGCTGGGTCAAATGGTAGTTCTGCTTTTCGCTCTTTGAGAAATCGCCACACTGCTTTCCACAATGGTTGAACCAATTTACACTTCCATCAGCAGTGTATAAGCAAGCATTCCCTTTTCTCCACAACCTTGGCAGCATGTGTTTTTTACTTTTTATTAATACTTATTCTGACTGGTGTGAGATGGAATCTCATTGTGGTTTTGAGTTGTATTTCTCTAATTATTAGTGATACTCAACATTTCTTCATAGGCTTCTTGGCTGTGTATGTCTTCTTTTGAAGTGTCTGTTCATGTCCTTTGCCCACTTTTTAACTGGGTTGTTTTTTGCTTGTTAATTTGTTTAAGTTCCTTACAGATTCTGGATATTAGAGCATTGTCGGATGAGTAGTTTGCAAATATTTTCTCCCACTGTAGGTTGTCTGTTTACTCTGTTGACAGTTTCTTTTACTGTGCAGAAGCTCTTTAAGGTCCCAATTGTCAATTTTTGCTTTTGTTGCAATTGCTTTTGGCA
Source organism: Pan paniscus (assembly GCF_029289425.2). NCBI lineage: Eukaryota > Metazoa > Chordata > Mammalia > Primates > Hominidae > Pan > Pan paniscus. Next base: position 193,301,009 of record NC_085926.1, read on the forward strand.
TCTTTGTCATGAAATCTTTGCCAGGGCCTATGTCATGAATGGTATTTCCTAGATTTTCTTCCAGGGTTTTTACAGTTTTGGGTTTTACACTCGAGTCTTTAATCCATCTTGAGTTGATTTTTGTATACAGTATAAGGAAGGGGTCCAGTTTCAATCTTCTGCACATGGCTAGCCAGTTATCTCAGCACCATTTACTGAATAGGGAAGTCCTTTCCCTCATTACTTGTTTCTGTCAGCTTTGTTGAAGATCAGATGGTTGTAGGTGTGCGGCTTTATTTCTGGACTCTCTTCTCTGTTCCACTGGTCTGTGTCTGTTTCTGCTCCAGTACTATGCTGTTTTGGTTACTGGGGCCCTGTAGCATAGTTTGAAGTCTGGGCCAGGTGTGGTGACTCACACCTGTAATCCCAACACTTTGGGAGGCCAAGGCAGGGGATCACTTGAGGTCAGGAGTTCGAGACCAGCCTGGGCAACATGGCAAAACCCTGTCTTATACTAAAAATACAAAAAATTAGCCAGGTATGGTGGTGGGCACCTGTAATCCCAGCTACCTGGGAGGCTGAGGCAAGAGAATCACTTCAACCCAGGAGGTGGAGGTTGCAGTGAGCCAAGATTGTGCCATTGCACTCCAGTCTGGGCAGCTAGAGTGAAACTCTGTCTCAAAAAAAAAAAAAAATAGTTTGAAGTCTGGAATGTGATGCCTCCGGCTCTATTTATTCTTTTTGCTTAGGATTACTTTGGCTATTCGAACACTTTTTTGGTTCCATATAAATTTTTTAAGGTTTTTTTCTAGTTCTGTGAAGACTATCATTGATAGTTTGATGGGAATAGCACTGAATCTGTAAATTCCTTGGGCTGTATGGCCATTTTAACAGTCTTGATTCTATCTATCCGTGAGGATTTAACATTTTTCCATTTGTGCCGTCTCTGATTTCTTTGAGCAATGTTTTGTAATCCTCATTATAGAGATCTTTCACCTCCTTGGTTAGCTGTATTCCTAGGTATTCTATTCTTTTTCTGGCAACTGTGATCAGGACTGTGTTCCTGAATTGGCTCTCGGGTTGGATGTTGTTGGTGTACAGAAATGCTACTAATTTTTGCATGTTGATTATGTATCCTGAAACTTTGCTGAAGTTGTTTATCAGCTGAAGGAGTTTTGGGGCTGAGACTATAGGGTTTTCTAGATATAGCATCACGTCATCTGCAAATAGTGATGGTCTGACTTCCTCTCTTCCTATTTGGATGCCCTTTATTTCCTTCTCTTGTCTGACTGCTCTGGCCAGGACTTCCAATACTATGTTGAATAGGAGTGGTGGGAGAGGGCATCCTTGTCTTATGCTGGTTTTCAAAGGGAATGCTCCCAAAATTCTTTTTATTTTCATTTTTGAGACAGTCTTCCTCTGTCGCCCAAGCTGGAGTGCAGTGGCGTGATCTTGGCTCACTGCAACCTCCACCTCCCGGGCTCAAGCAATTGTCATGTCTCAGCCTCCCAAGTAGCTGGTCATATAGGTAATACAGGCACACACCACCAAGCCCAGCTAATTTTTGTATTTTTAGTAGAGATGGGGTTTTGCCATGGCCAGGCTGGTCTCAAACTCCTGGCCCCAAGTGATCCACCTGCCTCGGCCTCCCAAACTTCTGAGATTACAGGCGTGAGCCGGTACGCCCAGCCCAAAATTCTTAATTTTATAATCTTTCAATAAAATTTACATTGAAACATTTTAAGAAAGCAGAATTACATTCATACAGAAAGATTTGCATGCTAAACCTCTGCAAACACAAAATAAGACACAAAGTTATTTTATGAGATTAGTTACAATAATATCAGATCGAGAAGCTAACTACAAGGTTACTCAATTAAGAGCTACAGCCAGAATGCTGCATACAATTGCAGAACTGTAAACGTACCAGCCTACAGGAAAAAAATGTCAAGAACTTTGTTAATTTCCAAAGCAGAACAAGAAACAGAAAAGGTGCCACATTTCAGTAAGAGAATAACATTTTATGGCATGCCAGATAAACACATGCATAATGACTAATGCTACTCTATCAAAACTTTTTCATTCTGAGTGAAGCTTCTGCACATGAGTAACTGCGCTCAAGCTAATAGCAGAAAGAACACCTGAGGCTGGACACAGTGACTCATGCCTCCGACCTCAGCACCTGGGAGTCCCGGAGACGATCACTTTAGCACAAGAGCTCAGCAGCGACCTGGGCAACATAGTGAGACTGTCTCTAAAAAAGAAAAAAAGCCAGACACAATAGCCCGCACCTTGTAATCCCACTACTCTGGGAGGCTGAGGCAAGAACATCACTTGAGCTCAGGAGTTCAAGACCAGCCTGGGCAACACAGCAAGACCCCCGCTCTACAAAAAAAAATTAGCCAGGCATGGTGGCACACCTGTAGTCCTACTACTTGGAAGGCTGAGGCAGAAGGATCACTTGAGCCCAGGAGATCGAGGCTGCAGTGAGCTCTGATCATACCACTGTACTCCAGCCTTAGTGACAGAGCAAAACTCTGTCTCAAAACAAAATAAATAAACTCTGAATATAGTACCTTAGAAGAGCACTGACTGTTTTGCAAACTACCTAAAGAAATGCCTAATAATAAACGGCATGAACCCGGGAGGCGGAGCTCGCAGTGAGCCAAGATGGCACCACTGCACTCCAGCCTGGGCAACAGAGCGAGACTCCATCTCAAAAAAAAAAAATAAGCCTAATGATAAAAGTAAAAATGCTAAAGAAAAACTGTGAAACAAAAAAGATATTATGGAAACACTGTAATTTTGCATACTGATAGTGTAGCTAACAATGACTACAAGATGTAAACTTACATTAAGAATTTATTTGGAGCCAGGTGCAGTGGCTCACATCTGTAATCCCAGCACTTGGTGATGTGGGAGGATTGCTTGAGCCCAGAAGTTCGTTTAAAAATAAAAATAAAAAATTTATTTGGAAAACTCTGATGATCTAGTAAAATATTTTACAGAGGATCTTTCATATATAAAAGTATGCATGTAGATATGATACATATTAATCCCAAATTAAATGTTATCAAAATGATAAATAATCTAAGACTATTTAAACATTTAGTATCATCAAAGAAATACTATGAGAATATCACTGTCTTCTATTTCACACAAAAGTGCACTGACTTCCAGAGAACAAATTTTGCTAAAATTTATGAATTAAAAGTAGACTTCAAACAGCTTGGGAGGAATAATTCTCAACTTGCAGGTTTGTTTAACACTAGTTATTGACTTTAAAAAATGGCTTTACTAACTGGCACCCTGCTATCTGATTAACTTATATGAAGCAGTCCTTAAAATTTTTGACAATTCACATATACTGCCAGGGACAGTGGCTCACACCTGTAATCCCAACACTTTGGGAGGCCGAGGCGGGTGGATCATTTGAGGTCAGGAGTTGGAAACCAGCCTGGTCAACATAGTGAAAGCCCATCTCTACTAAAAGTACAAAAATTAGCCAGGTGGTGGACACCTATAATCCCAGCTACTCAGGAGGCTGAGGCAGGAGAACTGCTTGAGCCCAAGAGGCAGAGGTTGCAGTGAACAGAGATCACGCCATTGCACTCCAGGGCAACAGAGCAAGACTCTGTCTCAAAAAAACATACACTGACAAACTTTATGGATTCAGAATGTGGAAACATGAGGCTGAAAATGAGTCACTAAGTGAGTCAGTGCTGTCGTCTGAATTCAAAAAGAGAATTATTAAAAGTAGGCAGAAGGGGGAAAAGGTAGAGCAACTTCTGTGTAAACTTGCAGAAAGGCTTCATTATTTTATTCAAAATCCATCCAGGTCAGGCACTGTCGTCCTAGCACTTTGGGAGGCCAAGATGGGTGGATCACTTGAGGTCCGGAGTTCGAGACCAGCCTGGCCAACTTGGTGAAACCCCATCTCTACTAAAAATAAAAAATAAAATTAGCCAGGCGTGGTGGCAAGCGCCTGTAGTCTCACCTACTAGGGAGGCTGAGGCACAAGAATCACTTGAACCCAGGAGGCGGAGGTTGCAGTGAGCCGAGATCATGCCACTGCACTCCAGCCTGGGGGCTAATCGAGACTCCATCTAAAAAACAAAAAATCCAATTTATCCCAGAAAATATAAGCATTACTTGTGTCAGTCAGAGAAAAAGAAGAGCACTTCCATTTTATGAATGATTGTCTCTTTGAACTACAACTTAAGAAGATGAAATTATTTAAGTTCTAATTACATGTGAGAGAGGAGCTCCTGAGAGTTAGGGGAAAAGGGCAACAAATATTCCTCTGCCTTTTGCTAATATGCCTATATAGGCAGTTTCTCGTCATTAACAATGACCAATAATTTGAAAGGATCATCAATTTTAAATCTTGATCAGGAATTGCTTGAAAATATTTCATGCAGAAGACCTTTTTTTTTTTTTTTTTTCTTTTTTGAGACGGAGTCACGCTCTGTCGCCCAGGCTGGAGTGCAGCGGCACCATCTCGGCTCACTACAAGCTCCGCCTCCCGGGTTCATGCCATTCTCCTATCTCAGCATCCCATAGAAGACCTTTTCTTTTTTTAAAGTTAAGTTTATTGAAGCAAGCTCAGCCTTATTTTTTAAAACATCTGGACCATGCGTACTGGCTCACTCGTGTAATCCCAGCACTTTGGGAGGCCAAGGCAGGCAGATCACCTGAGGTCAGGAGTTAGAGACCAGCTTGGCCAGCATGGTAAAACCCCATCTCTACTAAAAATACAAAAATTAGCTGGGCCTGGAAGCAGGCACCTGTAATCCCAGCTACTTGGGAAGCTGAGGCAGGAGAATCGCTTGAACCCGGGAGGCAGAGGTTGCAGTGAGCTAAGATCGCACCACCGCACTCCAGCCTGGGTGACAGAGTAAGACTGTCTCAAAAAATAAAAAATAAAGTCCTCCCTCTCCCCTCTCCCCACGGTCTCCCTCTCCCTCTCTTTCCACGGTCTCCCTCTAATACTGCCGCCATCTCTGCTCACTGCAACCTCCCTGCCTGATTCTCCTGCCTCAGCCTGCCGAGTGCCTGCGATTGCAGGTGCGCACCGCCACGCCTGACTGGTTTTCGTATTTTTTTGGTGGAGACGGGGTTTCGCTGTGTTGGCCGGGCTGGTCTCCAGCTGCTAACCGCGAGTGATCCGCCAGCCTCGGCCTCCCGAGGTGCCGGGATTGCAGACGGAGTCTGGTTCACTCAGTGCTCAATGGTGCCCAGGCTGGAGTGCAGTGGCGTGATCTCGGCTCGCTACAACCTCCACCTCCCAGCCGCCTGCCTTGGCCTCCCAAAGTGCCGAGATTGCAGCCTCTGCCCGGCCACCACCCCGTCTGGGAAGTGAGGAGCGTCTCTGCCTGGCTGCCCATCGTCTGGGACGTGAGGAGCCCCTCTGCCTGGCTGCCCAGTCTGGAAAGTGAGGAGCGTCTCTACCCGGCCGCCATCCCACCTAGGAAGTGAGGAGCGTCTCCGCCCGGTGGCCACCCCGTCCGGGAGGGAGGTGGGGGGGTCAGCCCCCCGCCCGGCCAGCCGCCACGCCCAGGAGGTGAGGGGCACCTCTGCCCGGCCGCCACCCCGTCTGGGAGGTGTACCCAACAGCTCATTGAGAACGGGCCATGATGACAATGGCGGTTTTGTGGAATAGAGAGGGGGGAAAGGTGGGGAAGAGATTGAGAAGTCGGATGGTTGCCGTGTCTGTGTAGAAAGAGGTAGACATGGGAGACTTTTCATTTTGTTCTGTACTAAGAAAAATTCTTCTGCCTTGTGATCCCGTTGATCTGTGACCTTACCCCCAACCCTGTGCTCTATGAAACATGTGCTGTGTCCACTCAGGGTTAAATGGATTAAGGGCGGTGCAAGATGTGCTTGAAGGCAGCATGCTCGTTAAGAGTCATCACCACTCCCTAATCTCAAGTACCCAGGGACACAAACACTGCAGAAGGCCGCAGGGTCCTCTGCCTAGGAAAACCAGAGACCTTTGTTCACTTGTTTATCTGCTGACCTTCCCTCCACTATTGTCCTGTGACCCTGCCAAATCCCCCTCTGCGAGAAACACCCAAGAATGATCAATAAAAAATAAATAAATAAATAAATAATAAAAAATAAATAAAAATAAAATATCTGGACATGTTATACACATTCAATACATAATATCTTCCCTAATACTGTGTTTTCTAAAAATATAATTCCATTAAAAAGAACCTTAAAATTTTTTCACCCAGATAGGTGCCCTTATCTCCCCATGAAGTTTTCTCCAGTGTTCCATACAAACATGACTATCATTTTCAATCTGTGCCATGAGATGAGATGAGTTGTGAAACACTGAAAGTACCCTGTTCTCACTGCCTAAAACCATTTGTTGAGTGACTAAGTGTACAGCTCTAAATTGAAAAATCAAATGTACAAAAAGAAAAAAAAATACTGGCCAGGCACAGTGGCTCACACCTGTAATCCCAGCACTTTGGGAAGCCAAGGCAGGATGATCACTTCAGCCCAGGAGTTTGAGACCAGCCTGGACAACGCAGCAAGACCCCATCTCAACAAAAAAATTAAAAATTAGCTGAGCACAGTGATGCATGCCTGTGGTCCCAGCTACTCAGAAGGCTGAGGCTCCTAGGAGAATCACTTAAGCCCAGGAATTCAAGGCTGCAGTGAGTTATGATCACGTTACTGCCTAGGCAACAGAGCAAGACCCTGTCTCAAAAATGATTGACAGACAGACAGACAGCAAAAAGAGTCATACATGTTCATAGAATTTATGTAGCAAATCAACGTTAAAGCTGCATTCAGCAAAGATAATAATCAAATAAATATTCCAAGTTCCTTATACCAACAGCAAATTAGAATCCAAAAGTGTCATCAATGGAGTCACCAAAATCTCTTAAATTCTAGGAAAATAAGCCACTCTTCGAACCAATTCTAATATCTAGTACAATGTAGCATACCTAACCTGCTCTGAAAAAGTCAAGTGTGTTCACATCTTATAAAAACATATGCATTAAGGCCAAGTGCAGTGGCTCACACCTGTAATCCCAGCACTTTGGGAGGCCAAGGTGGGTCGATCACTTGAGGTCAGGAGTTCGACACCAGCCTGGCCAACATGGTGAAACCCCATCTCTACTGAAAATATAAACGCTAGCCGGGTGTGGTGGTGGGCGCCTGTAGTCCCAGCTACTCGGGAGGCGGATGCACAAGAATCACTTGAACCTGGGAGGTGGAGGCTGCAGTGAGCCAAGGTCACGCACTCCAGCCTGGGCAACAGAGCAAGACTCCGTCTCAAAAAAGATATATATATATTGTGATAAAACAAAAGAATTTTAAACATAATACTCCTGAGGAAGGAGAACCACTTGAACCTGGAAGGTGGAAGTTGCAGTGAGCCAAGATCGCACCACTGCACTCCAGCCTGGGAGAGAGAGCGAGACTCCATTTCACAAAAACAACAACAACAACAAAAACATATGAGTTAAAGAGAAACCTAGGATATTCTCATTCTAAAAGGAATAAGAAGAGTTCTATCCATTTTTACAGATAAATAAATAAATTACATGATAATCTAAATGATTTATTTTATTAAATGACTGGACAATCTGACTCCAACATATGTTTAATCTTTACGTGGCTAATAACACAAATGGTTTTATTATTTTCAAACATTTAAGCCCACAAAGTTGGTAAATGACACCTCTGGAACATCCAGACTTTTATCCTTACACAAACTGATACACCAAAGCCCAACTGTTATGAGCTCTGCTAGAGAATCTAATGCAGGTTACACTATTTATTATCTTTTAGAAAGCAGTTTTTCCTAATCATCCTTTATATTGGGATGCTATGTAATTAGAATTCCAGAGAATGCTACAAAATAAAGCATTTTATGTAACTAGGCTTTTCCTACATGTTAACAAATGGCTCTGAGACCAAATTTAAATCTTATAATAAATGCCTCCTGATTTTATAAATTTTTAATAATGGAAAGTCATCTAGTAACTCCCCTTCATTTTACAGAGGAGGAATGTAAATCTTTATTTTTTTTGGAGACAAGGTCTCACTGTGTCACTCAGGCTGGAGTGCAGTAGTGCAATCACAGCTCACTGTGGCCCCAGCTTCCCAGGCTCAAGTGATCCTCACACTTCAGCCTCCTGAGTAGCTGGGATTACAGGCATGAGCCACCACACCCAGCTAATTTTTCTATTTCTTGTAGAGACCGAGTTTTGCCATGTTGCCCAGGCTGGTCTCTAATTCCAGGGCTCAAGCAATCAAACCACCTCAGCCTCCCAAAGTGCTGAGATTACAGGTATGAGCCACCACGCCCAGCCTACAGAGGAGGAATGTAAATCTCAGAAAAATTAAATGACTTCCCTAAAATGAGAATTATGTAACTACCGGAAGTATAACAGTAAACAAGGTAAGTGTTATCCCTAGCCATCGTCTAATTAAAGTGAAGTATAACAGGGCTATGATGAGGGAAGAACTTTTGCCACAAATATAGGAATTCTAGTTCAAGTGACACAAGTCATTCCTACTGAAAAAAATTTAAAGTATTGGTTACAAAACAACAAAAAGGCCAGATAGAATAGATGGTATATTAACTATAAAAAGAAGAAAATTAAAAGAAAGTAAACCAAGGACTCACAATTTCATTTTTATATCTATTAAAAAGAAAATTTCTGAGACGCTGTCAAAAATAATAAGGGAACAAAATACACACTGGACTTCTGGGTATAGTGTCAGACAAAAAGTTCTTCATGTATAGAAACATGTACGTAAACACAAACAAGCTGACCAACATATAGCCTTCAGACCTCCAGGCAGACGGACAAAGAGTGGTTTTTTTCTTAGCATACAAATTATCTTTTTAAAGCAACATGAGTTTTACAGTCAACAGAGAGTATGAGGTTTCTCAAGTTTAAGGAATAGTGAAAAAGAAGAGGGAGGGAGGGAGGAAGGGAGGAAGCGGAGGAGGAAGGGAGGAAGCGGAGGAGGAAGGGAGGAAGCGGAGGAGGAAGGGAGGAAGCGGAGGAGGAAGGGAGGAAGCGGAGGAGGAAGGGAGGAAGCGGAGGAGGAAGGGAGGAAGCGGAGGAGGAAGGGAGGAAGCGGAGGAGGAAGGAAGGGAGGAGGAGGAAGGGAGGAAGCGGAGGAGGAAGGGAGGAAGCGGAGGAGGAAGGGAGGAAGCGGAGGAGGAAGGGAGGAAGCGGAGGAGGAAGGAGAGAAAGAAAAGTGAGAAACGTGGAATCTGCTTAGGTTTCAGGAATGTAGGTGCACATTAAGATTAAGAGCACTAGTATTAAAAAGACCAATCTCAGCTGGGTGCAGTGGCTGACGCCTGTAATCCCAGCACTTTGGGAGGCCAAGGCAGGCAGATCACGAGGTCAAGAGATCGAGACCATCCTGGCCAACATGTTGAAACCCCGTCTCTACTAAAAATACAAAAAATTAGCTGGGCGTGGTGGCACGTGCCTGTAGTCCCAGCTACTCCAGAGGCTGAGGCAGGAGAATCCCTCGAACCCAGGAGGCAGAGGTTGCAGCGAGCCAAGATTGCGCCGCTGCACTCCAGCCTGGCAACAGAGCGAGACTCCATCTCAAAACAAAAAACAAAACAAAAACAAACAAACAAAAAAAATCTGTATTCCTCCAAAGGAAATAATACATATATACCTTGCTTCAAGGCCAGGTGCAGTGGCTCACGCCTGTAATCCCAACACTATGGAAGGCCAAGGCGGGTGGATCACTTTAGGCCAGGAGTTTGAGACCAGCCTAGCCAACATGCCAAAATCCCATCTCTACTAAAAATACAAAAATTAGCCAGGCATGGTGGTACATGCCTGTAGCCCCAGCAACTTTGGAGGCTGAGGCAAGAGAATCACCTGAACCCGGGAGGCAGAGGCTGCAGTGAGCCAAGATCGCACCACTGCACTCTAGTCTGGGAGACAGAGCCAGACTCTGTCTCCAAAAAAAAAAAAAATTATTTGCCAAAAGTTTATCTTAATCATAACTTTTCACATTTAAAACCATAACAAAGAGCAAGGTATTATTATATAAAGAAATAGCATAAGATTTACTGCTTTAAAGAAAAGGAGAGGAATATTTCGAAGGATAATAAATTATAGAAAAAACATTTAGTCTATTATGTCAATTTAAAGTCAATCGCTTATATAAAAAAAAAAAACTTTCTTACTAAATTACATTTGGTTTAAAGAGAAATCAAATATACCAAACACTGCCATCTAAATTCAACAGAAGGCAAAAAGAAAACTATTATGTGGTCAAATTGGTGTCAAATACAAGAGCTAAAACCATAAAACTCTTAGAAGAAAACCTAAGGGTAAATCTTTATGACCTTGAATTTGGCAATGGATTCCCTTACACATAACACCAAAAGCACAAACAACAAAAGACAAAATAGATAAACTGAACTTCAGACTTCATCAAAACTAAAAACTTTTGTGTGTCAAAGGATATTTTCAAGAAAGTAAAAAAGAAAACCTACAAAATGAGAGAAAATGTTTGTATAACATATACTGATAAGGGTTTAATACCCAAACTATGTAAAACAAGTGTAAGTCAACAACAACAACAACAACAACACAAGCCCAATTAAATAACTGACAAAGGGACTGGGTGCAGTGGCTCACACCTGTAATCCCAGTGCTTTGGAGGCTGAGGCGGGAGGACGGCTTGAGCCCAGGAGTTCAAGACTAGCCTGGGCAAAAAAACAAGACCTAATCTCTACCAAAAACAAACAAACAAACAAACAAAAAAATTGGCCTGGCATGATGGCACATACCTGTAGTCCTAGCCAATTGGGAGGCTACAGTAAGAGGATCACTTAAGCCTGGGAGTTCCAGGCTGTAGTGAGGTATGACTGTGCCATTGCACTCCAGTCTGGGTGACAGAGTGAGACCCTATCTCTAAATAAATAAAGAACTTCAATAGACAACAATGGTAACAATGACAGAAGATACACAAAAAACCAGTAAGCACATAAAAGATGCTCAACTGCATGAGTCATTAGGGAAATGCAAATCAAAACCACAATGAGATACCACTTCACACCTACTAGGATGGTTATAATTTTTTTTAAAAAATTGACAATAGCAAGTGTTGATAACGATGTGGAGAACTTGGAACACTCAAACACTGCTGGTGGAAATGTAAAATGGTACAGTCTCTGTAGAAAACAGTTTGGCAGTTCCTCAAAAAGTTAAACATAGAATTACCATATGACCCAGTAAGTCTACACCTAGGTACATGCCCAAAAGAACTGAAAACAGGCACTCGAGCAGATACTTGTACATGTCAATATTAGCATAGCTAAAATTTGAACTATAATTAAAATAAACATTGTCATATTACTGCATCCTAGATACGCTAACCAACAAAAAAAATTAAAATCAAATTAAGAACCAAAAACAAGCAGATTTTATGAAGATTATAAGTATTGATATTTTTATTACAGACAGCGGCTAATAAATTTTAAAGCACTGATTAATTATACAACAGCCATATCAGTTAAGCTTTTTAAAAAATATAAGAAACATACAGCTTACAAGCTGCCATATTTGCAGTAAACTTTTGCAAACTTTGTAAAGGAATTTTGTGACACTCCCAAAGTAATATATATCCCTCATTCTTGAAGGATAAATGCCCACAAATCTTAAACACACATATAAATAGCTCGAAGAATATAGCACTCTTTAATATTGGTAATTGTTTAGATAAAGGGGATATATTGGTAAGTATCTAAAAAGAAACAGCTACATTTAAAATGACTTTTACTTCTTTATTCTTAAGTACATGCTTAAAAATTTTACAAAGCCACAACTTAAAGGGAAAAAATTTAACTTTTGGGTATATGTCCTTCAATGATATTAAGTTCACTATATTAGAATGGAAAATAATACTCTTATTCTCTTCTTTCACACGCATGCATGAGCACACACACTCACACACAAATACACACACAGCGTACATTTTAGATTCACCCAACTAAAAAGTTGACGACCAATCAAAGCCATGTAATTCCCTTTTAGTCATTTCATAAAATATTGCGACTCAAGAAAAATACTAAAATGTTAATATGGTCATAGTAACACCTACTTACTGACACTTACTGTGTGAAAATTTATCATTTCTTGAAGACTGTCAGAAAACTTGGTCAAACTTGTCTATGAGAAAAAAAGCAAAAGAAAACCAAATCATTTATGAGCCACTTAAATAGGTCACAAAAATGTGACCTCTGAATTTCTGACAGAAGATCCAGTTACACTGTAAACAGTAACATTTATTTCCAATGACAATCTCACACTACCTTATGGGTACACTCTGCAGAGGTCACCTCTACACGTGGTAACAAATAAAACCCTAAAAATGTGAAAGAATTAATATTGCCCCTTCAACGGTATTATGCTAACAATAGAAATGGCAAATATAAACCTAAGGCAAAATTGTTTTGCGTGTATCAAGATGGCCCATGTAGGCATCTAGAATCAAATCATCATCAAACTACACCCATTTCTTCACCAGTTATTATTTCTCATGAAGAAATATAACACCACATAGTATACCAAGGAATCTAAGCTAACCCAGCATAAGCTGGCTAATCAGAACCTATACAGCCCCCTATACATACAGTTAAGACGCTGTACTTAGGTTAATGCTCTCTGCGTGCCCCTATAAGCAGCTACTAGTAGGCGTGATCTTGATCTTCCTGCTCAGGCCCTCTGACAGGTGCTTCAGCTCACCTAGCAGCAAGTAAACTTAGTAAACTAACCACAACAATGAGAAACTAGGTGAGAAGAGCCATGCTAGATAATGCGCAATGCAAATCAACCATCACCTTCTCTTAGAAAACAGAATCATACAAGAGAGCACCAAGGGGTGACCACTTTTCTACTTCTAATTTTAAGTATCACCATAACTATAAATCAGGTAGATTAATGCACAATTCTTTAATGTCTTATTGCTTTTTTTTTTCATTTTTAACTGCAATTTTAGTAATACTAACCTCAACGACAGCATCATTACTAGAATACTGAGCCAGGTCTCGAATCCCATTCATGAACTGTTTATTTGCAACACAAAAGGCTTTTCCAGTATCAATCATTGCAATACAAAGTTTCACAAGCTGAAAAAGAAAAAAAAAATTCATCAGGTTGAAGATAGTTTTACAAATTACTTAGTTGAACAAGTGTTGGCAGTAACTATATGAGGTGACCTAGTAAAGTTCAATTTGTTTCATCAATAAACTCAAAACAGACTAATTGAAAAGTATTCTTTTTTCCTTCAGCTTATAAAGTAAATTCATAGCAGAGCTGTACCAAAAAAGTTGACCATTTAGGATCCAGAGGCTGTGTGATAACAACAACAAAAGTATTTCGGAGGAAAGGTAAGTAAACTGGTATGATAGCTTAGTGATCATTTCAATATTAGTCTATCAACGCAGATGGCTAAAGTGATTAATCAACCATGTACTCAAAAAAAAAAATGTCTCTAATACCTATTGTTCCAGGCATTGTCTAAGCCTTAGTACCGGGCTCTTCTCTTTCTTTCATCTTTCTCTTTCTCTCTCTCCCTTCCTTCTTCTTTTCGTTCCCTTTATCCCTCCATCTCCCTGTTCTTCCATTCCTTCCTTCCTTCTTCTTTTTATTCCCTTTATCCCTCCATCTCCCTGTTCTTCCATTCCTTCCTTCCTTCTTCTTTTTATTCCCTTTATCCCTCCATCTCCCTCTTCTTCCATTCCTTCCTTCCTTCTTCTTTTTATTCCCTTTATCCCTCCATCTCCCTGTTCTTCCATTCCTTCCTTCCTTCTTTCTCTCCTTTCTTTCAGACACAGAACATTTTCTTTTACCAAAATCTTGGGTAAATGTCAAATATTAAAAAACAGATAAAAGTGAAACTGTTCTAGACAAAGGAGAGAAAAGTACTGAGGGGATGCAAAGGGGGGTCACCAAGAAGAGGATAAAGAGCCAAGAAAAACTTTAGAAAACTCCTGAAGGATCTCAAGAGCATAAATTAAAACTGCTGCCCTGAGACCTAGGGGAACAGAAAACGAAAACATCATCTCTGCTCTCAAAAACTCTAATTCTATAATTCTAACAAGTAGATAAATTCTACAGAGCACAAACACAACTACTATGACAAAACTATGCACGGGAAAAAAAAAAAGGAAGACCATCTAACGAGGGCTGTGGGGACCAGGGAAGGATGCCTAGAAAAGGCAACAGAAGATATTGCTATACTGTTAAGGGCTTTTGATTTACCAATGTGCATCCAAGAGGGGAGGTATATAATATGTAGCAATTCCCAAAAATATTTGACCATGGAATTCTTGTTAAGAGGAAGCATTATTATATGACCAATATTCCACAAAACCCACTGCGAGAAATGCTGGCACAGATGTCTTTTAAATTGTTTGCTATTTACAATATAAAATAAAATGTCTTGCCAGAAAAACTGATTCCAAAGTTCATATGGAGTAACCACTATGCGAGAAGAGCAAAAAAATATTTGAAGAGTAATAAGGTAGGAACATTAGTACTATATGATATTAAAATATATTATAAAAAGATAGTAAATAAAAGTCTGGTAGTAAACGCAAATAGACAAACTGATCAATGTAAAAGAATACACAGTCAAAAAAACAGATACAAATATGCCATATTTGATTAAAGTAATACTCCAGCCACTGGGGGAAAAGTTATCTGATAAATGATATTAGGGACACTGGATAGTCGTCTGAAGGGGATAAAAAAAGAAATTAAATTGTATTACAGACTCCCAAGTTAATTATAGATAAAGATTTAAACATAAAAACAGAATCAGAAATCAAAGAGAAAACAGAAGGTATTTTTTTTTTCAATAATCTCAAAGTGGGAAGTCTGAGAAGGATGCAAAGTTCAAATACTATGCAAAAAAAACTGATCAATCCAATTACATAATAAGACATTTCTATAAGGAAAAAACAAACACAGTCAAAAGAAACAACATAGGAAAACAATATTAAGATAAATCACAAAGGACAAGTTTCCCTACCATAAAAAAGGGTATATAAATCATTTTGAAAATCCAACTATTCACTAGAAAAAATGGGTAACATACATGCAGAGATAATTACCCCCCAAAAAAGAGATACATGTGTCTTAAACCCATGAAAAGATATTCATTCTCACTATAATAAAAGAAATGGAAATTACTATTTTTTTTTCTTTTACTAACAGCAAAGATGAAAAAGTTTGATAACATGCTGTTTTAAAGAGGGCAGGTATGGGGAAATAGTCACTCTCATGCATTGTTGGTAGGAGTGTAAATTGGTACAATATCTACAGAAGGCAGTTTAGCGAGAGCTATCAAAATTTAAAACATACATACCTTCTAACTTCGCAATTTCACTTTTTAAAATGTATTCTACAACTATATTTTACAGATAGGCCATATGACACATTCACACAGTGAATATGTAAAGATATTCACTGCAGTAACAGTAAAATATTGGTAGCAAGCTAAGCGTCTGTCAGTGGACAGCTAGATAAATAGATTATGATATATCCATGCAAGGTAATACAATTCAACCATTTTTTAAAATGAGACAGCTCTATAACAACAAATAACATCCACGATATATTAAGAGAAAAATCAAAATGTAGAACAGTGCTAATATTTTTGTTGAAATGGGGAGAGTCATTTTTACTGAAGAGTACAAAAACTTTTATATGCTTAGAAAATTTTGTGAAAAGGCCAGGCATGGTGGCTCACACCTGTAATCCCAAAATTTTGGGAGGCCGAGGTGGGCAGATCACTTGAGGTCAGGAGTTCAAGACCAGCCTGGCCAATGTGGCAAAACCCCACCTCTACTAAAAATACAAAAATTAGCCAGGCATGGTGGTGCGCACCTGTAGTCCCAGCTAGTCGGGAGGCTGAGGCAGGAGAATTGCCTGAACCCGGGAAGCAGAGGTTGCAGTGAGCTGAGATCATGCCACTGTACTCCAGCCTCAGTGACAGAGCGAGGCTGTCTCAAAAAAAAGAAAATTGCACAAGGGCACAAGAGAAACTAGTTCAGTGCATTCCTCTAGGAAAGAGATTAGAAAATGACTGATTTTCACTGGGTACACACTTTTTTACCTTCAAATTGTGTACTACATAGGTGGTATTATGCAACAAATTAAATTCAAAAATAATTTAAAGTTTCCATAAAAACAAAGAGAGACAGGTTAATAGTAAAACATTACGGCAAAAAATATAGGGTTCTCAGCTAAGTCTGCTTAGGTTCAACCTACTGTCATACTTAAACATCTAAGTGAGACTGAGTGAACTTAACCTCAACAAACTTCCATTTCTTCTTCTGTATCACACATAACAATGGTACCAAACCATATATGGTTACTAAAAAAAAGACTAAGAGAATGCACATAAAGATTGTTAGCACAGGCGTGGCTCATGCCTGTAAGCCCAACACTTTGGGAGGCCAAGATGGGAGGAACTCTTGAGGCCAGGCATTTGAGACCAGCCTGGTCAACAACCCTATCTCTGTCTTCAAAAAAAAAAAAAAAAGATTCTTAGCACAAACTTACTGGCACATGGTAATTATTCAATGGAGATTTGTGCTTCCTTGTCAGAGGGAGAGGTTTTCCTATTGTTGTTTGCTTTTGTTTTGTTAGTAAAAAAAAAAAAAATCTTTATCTACTTAAGATAGAGGTGGCAGAGAAGGGAAAGGAGAGAGATGCTAAAGCAAAGTCCTGAGGAGGTAGGGGGCTTGGAACTGCATAGAAAAAGGGATACTTTTATCATTCAAAGAAGCAGAAAAACTAAAATGGAAAGAACAGATTCTGTTAAACTTCTAGATTAGCAGCAAGAAATAAAGGCATTCCCGCCAAGCAGAAGAAGAGACAAGGTCATCTGCTGAGAATGAAGAACAATGTGGCAAATCCTGAGGTCTTGAAGAGCCACTAACGGTAACAAGAAAGGCACCTGACTGGGTCTGGGGGAAACTGCTTTATATCAAGAATTCCAGGAATGTGTAGCTCCATCAGTTGGTTTCACCAAACAGTTGTGTAACTTCCCCTGTAGGGTTTTATAGGGCAGATACGGGACAAATAATACAGATGGTCAGACTTAAAATAGTGGAGAATTCTGCAGAGTAGCTATTATGGAAGGGACATGAAAGTCTCTGAAGATAAATAATGATGTAATAACATTAAGAGTACTCTGAAAGGGATCATAGCAGCATTATTTACAACAGCCACAAAAGGGAAACAACTCAAATGTCCATCAACTGATGAATGGATAAACAAAATGAGGTACATCCATGCAATGATGCATTATCCAGCTATAAAAACAAAGGACTGATACATGCTACAACATGGATGAATCTTAAAAACATGCTAAGAGAAAGGAGCTAGTCACATAAGACCAAATATTGTATTATTCCATTTATTTGAAATGTTAAGAATAGGCAAATCCAGGGACAGAAAGTAGATTAGGTTGCCAGAAGATAGAGGGAGAGGAGAATTGGGAGTGACTGCTAATAGATACAGGGTTTCTTTTTGGGGTGAAAAATATTTTGGGATTGGATAGTGGTGATGGTTGTACAACACTGGGACTATACTACAAACCATGAATTACTCACTTTGAAATACTGGATTTTATGTTAGGTTCATTTTATCTCAACTTTTTTTAATTACAAAAAAGAGGAATACATTGAAGTGTATTTAAAAATTATCTGAGCAGCCATAAAAAAGAATGGGTTCATGTCCTTTGCAGAGACATGGATGAAGCTGGAAACCATCATTCTCAGCAAACTAACACAGGAACCGAAAACCAAACACCGCGTGTTCTCACTCCTAAGTAGGAGTTGAACAATGAGAACACATGGACACAGGGAGGGGAACATCACACAGCGGGGCCTGTCAGGTGCGGGGCAAGGGGAGGGAGAGCATCAGGACAAATGCATGTGGGACTTGAAACCTAGATGACGGGTTGACGGGTGCAGCAAACCACCATGGCACGTGTATACCTGTGTTACAAACCTGCACATTCTGCACATGTATCCCAGAACTTCAAGTAAAATTTAAAAAAAAAAAGTGATCTGGAATATCACAAGTGGATAGTGAAAGACCAGAGGTAGGGCTGAAGAACAAAAGCAGTAATGAGGCTGAGAACTGGAAGGACTGGAGACTCAAGTCAGAAAGTAGGATATCAGCATTCCAGATTTCAAAGATTAGAACCCTGGGTGATGAGGCACAGAACACAGCCATGAAATAGGTATCAGAAGTAGAACAGAGGTCACCATCACAGGAGTTACAGAGAAAATGAAGTTGTCATACAGCAGAACCACATATACGCTGCAGCTATCCAGGAGGAAGGACGGACTTGGCAATGAAGAGGGAGGGAGGCAGAAAGAGAGAAGACTGAGATTTTGCCAGCTGTCAAAATACTTGTTAGATGACACTGAGAAATGAGATTCTAACTGAATAATATAAACCTACAAAGAGGGAAGATTTTTACCTACAACAAGATTAAATGTCAAGTCCATCTAAATTATCAAACTAATATCCCTAATTCATTCAACAACTTTTTACTAAGCAATTACTATGTCATAGACACTCTGCC
The DNA here is from genome assembly GCF_029289425.2 of Pan paniscus. Lineage (NCBI taxonomy): Eukaryota > Metazoa > Chordata > Mammalia > Primates > Hominidae > Pan > Pan paniscus. The sequence continues at coordinate 193,319,612 of NC_085926.1, forward strand.
AGATGATAGGAATACAACTTATCTGCTGACTATCCTTGAGTAACATACTCTCCAATTCTTGTTTTTTTCATGCGCAAATTAGGGATATCAACTTTGCAATATTGCTATAATAAGAAGAAATAATATAAGTAAAACATAAGACTTTGTATACACCAAGTACACAAAACAAATGAGGGTTTTTTCTTTTTCTTCGGAAACAGGGTCTTGCTCTGTCACCCAGGCTGGAGTGCAGTAGCGCATGCACGCAACCACGCCAGGGGCACCATACCCAGCTAATTTTTGTATTTTTAGTAGAGACAGGATTTCACCATGTTAGCCAAGCTGGTCTCGAACTCCCGACCTCAAGTGATTCGCCTGCCTCGGCCTCCCAAAGTGCTGGGATTACAGGCGTGAGCCACCACTCCCAGCCCATTTTTCCCCTTTTTAAGGACAGTCTCTCTTCAAGGAGCTAACAGTCTGTTGAAGAGACAGCATCATTGTTTATTTAGAATTTACCACGTGCCAAGAACTGTGCTAAGTACTTTACATGTATTATCTCATTTCAGTTTCATAATAATCCTATGAAATAGACACTCTTATTTTCCCCATTTTGGAGAGAAGAAACTGAGGCACAGAAAGGTTGAAGAGCTTGTCCAAGGCCATACTGCTAGTAAATGATAGAGCCAGACTCAAACCCAGCAGCAGCTCCAGGCTTTGTGTTCTTAACTACCAGGTTATGCTACCACCCAAAACTATAATATTATAACAGCTTAAATCAGAGTGCATGCAAGAAACAATGCAACAGAAGAAAAAGAGCCAACGTTTGTGTTCTTAACTACTAGGCTATGCTCCCCACCCAAAATTACAATATTATAACAGCTTAAATCAGAGTACATGCAAGAAACAATGCAACAGAAGAAAAAGAGCCAACATTTGGTAGTACTTGGCTGAGATTTAAAGAGTATCTGCTCAATGGGGAACAAGCATGCCAGTCAGACAATGCAACACATGCAGAAATTAAGCCTAGATGGCAACTATGATGCACTATGATGCTGCCAATGACAGAACACCTGGCAAGAATGGATCAATAATTGAACTCCGTAGAGCAATGCCACTCATAAAGCCTTATTCACCACAAAGAATGAACTACTGGTGGCATACATTATAGGCAAAGTCAACAAGCTAGTTTAACCTGTCCCTGGCATGATTTACAATGATACTATAGGTGGAACTTGCCCTGCACAAAGCTATGAAATCATTAACCTAGACTTGGAGCAACCCCTCCACCACCCACATTAGTCCTTCACTGACACTACCTTCAATAACAACCACTTCCTCCTCTCAGCCTCTCTTCTCTATGCTAACTCCCCATAGTTTCTAAAATAAAAATAATAGTTAATAGATTAACAACTTGAGCTGGGCATGGGGGCTCACGCCTGTAATCCCAGCACTTTGGGAGGCCAAGGCGGGTAGATCACCTGAGGTTAGGAGTTCGAGACCAGCCTGGCCAATATGGTGAAACCCTGTCTCTACTATAAATACGAAAAAATTAGCCAGGTGTGGTATCGTGTCCCTGTAATCCCAGCTACTCAGGAGGCTGAGGCAGGAGAATCGCTTCAGCCTGGAAGGTGGAAGCTGCAATGAGCCAAGATCACACCACTGCACTCCAGCCTGGGTGACAGAGCAAGAATCCATTTCTTAAAAAAAAATTAAAAATTAAAAAAAAAAAAAAAAAAGAATTTGGAAGAGGTACGAAATATAAAAGTAACTATGGAACTTCAGTGCAAGGGAAAATAGTGATTTTTTAAGCTGTCAGGTTTCCATGTGTCCTTGGTAGCCCTTTGGGTAAGACAGACTCTAGAACGGGCTTATAGTTCTTAGCACTCAATGTCGATACTTCAATAACTTGTTTCAGATTTGAATCTTTTGGTCTGAAGATTCTAGCAGTGTGTGTGCCCTACCCCAAGTGAATAATACAAAGGAAAAAAGAATCCACTCATAACAGCAAAATAATCAGCAAGAACACTGTCAGTGGATTCTATCTGTTTAGGTATTTTAAAGTCTGAGGTGTCCCACCACAGTGTTTCATATGATTTACACGTGGTTCTACCTTATTACCTTACTCTTATTTCATGTATATAATACATATGTAATAATATATCTATCATTTATGTATATATAAGTAATAAGATATCCTTCTTATACCACTCTGTGATTCTAAAAGGCCTTGCCCCTCTACATACTCTCTCATAAATCTTCCATAAAATCAAAACTATATTTTCTGTTGTCTACCTTGAGAATTTAAAATTTTGTTTTAAAGAGTACTTGAAAATAAATGTAATGCCTCAGGGTAAAAAATAAAATAAAATAAAATAGTAATAAAAAGCCAGACATGTAATTTTTAAGTAGAAAACAAAGGAGGGCATTTTCAAATAATATCCTTATCCAAAATTAAAATATTAATTTTTACAAAGACTTGCTGGAAGCCAGCTAGCGTTCCTCAGAACCTTTCCCAGTGGCAGGTGCTCCCCCAACGCGGATCCTGAAGTGCAGTGATGCGCAAGAAGAGCGCTGAACTGATCATAAAGACAGAGGGGCCGGGTGCAGTGGCTCATGCCTGTAATCCCGGCACTTTGGGAGGCCGAGGCAGGCGGATTGCCTGAGCACAGGAGTTCGAGACCAGTCTGGCCAACACGGTGAAATCCCGTCTCTACTAAAATACAAAAACTTAGCCAGGCATAGTGGCGTGAGCCTGAGGTCCCAGCTACTTAGGAGGCTGAGGCAGGAGAAGTGCTTGAACCTGGGAGGCGGAGGTTGCAAGTGAGCCGAGATCACGCCACTGCACTCCAGCCTGGGTGACAGAGCAAGACTCTGTCTCAAAAAAAAAAGAAAAGGGGTTCTAATCCTGGTTGTGCCTCTTCTAGTTTGTGATTTGAAGGAAGTCCCCATCACTTCCTTGGGCTTTGGTATCCTCAGCTATAAAACGGGAGTAATAACACTTGTCCTATCTAACCCTACAGGATTATTGTAAAAATTAAAAGGATACTACTATATATTACAGGGCTTTAAACATTATACAGTACTATACAAAAATAACTTATCTCTAAACATCTTCTAAAATTTTGATGTAATTTGTTTACATATAGAACTAAATATAGTTTCTAGACTATTTATATTATATAAAGATGTGTTTCATGGTTTCAAAACATTTGAAAACCTTCAGCTTAATATATTTTATATCCTTGCTACTCAAAAGTGTGGTCCATGGGCCAACAGCACGGGTGTCACCTGGAATCCGGTTACAAACACAAAATCTCAGGTGTCTCCAGCTACTGAATCAGAATCTGTTTTTTCACAAGATGGGATCCCCAGGGAAGATCCCCCAGGGGTTCCTAAGCAAAGTTAAGGTCTCAGGAGCACTACGTTACACAGCAATGCCATTTATAATTATAATTATTAAACTAGAAAATTATTTTCAGAAAAGGTATTTCAAATATATACATCTGATTTATCTCCAGAAATTTAAAGAGAAACATGTAAATGAGCAGTGGTTTCAGAAGTATCTAAACAAATGGATCGGAAGCTGTCTTACTCATTCTATTGCTTCTGCCTACTATATAGCAAACAGTGTTTCTTGGACAGACACCAAAAAAATCATCAATAATATAGATGGAGGGAATCAATGTACATTTACCCTTCCATAAAATATGACCATACAGATTACTAAGTATCTATAAGCATTTCTGGTATTAGCTTAAAAATGGAATTAATATTTTAAATTGTATTTACATTTGAACGTGGCCAGACCCAAATTTATACAATGGTCAGGTTATATATGAAATCCATTAAGCAACAAAAAAGAAAGATGCAATCTTTTTGGTAGAAAATACAGAAAAAGCTTCTCTTTTTTTTTTTTTTTTTTTTTTTGAGATGGAGTTTCACTCTTGTTGCCCAGGCTGGAGTGCAATGGCACGATCTCAGCTCACAGCAACCTCCACTTCCCCAGCTCAAGCGATTCTCCTGCCTCAGCCTCCCGAGTAGCTAGGATTACAGGCATGCACCACCACACGTGGCTAATTTTGTATTTTTTTAGTAGAGATGAGGTTTCTCCATGGTGGTCAGACTGGTCTCAAAGTCCTGACCTCAGGTGATCCGCCCGTCTCGGCCTCCCAAAGTGCTGGGATTACAGGTGTGAGCCACCATACCTGGCCCCAGAAAAAGCTTCTAACAACATAAAGGATGTTTAGTGAGCTTTGAAGTCAGACATGGATTCGAATTTCTGCTCTGGCACTTAGATTAGACTTTACACAAGCTACTTAGTGTCTCTAGTCTTACTTTCCTCATGTGTAAAACTGGGATAATAATAGCATTTACCCTCATAGAGATAAAAAGCTACCAGGCCAGGTGCGATGGCTCACTCCTGTAATCCCAGCACTTTGGGAGGCCAAGGCAGGTGGATCACCTGAGGTCAGGAGTTTGAGACCAGCCTGGCCAACAAGGGAAACCCTGTCTCTACTAAAAACACAAAAAATTAGCTGGGCATGGTGGTGCACGCCTGTAATCCCAGCTACTTGGGAGGCTGAGGCAGGAGGATTGTTTGAACCCAGGAGACAGAGGTTGCAGTGAGCTGAGATCATGCCACTGCACTTCAGCCTGGGCAACAGAGTGAGACTCTGTCTCCAAAAAATAAAAAAGAGACCTACTATTGTAGGTACTAATCATTATTTACAGCAAACGAGAATCAGTGTTTTAAAAAGCTAACTTGTAAAATTTACCTTATCAAGTTTTAGTTCCAATTCTGCCACATCACCTTCTACTTCTTCCAAAGCTGCCCTAGAAAAATTAAATATAAAATAAGTTATTTCGTTTGTTTAAATGTACACTTTACTCTTGAAAAGTAACTCTAAATGAAAAGATAGATATGAATGCTTAAAAATTACACTTCACATGAAGTAATAATTACCTTGGAATTTAGTATCAATACTTCATAATCATGCAATACAACAGGTAATACAATTACTGTTTAGGACAATGACAGAACACATTACGCTAATTTATACTCAAAGCATTAGTATCATTCCAATTAATAACACTAAATACAGCTATTTAGCATGTACTTTTTAAATGAGTGAGAAATTTTAAAAGTTGAGGCGTACAAAGAATCGGATTTCTTGATAACAAAACACATGCAACCAAACTGCAAGGCGTTGTTGGCAACCAAGAAGAGCTTTTACTTTCAGAAATAGCTCAGAACAATACCACCCTTGTTTTGTTTCCAAAGTATTTTTTAATCAGTACCTAAGACTAATTTTCATCTCTCTTCTTCTCCTAGCAATATAATTTTAATACAGAAAAATTAGCAAAGGTTAGATTATGTAAAATGCAGAAACTAAATAAGCCAAATATTGTCTTATTGACAAAAGAGAATACAATTATAATACCAGTTAGCACTTCATATCACACTACAAGGCAACATTTCAAAACTGGAAATTTGTCTGAAACAAAATAGCAGCAACTAAGTTTTGGGGATGAAAACATTTTACACTCAAGAGTATGTATAACAAAATGTAATTCATCTACTTTAAGTCATTTATGCCATTTTCATATATCTACTTGATAAACTAGCAATTCTCAAGTAGGTATTTTAAGATTTAACTAAATTTTTAAGTTGGATAGTAATGGGGGATTTACACTGAGTAAGATATTCTCAAGAGACAGAGCTAGGATGAAAACTATTTCCAGAACAAGCATGGTGGCTCACACCTGTAACAATCCCAGCACTTTGGGAGGCTGAGGGGAAGGACTGCTTGGACCCAGGAGTTCGAGAGCAGCCTAGGAAACACAGGAAGACCCTGTCTCTACAAAAAATAAAAAGATTAGCCAGGCGTGGTGGCTCACGCCTGTAGTCCCAGCTACTCAGGAGGCTGAGGTGGAAGGATCACTTGGGCCTAGGAGGTTGAGGCTTCAGTGCACTCCAGCCTAGGTGCCCCTGTCTCAAAATAAAACAAAAAACTCTATTTCCAGAACTCCCACTTCACCTCTATGTGACCTCTGAATAATCACCTTATCGACTTGTGATTCTGCTTCTCCACTGGGTAACATTTATTTTTAAGAAGTTTTTAAATCTCTAAAATAAGAAAATAACTTTGAATTATTCAGTAAAGAAATGCCTATGATAAAATGAGATGCTCTAGCATATGACTGGAGAAAATGGAAGGTGCTGCACTCTGTAGCACAGAAACAGAAATACTTCTTCCTGACTAAAAGTTTCTCATTTGCTTCAGCAACGTTTTTCAAACTATGCATTGTCCCCTTAACCTAGAAAACATTTTTCATTCACATCAGTCCTCAGTCCCTTCACCTACTCATCATTTAAAACTTAATTTACACACGAGAACAAATGTATGTGTATGAGGATATTCACTGTAACGCGTTAGAAACCTAGATGAGCAGCAATAGGAAATAACGTAAATAAATTACCATATATCCATATCATTATGTGAGGCAGAAGATTTTAAATGAGGTTGATCTGTATCTACTGATATGGAAATCTGCACAGGATAGAGTATTATATGGAGGGGAAAAGCAAGCTACAAAATTATATGCATACCATGAGCTCAATTTGGGAGCACACTTATCAGTCTACGAACTACAACTCTGAAGAATGGGGATTTGACAGCAGAAAGTATAAATAAGGATTTGCACTTTTTACTAAATTCTGGATTGTTTAACTATTTTCAACAACTATGCATTTCTAAGCAACGTTTAAAGCTAATAAAGGGGAAAAAGAAGTCCAAACACCATCTCCCCAAGACATGGTCCTCTTGGAACCCCTCAACCACTCAAGCTGAATGGCGTACCCTCCCGTGCCCCTCCAGCACCTCACACACATTCTATCACTGTGCACTTCGCTCACTAGTCTCAGTTCCCCATAGCAGTACAGACACGCAAACAAAATGTTTGTTGAGCCAAGGGAGAAACTCACTAAGTACGCTAATTGTCAGATACCCTCTTCATTTACATTTTAACCTTTATTTATCTTTACTCAGTCTTCCATTTCTTTCAAGCAAATTAGTTGAAATGACCAGTTTGAGATTTAATCGTTGGTTTCTACTAAACAAATGGGTTGGGAGAAACTTTTTGTAACTTCTCCAATCTTATTTCACTGTGCAATTCTACTAATTCACTTTTGTAAAACAACATGTTTAAAGAAAGGTAAGCAGCAAGGCACAGTGGCTCACGCCTGTAATCCCAGCACTTCGGGAAGCCGAGCTGGGCAGATCACTTGAGGCCAGGAGTTCTAGACCAGCCTGGCCAACAGAGCGAAAGCCAGTCTCTACTAAAAATACAAAAAGTAGCATCAGGCCAGGAGTTTGAGACCAGCTTGGACAACAAAGCAAGACTCAGTCTCTCAAAAAATTCAAAATAAAAAATGTTAGCTAGGCACGTAGTGTGTGGCTGTAATCCCAGCTACTGCTGATTCTGAGGCAGGAGGATTGCTTGAGCCCGGAGGATTGCTTGAACCCAGGAGTTTCAAGTTACAGTGAGCTATGACTGCACCACTGCGCTCCTGCCTGGGCCACAGGGCAAGACTCCATCTCTTTTTTTTTTTTTTTTAAAGTAGGGGGTGGTAAAGACTAAACGAGGACTGTTCATATCATCAATCACAGTACATGACACAAAGAACAAAATCAATTCGCAGATTCTTTCTCTCCTTTAGCTTACCACTGAGATGACTTCTATTCATTAATGAGATAGAACCATTCTGGGACATATGTTTAAAAAACTAATAAGTGAAATAAAAGAATTTACCCAACAATCTTTCAAAATATTAAATGATAGATATTATTTCTCTGCAATCCTCCTCAATTTTTACGAAGCATATAACTTTTATAAAAATGCAAGGCAATAAAGAGGCCAAAATTATAGACCCCTACCCTCCATAGCTTAAAATTTAATTTTAAAAAATCAAGTTATATACACATTCATAATGAAATAAAATATATGATTGAGCAGCAAAATGAGCAAAACAGAGAATAAGTAATAAGGGAGATAGATGTCAAGAGAAAGGGAAGGAAAGAGAAGACAATGAGCACAGTCACAAAGGTCAGCAAACAATTACCCAACAGGCAAGTTTGACCCATAACCTGTTTTTACAAAGTCTATAAGCTAAAAATAGTTTTTACATTAAGTGGCTGAAAAATATTTTTAAAAAATAATATTTTGTGATGCATGAAAATTATATTAAACTCAAATTTCTGTTCCTCTAAAGTTTTACGGAAGCAGAGACAAGTTAATTCACTTCCGTACTCTCTATGGCAGCTTCCACGCCATGATGGCATAGTTGAGTAGCTGCAAGAGAGACCATATGGCCCACAAAGCATAAAATATTTACTATCTGGCCCTTTACAGAAAGTTTACTGACCATTAAGAATGTCAAATATAAGAACATGAATGAAAATCTTTTCTCATATATGAAATACATAAAAGAAAATAAAATGTGGACTTAGCTCTAGCGGTCTGTACTCTAAGAAGCTGAATAAGCCCAGAATTCAGAAAAACAGATACTTTATTTTTAATAACAATACCTTCATTCTCTTATCTATTCGTGCATCATAGTTTTTTATTATCAATTGAAAAATAGTTACCTAAAAACATAACACTAGAAGAGAAGCTGGGTGTGGTGGCTCATGCCTGTAATCCCAGCACTTTGGGAGGCTGAAGTGGGTGGATCACATAAGGTCAGGAGTTCAAGACCAGCCCAGCCAACATGGTGAAACCCCTTCTCTAATAAAAATATGAACATTAGCCAGGCGTGGTGGCGGGCACCTGTAATCCCAGCTACTAGGGAGGCTGAGGAAGGAGAATCGCTTGAACCCAGGAGGCGGAGGTTGCGGTGAGCTGAGATCATGCCATTGCACTCCAGCCTGGGACACAAGAGCAAAACTCCATCTCAAAAAAAAAACAAATAAGAAAACTAGAAGAGAAAAAAATCCAATAGCAAGTTTACCACCAAGACATGGCTATGAAATGAATGAGGCTCAAAAATAGAACTCTCTCCACTCAGATAACTGCATATTCTTGTAGCAATAAACTTTCTAAGCTACTGTTTCTAAAAAGAGTATACATTAAAATAACTAAATACATTAAATGTGTAATATGAGCATTACATTTTCCTTATAAAATTATTTTAAAGAAAAAAGAAGTATGGGCCGGGCACGGTGGCTCACGTCTGTAATCCCAGCACTTTGGGAGGCTGAGGCAGGCAGATCACTTGAGGTCAGGAGTTCAATACCAGCCTGGCCAACATGGTGAAAACCTGTCTTACTAAAAATACAAAAATTAGCCAGGCATGGTGGCGCATGCCTGTAATCCCAACTACTTGGCAGGCTGAGGCAGGAGAATTGCTTGAACCCGGGAGGCAGAGGTTGCAGTGAGCCAAGATTGCATCACTGCACTCCAGCCTGGGAGACAGAGTAAGACTGTGTCTCAAAAAAGAAAAAAACACAAAAAAAGAAGAAGTATGCTAAATAATTATTTTTCCCATGCATTTAAAATCCTTAAAAACTAACAACCACCACCAAAAAAAAAAAAAAAAAAAAAAACCCTTCACTCCAACTTGGCAATAGCCTTAAAATGAAATTAATAATTTAAAATTAGGTCACATGGTGATGCAATCTAAATTTCCAATAGCAGGATATTCAAGATCATTAATAGGCACATAAATATCCTCAAACATTAAAGGTGGATTTCAGGCTCTAAGTCATAACTACCTAATAAAAAAATCATCAAATAGAAATAAGTATTCAAAACGTGCAGATTTTGAAACTGTTGTATTCTTTTGTTTTATATAATACATGTATTTCTAAAAGTTGCATGTAAATTGAATAACCGTTTAGAGACTCAGGAGAGGTGCCTGTATGTATATGTCCATCATAGTACCTATCACCCTAAGTCAACTTCCTCTTTCAGCTCAACAGCCTTATGTACCTTGGGCAATGCTGGACTATTCTTTGCAAGGAAAGGACAACAGCTGCATCAAGGATGGCCCACTGACCCAAGGGCAGTCCTGGGATTTGTTAAGTGGTTAAAAAAGAGTGACGAAAAGGCCCTATACCCATGAGATTACTCCCTCTGTTTCTGACCAGAAAACAACACAGCACACACTCTAGAAACCTGCTTTTTAACAGAAGTCCCCCATTAAATACTTTTATAATGTGAATGGCCACCCCTTATTAGTTTGATTAAGTTCTGGGTCCTTTATGCTGGGTCTCTACAATATCTTTATGTTGAGAGGCAGTAGAATAAAGTTCAAAAAAAAAAAAAAGAAAACTTCTTGTGTTTGAAACGCTACTATACTTCTTATTAGCTGTGTAACGATGAACAAGTTGTGTTTCAATTTCTTCTCTAAAACACAGATAAACAACACTCTCTCCCACAGAGACGTATGACAAATGTTAATATACATGTGAAAACACTAAGTAGTCAGTGAATGTCAGCTATGATTATTTACATAGTGTTAAAGAAAATGCACAATCTCTTTTTGTTTTCATGTTATGGGGCCACACGAAAAGAAAGCAGTAATAAGATGATCACATACTTCCAAAATGAATTTGAAATAGTCTGAAAAAGGGCAAAAATAGTTAAAACAGGCCTAAGATCAGCAATTAAAACAGCAAATCTAATTTCCTTTAAGAGAAAACACTTCTAGGCATGCAAAAGGCTTACTGGAAGAAAGACAAAAACACAATACTGCTGCCCCTTTCCAAAGATCACACGTCAAATATAGACTGGAGTCCTCTCCTAACTTCCTAACTTCAATCTAGACTAGAGGACTACATATATATGACATATAAGATGATGAAATATTTAAAAATCCACTTGGTTTCTAAGGTTACCAAGGAAGGTTCTATCCAACTCCTCTAAGAGCCTAAAAACAGAGGAGAACCAACATAGAATCAGTATGAAGGAAGGTTACAGTTCTCAATTTATATTTACACTTAATCTTAGCCAAAAGGCCAAGAAGCAACTGTATATTTGTTACATAATAATAACCTTTTATAAATGTCTCCACTGGCCAGGCATGGTGGCTCACGGCTGTAATCCCAGCACTTTGGGAGGCCAAGGCAGGTAGATCACGGGAGGTCAGGAGTTCGAGGCCAGCCTGATCAACATGGTGAAACCCTGTCTCTACTAAAAATGCGCCAGGAGTGGTGGCGCATGCCTGTAATCCCCGCTACTTGGGAGGCTGAGGCAGGAGAATCGCTTGAACCCAGGAGGCAGAGGTTGCGGTGAGCCAAGATCACACCATTGCACTCCAGCCTGGGCAACAAGAGTAAAACTCCAACTCTAAATAAATAAATAAATAAATAAAATGTCTCTGCCTTCATTGTTTTCAAAAGTTTCAATGGATGAAATTAAAAGGTCTTTCTTCTCTATTTATTATCTTACAAATGTTGTAACTGCTCCTATGTGCTCAAATTGGTCTACTAGGCAAACCTAGCTAGATCCATGAGAAATTCAGTCCTGTAATAGGAAAGGCAGTAGTGGAAAAACAAACTAGAAATGGAAACCAATATTTCAGTCTGTCAACTAATACGAGCCCCTGAGAAAATCATTTCATCACACCAGACCTCAGCTCTCTCACTCTGAAACAGCTTGACTATCACTTCAAGACCTAACATTCCATTATTTGGGATTAAGCATTCAAAGGAAAGCTATTGGGTTGGGGCAAAAGTAATTGCGGTTTTTGCCATTACTTTTGCACCAATCTAATAGAACCTGGATTTGTTTCTCTTCTAAGTAAGATTTCCTCCAGGCCCTTGCTTTTGCTTTCGAAAGAGTTAAGGGAGGAAAAAAATGTTTAAGCCATAAAAAAAAACCTCACCAGATTTTATATTAACAAGTTTCATTCATCTTCTCAAAAGTCTCCTCTGCATAGTTCTTAAAAGACAAGGAGTATGAATATAGATGAAAATAGTGGGATTTTTAAAGTTTTTTGTTTGGCTTAATATTTTGGAGGAAAACAGATTTATTTTATTTTTTGTAGAGACAGGATCTCATTATGCCGACCAGTCTTGTTGACCAGTCTGGTCTCAAACTCCTGGCCTGAAGCAATCCTCCCATCCCAGCCTCCCAAAGTACTAGGATTACAGGCGTGAGCCATAACACTTGGCCAGAAAAAAAAATTCGTTTTCCATCTACGTTTGCATCTTTCTAAGCAAGCCCCATTATATTTCTGTTTTACAGATTGTAAACATTACTCTGCCACTTCCCAGTGGGAAAAAAAAAAAACTTTTTTTAAAAAAAGTAGCTAAAAAAAAAAATCTATAACCCTTTTCCCCTCAAATTTTCCCCCATCAATACACGGTATCCAAAATAAAAACCATCAGGGGCCATGGAGGAGTATAATTGAAAAAGCAACCAAATCACAGCACAAGGTTGAGATGCAAATAGTATGGCTCTGGTGAATGAATATCACACTCTTAAGTCATAACTCAGATATCAACAACCCCTTTAAATCCCAGCTCATGATTTAAAAAATAAAAAAATTAAAAAAAAGGAAGAACTTAAAATATTATCCAGATAATAGGACCGGGTGCAGTGGCTCATGCCTGTAATCCCAGCACTCTGGGAGGCCGAGATGGGAGGATCACCTGAGGTTGGGAGTTCGAGAGCAGCCTGACCAACATGATGAAACCCTGTCTCTACTAAAAATACAAAATTAGCCGGGTATGGTGGCGCATGCCTGTAATCCCAGCTACTCGGGGGGCTGAGGCAGGAGAATCGCTTGAACCTGGGAGCCGAAGGTTGTGGTGAGCCGAGATCGCACCATTGCACTCCAGCCTGGGCAACAAGAATGACAGTCCGTCTCAAAAAAAAAAAACAACAAAAAAATACGTATGTGTATATATATATATATATATATATATGTGTGTGTGTGTATATATATATGTGTGTGTATATATATATGTGTGTGTATATGTGTGTGTGTGTGTGTATGTGTGTATATATATATATATATATATATATATATTCCAGATAATCATCCTACATGGAGAATTTGAGGTGGGAGGAGAGGTCTATAGAATCTTCTGTTCCTGGGGCTTCAGCTTCTCATATTAACAGGTATATGATTTCAATAGTCACTTCCAAATTTGCTCTGCATAAAGATAGTAGCTATATACAGTCATTTTTAACATGTGTAGTGGCAAATAATCATTATTGACAGAATACTAATCCAAGGAAATACTAGTAATGTTTTAGGTGTGATCAGATATGAAGTTATTCTTTTTCCCTAAAAAAAAAAAAAACCTCTTCTTTTTAAAGTTGACTTTCTACAAAATCATTCCATTTCCAAGAATTCTTATCATTGTAGTAGGCTTCAACATGACAGGAAAATTAAGTTATCACTGCTTAAAGGGTTAAAATCAAATTTTCAACCAAAGCAGTTAAAGTTTGTTGTTATTAGTAGAGTGTCACAGGCAATACATCTAAGGAGAAGACAGCATTGTAAACTTCATGATTCATAAAAGGGGCAGAGGAGATTTCCATGAAGAAAGAACATTGTGGCTGATAATAATGAAAAGACAACCAAGTATTTCAAAGATGGGATATAAGCAGACCCTCAATGAGAGAAGGAAGCAAGATGACAAGGATATTTAGGGACAGGTCCAGACAAAACTGTCAAAAATTACAATCAGAGGCCAGGCGAGGTGGCTCATGCCTGTAATACTGGCAATAGTTTGGGAGGCCAAAGCAGGAGGACAGCGTGAGCCCAGGAGTTTCAGACCAGTCCCAGCAGCATATCAAGACTCCGTCTCTGTAATTAACTAATTAATTAACTACATTATAATCAGAAACCTGCCATATTCCTGCTTTTATGGCTGTTCCCCATTATCCTTTTCAGGAATTGGAAGTGGTACTGGAGGCACAGAATATCCTGCAAATCACAGCAGGTAGGGAACCAAATACTCAGCCTTGCAGGGTTCTCTCCACGACATATCACAGGCTGCTCAACAATCACATCTATAACTTTCCCAGACTCCTCCATAAACAACCAAGCATCTTATTAATACATAATAAAAGTTATTCTGCATTACATCTTCCTATGTTTTATAATCTACATGCCACCTTCACATGCATGATATCACATGTGTATATTAAGAGAAGACTAGGCTGGGCGCAGTGGCTCAGGCCTGTAATCCCAGCATTTTGGGAGGCCAAGGTGGGTGGATCTCGTGAGGTCAGGAGTTTGAGACCAGTCTGACCAATGCAGTGAAACCCCGTCTGTACTGAAAATACAAAAAAATTAGCCAGGCGTGGTGGTGCACGCCTGCAATCCCAGCTACGCCGGTTGCTGAGGCAGGAGGATCACTTGAACTCAGGAGGCGGAGGTTGCAGTGAGTTGAGATTGTGCCACTGCGCTCCAGCTTGGGAGACAGACTGAACTCTGTATCCAAAACAAAGAGAGAAGACTACAGAACAGTGACGTGAAATACAAAGAGAAAAGCTTTGAGTACATAAGCAACAACCCCAGAATCACAGAATCTTGAATGGGGAGAAAACTTAGTAAACTGCTAAATGACAGAACTATTAGATGACAGTAAAGCAGCTGTGTTTAAAAAACCGTTTTACACAGTATTTCATCTCCATTAAGCCCCAGAAATTTGACAAGATCTGTAAAGAGGAAGCTGAATACAAATTTAAGAGCCTAATAAACAGGCTCAGGGTTTTAAAGACAATCTTCACACCATAAACCACCTGGGATGGTAAACTTCGAACACTGAAGCACCTTCTACTCCTTAGCAGAATGAGCACCCCACCACCACCACTTCCACAGAGCACTCTGCACACTTCAAACAGAGCGCCTGACATTCAATTTACTAATGATAATTAAATTATTGGTCATTATGTCTAGACTGAGGGCCTCAAAAGCAGACACTATGATTCATTTAGCTATCTCTAGTTCAGCTAGTTACCAGGTAAATATTTGTTGAATGGGTGATGAATGGAGCATTTAAAACAACTATGTTATTTGCGGCCTGGGGTCACTCAAAATGGTTATCTACCTGTATCGCAGTATACATGTATTTATGTGTAACTTTCCAATTCCCTCTTGCTCCAGCCTTGTTGTTATTCCAATCTGCTGTGCCCTCTCCAGCCTAATATAAATGCTACTATAAAAGTCTCCAGAAAAAAATAAAAGAATAAAGAACTACAAACAATTGCATAAACCTTAAAACTAAAGTTATAATGAAAAAAGGAAAAAGTCCTCTTTTGGCATATAAGGTCGCACCTATTTACCTATATGTAACCATTATTATACGTATAATTTTTTAAGTTGACAGAAAAGGAAAATTTTTATAATACTCTTCTAGAATAATACAGATTTGGACTTCTAAAACAGGCCTTGACAGAAATTTGACAGGAGCTAAGGAGGTATTCGCTCTACCACGAGCACAAAATTACATTATCATGATTTCTTCAACACATACAATTTATGACAGACGGGATCCTTGGACACTCAAAGAAAAGAATCAAACAAGTTATACTAATCAGAAGCAGGGAAAAGTTTAAGAGCAGCAACTTAAAATTTGTTTTTTAAAAAACACCATTCCT
This sequence comes from Pan paniscus, assembly GCF_029289425.2. Lineage (NCBI taxonomy): Eukaryota > Metazoa > Chordata > Mammalia > Primates > Hominidae > Pan > Pan paniscus. The sequence continues at coordinate 193,335,212 of NC_085926.1, forward strand.
AGAAAAATTCTGGCAAATGAAGAAATTTCCCTTTTCTTTAACAACAAACGGCAGCAAATGTCTATTGCTTGGAATATAAGAACAAAATAAACAATGATCCTTACCATCCTAGAGCTTACATTCTGAAGGGGAAGACAAGCTATAAACAGTAAACATCATCAGTAAGTCAACTGGATGGTATGCGATAAGGTGGTAAGTAGTATGGGAAAAAGGAAAATGAAATAAGGGGAGAGAGGGACGGCTACAATTTTACTATTTAAAATTGATCAAAATAGTCCTCACTGAGAAAGTGACATTTGACCAAAGACCTGAAGTAACACAGTGAACCATGCAGACAAGGGTGTTAACAGGCAGAAAAAGCCACCAATGCAACATTCCTGGAACGTTCAATAGCAAGGAGGCCTGTACGGCCGAAACAGAACCAGAAAGGGAGAGAGCTGCGGAAGAAGTCAGAATACTAATGGAGAGTCCCATCACATTCAGAACCTTGTAGGCCCATAGCAATGATAACAGCAGCTATACCAGGTAACCACTGAAAGGTCTGCACCAGAGAAGAACCATGCTGTGAAGTATTTTGTCAAGACTCATTCTGGCTGCTATGTGGAGACGACTGCAAAGAAACAAAAGAGGAAGAAGCAAAGAGACTAGTAAGGAGGCTACAGCAGTTATCCAGATGAAAGATGAAGATGGCTCAAGGTAAGCACCAATCAGTGCTGAGAAATGCTAAGATTCTGGATATATTTTGTATGTAGAACCAAGAGGATTTCTTGATGAATTAGATGCGACATGCAAGCATATGCATGCGTACACCAGGTACAGGTAAATGTGTAACAAGTATAATTTCAAAGTTTCAGGCTGGAGCAAAAAGAAAAATAGTTACAATCAACTGAGATGGGCAAGACTACAGGCAGAACAGATTTAGGGAAAGAAGATCTAGAGTTCAGTTTTGGATTTGACTCCAAAATATTTACTAGATATACAAGTGATGACTTCAAATAGGTGGATGCACCTGAGTCTAGAGTTTAGGAGAGAAGTCTGAGTTGGAGGTATAAGTTTAGTAATCAAGAGCACATAGATAGTATCGGCAGCCATTAGACTGGACATTATTAAAATAAAAAGTAAAGATAGAGATGACTTAAGCTTTGGGGCATTTTGACATTAAAGGTCAGAAGAACAAAAGGAATGAGGAAAAGAATCTGAGAAGCAGCAACTGATGACATAAGAAGAAAACCAGGCTCCGCACGGTGGCTCATTCCTATAATCCCAGCTCTTTGGAAGGATGAGGCACAAGAATCACTTGAGCCCAGGAGTTCAAGACCAGCCTATGCAACATACATACATACACACATAAAATAAGAAGAAAACCAAGAGGGTGTCATAGAGAAGGGAAGTGAAAAAAGTGTTATCAAGGAAGAAGGAGTAATCAAGTATGTCAAAAGCTGCCGACAGGTCAAACAAGAGGACTAAGAATTAACATCAGGTTTAAGTCAAGTTAAAATGGCTGAAAACAATTTTAGAAACGTTGAAAAACACTTCTGGCCTGATATTTTTGATGAACCAAAAATGTGCTTCTAAGGAAGAGATAAAATATTTTTAAATATCCCAGAAATATAAAATTATTGAATTATAGGCAGCACATGAGAATAAAAATGTTCCCAACTAGATACCCTGAAAATGAGTTGTAACATTCAGGAAGAAAGGTAAGTAACCAGATTCCCTGCCTCCCCTTTCCATTCTCAACCCATTCCGCGAAGCTAAAGGTAATTCATTGGATGAAAAAGAAATCTTCATTTTCTTTCTCAGAAGGCTGAGGCAAAAGTTATATTGCCATATATACACACACACATATATATTTATATATATACACACATATATAGTTATATATATATACACACACGCACATATGTATTTATATATATACACACATCTATTTATATATACACATACGTATTTATATAATATAAATATAATTTAATTATATAATTATAATATATAATTTTTTTCTTTTTTTTTTTTGGAGACAGAGTCTTGCTCTGTCGCCCAGGCTGGAGTGCAATGGCGCAATCTCAACTCACTGCAACCTCTGCTTCCCAGGTTCAAGCGATTCTCCTGCCTCAGCCTCCTGAGTAGCTGGGATTACAGATGAGCACCACAACACCCGGCTACTTTTTTGTCTACTTTTAGTAGAGACAGCTTTCACCATGTTGTCCAGGCTGGTCTCAAACTCCTGATCTCAAGTGATCCGCCCACCCCAGCCTCCCAAAGTGCTGGGATTATAGGCATGAGCCACCGCAACCAGCCTATTGCTGCTTAAACACAGTCTAACTCCTACAAATACAAGGACTGCTAATCTAGCTCTCACTCTCCATGAGACAAGGTACGGACAGATCGAGATCTGTGCTTTCTTGTCTTTCTATAAAATTAGGATTGATTGCAATCCAACTCTATGGTTCATTTTGTATGGCTATGGTTACTGTTACCCTTTGCTGATGAACTCTCAAAATTAAAGGAACACATATACAAGCCCAATCACTTCCAATTAATTTCATTAACTGTTAAGGATGATGTATTGGTCTATTCTTTCATTGCTATAAAGAAACACCTGAGGCCTGGTACAGTGGCTCACGCCGGTAATCCCAGCACTTTGGGAGGCCGAGGTGGGCAGATCACGAGGTCAGGAGTTCGAGACCAGCCTGATCAACGTGGTGAAACCCCATCTCTATTAAAAATACAAAAATTAGCTGGGTGTGGTGGTGCACACCTGTAATCCCAGCTACTCAGGAGGCTGAGGCAGGAGAATTGCCTGAACCCAGGAGGCGGAGGTTGCAGTGAGCCGAGATTGCACCACTGCACTCCAGCCTAGGCAACAGAGCGAGACTCCATCTCAAAAAAAAAAAAAGTATCTGAGACTGGGTAATTTATAAAGAAAAGAGGTTTAATTGGCTCATGGTTCTGCAGGCTGTATAGGAAGCGTGATAGTGGCTTCGGGAAGGCCTCAGGAAACCAAATCACGGCAGAAGGCAAAGGGGAAGCAAATGCGTCTTACATGGCCAGAGCAGGAGCCAGGGGCAGGGGGAGGAGTTACACATTCTTAAACAAACAGATCTTGTGAGAACTCCATCACAAGAACAGCACCAAGAGCATGATGGTAAACCATTCATGAGAAACTGCCCCCATGATCCAATCACCCCCACACCAGGCTTACCTCCAGCAATGGGGATTACAGTTTAACATGAGATTTGGGCGGGGACACAGATCCAAACCATATCAGGTGGATTATACATTCTGTCCTACAAATTTAGCAGTCTTGTCTTTCAGCAATAAACATAACTGGAAAACTGGGTTACCTCTGCTTGAATAATCAATCTAGCTACATTAACCTTAATGCAATCACATCAAGAATCAAGAGTCAAGAATCTTTATACTTCAAAATTTATTTTCTATCAATAAGTCCTCACCCTCTTATAAATATCCTCATAGTCTAAAGGAGATTGTGTAATTTAAGTGATAGACTGTAAAACTTCAGTCATGTGTACTCATGTATTTATATTCCATGTAGACATGTAATACATGTAGTCATGTATTTATATTCCATAGTTTATCACTAGATATAATCCACTGCTTTACCATGGCTAGGAAAGGACTACAGATACAGTGGATACTCATTAAAACACCTGTTGATTTCTACAGCATCATAGTTGCACATTCCTGGTGGTACCTAATATTACCATCTAAATAACAGAAAACTATTCATCCCAAGACACCAGATTGAGAGATCTAAAAATCCCGGCCTCAAGTGATCCTCCCACCCTGACCTCCCAAAGTATTGAGTTTACAGGGGTGAGCCTTCTTTTCTTTCTTCTAAGCTACAGGTTTGATCACTCAGTTCCCCTTTTGTTCCAGATAGTTTGTATTTTGAGTAAATATTTCATATGCCTTTATTCTTGGCCCTAGATTTTACCACTTTACATTGATTGGATTTGAGTAAGTCGGCTGACAGCTTTGACAGTCATGTACTTACCTTCATAAAACTCCTAAGTATACACTTCCAAGGAAGTATAAACTAAGACACGCTACAAGTTCAAAATATGTTGTGTCTGACAGAATTCAAGGAGAAAGAAATGTAAACTACTAAAATTTTTGCAGACAGATAGATTGGCTTAAATGCTTAAATATTATCTGTCCTATAGCTTAAATCTTGTCATGTAACATATTTAAATATGTCTTTAATGACCCACCTTATAAAAGGATCCTATGAGAGAGAGAGAGAGAGAGAGAGGAAGGAAGGCAGACAGGCAAAAAAAGGACATTTTCACTTCATAAAAATTTAAATATCTGTACATGCAATATAAAAAAATGCAGTTAAATAATTCTTATTAGTGAATGGAAATAAAATTTTGAAACTAAACTTATAGAAAGAACATTTTTAGTTTAAAAAAAAAAAAAGCCATGGGTGGTAGCTCCATGTCTATAATCCCAGCACTTTGGGAAACTGAGGTGGGAGGATTGTTTGAGCCCAAGAGTTTGAGACCAGCCTGGGCAACATAGCAAGCCTCCATCTTCACAAAAAAAAGTTTGAGTTATTTTTTAAATTAAAAAAAGGAAAAAATACATTAAAAATATAGTTATAAATGCTCACATTAAAAAACAAGAAAGTCCTGGGCACAGTGGCTCACACCTGTAGTCCCAACACTTTGAGGAGCCAAGGCAAGCGGATCACTTAAGCTCAGAAGTTTGAGACAAGCCTGGGCAACATGACAAAACCCAATCTCTACAAAAAATACAAAAATTAGCTGGGCATGGTGGTGCATGCCTATAGCCCCAGCTACTTGGGAGGCTGGATCACTTGAGCCTGAAGGTAGACATTGCAGTGAGATGAGATGATGCCACTGCACTCCTGCCTGGGCAACAGAGTAAGACTCCGTCTCAAAAGAAAAAAGAAAGATAGATCTCAGAGATCAATAACCTAACTTTATGACTTAAGGAACTAGAAAGAGAAGACCAAACCAAAACCAAAGCTAGCAGGTGGAAAGAAAGATTACAGCAAATATAAAAGAAACAGAAAATAGAAAAACGACAGACAAAAGTCAATGAAACCAAAAACTCGTTCTTTGAAATACCAACAAAATGACAAACCTTTAGCTCTACAGAATTTTTTTAAAAAAGAAGACTCAAATTACTAAAATCAGAAGTGAAAATGGGGACATTATTACCAATTCCAGAGAAGTAAGATTATAAGAGAGTACTATGAGCAAGTATATGCCAACAAATTGGACAAGCTAGGTGAAATGCAAAATTCCTAGAAACACAACTTATCAAGACTTTAGTCTTTTCTCATAAAGAAAGAGAAAATCTGAATAGACTTATAACTAGTAAAAAGATTGAATCTGTCATCGAAAATCTCCAAAACAGGCCAGGCATAGTGGCTCATGCCTGTAATCCCAGCACTTTGGGAGCCCAAGGCAGGCGGACTGCTTTCAGCTCAGAAGTTCCAGACCAGTCTGGGCAACACGGCGAAACTGTACAGGAGGTACAAAAATTAGCTGGGCATTGGTGGCTCACACCTATAGTCACAGCTACACGGGAGGCTGAGGCACAAAAATCACTTGAGCCCGAAAAGCAGAAGTTGCAGTGAGCAGAGATTATGCCACTGGACTCCAGCCTGGGTGACAGAGTGAGATCCTGTCTCAAAAAAAGAAAAAAAAATTAAGTCCTAGACCTAATGGCTTCACTGGCAAATTCTACCAAGCATTTAAAGATGAACTTACACCAATCATTCTCAGACTTTTCCAAAAAAGTGAAGAGGAGGAAAACTTCCAAACTCATTTTATGATGCCAGCATTACCCTGATACCAAAGCCAGACACTACTGGAAAAGAAAACTATGGAACATTATCCCTTATGAACACTGATGCAAAAATTCTCAACAAAAGACTAGCAAACTGAATTCTACAGCATAGTAAAAGGATTATACACCATGACCTAGTAGAATTTATTCCTGGAATGCAAGAATAATTCAACATATGAAGAAAAAACAATGTACTATACCACATAAACAGAATGAAGGGAAAAAAATCCATGATCATCTCCATTGATGCAGAAAAATCATACTGACAAAATTCTTTTTTTCATGATAAAAACACTTAACAAAAAGGAATAAAAGGAAACTACTTCAACATAATAAAAGCCATATACCAAAAAACCACAGTGAACATCATACTCTACTGAAAGCTTTCCCTATAAGATTAGAAACAAAGCAAGGATGCTGCTTTCAACACTTCTATTCAACATAGCACTGGAAGTCCCAGTCAGAGTCACTAGGCAAGAAAAAGAAAAAAAAAAAAAAACAGGAATCAAATTGAAAAGGAAGAAGTAAAAGTATTTCTGTTTACAGACAATATGACCTTATTTTGTATGTAGAAAACCCTAAAGATTCCACAAAGGAACCTGTTAGAATAAATGAATTCCTCAAAGTAGCAGGATATAGTCAACATACAAAAATCAGTTGCATTTCTATACACATTAAGAATGTACAATCTGAAAAGGAAATTAAGAAAACAATGCCATTTATAATAGCATCAAAATAGTCAAAACACTTAGAAAATCACTTAACCAACAAGTTGAAAGGCTTGTACAATAGAAACTATAAGGCATTCCTGGGGGAAAAAAAAAGTACAAAAGAAATAAACAAATGGAAACATATCCCATGTTAATGAATTGGAAGACTTAATATTGTTAAGATGTCAATTACCCAAAGCCTTCTACAGATTTAATGCAATTCTTGTCAAAATCACAATGATGTTTTTTGTAGAAACAGAAAAACCTGGCTGGGCACAGTGGCTCACGCCTGTAATCTCAGCACCCTGGGAGGCTGAGGTGGGAGGATCACTTGAGGTCAGGAGTTCACGACCAGCCTGGCCAACATGGTGAAACCCCATCTTTACAAAAAATACAAAAATTAGCTGGGTGTGGTGGCAGGCGCCTATAATCCCAGCTACTCGGGAGGCTGAGGCAAGAGAATTGCTTGAACTTGGGAGGCAGATGTTGCAGTGAACCAAGATTGCACCACTGCACTCCAGCCTGGGTAACAGAGTAAGTGAGACTCCATCTCAAAAAAAAAAAAAAAAAAAAAAAAACAGAAATAGAAAAACCTATCCTAAAATTCATATGAAATCTCAAGGGACAATGGATAGCCAAAACAATCCTGAAAATGAAAAGCAAAACTGGAGGATTCACACTTTCTGATTTCAAAACTTACCACAAAGCCACAGTAATCAAACAGACGAATACTGTCATAAAGACAGCCATATAGACCTCCAGAATAGAACACAGTCCAGAATTAACCCTCATATATATATTCAAATGATTTTTGTCAAGAGTGTCACTACAATGCAATGGGGAAAAGTCAGTCCTTTCAACAAATGGTGCTTGTAAAACTGGATATCCACATGCAAAAGAATGAAGACCCTTACCTAACACCACATACAAAAATTAACTCAAAAGAGATCCATGACTGAAATGTTAACATCTAAAACTATAAAACTCTTAGAAGAAAACGTAGGTTAAAAGCTTTATGACACTGAATTTGGTAATTTCTTGGATATGATACGAAAAGCACAGGCAACAAAAGACAACAGACAAACTGCACTTCATAAAACTGAAAAATTTTGTGTATCAAAAGACACAGAGTAAAAAATCCATCCACAGAATGGGAGAAAATACTTGCAAATCATCTGGTAAGGGATTAATATCCAGATTACACAGAGAACTCCTAAAACTCAACAACAAAGACACAAACAACATGATACAAGAATGGGCAAAGGATCTGAATAGACGTTTCTCCACAGACGATATACGAATGGCCAATCAGCACATGAAAAGAAGGTCAACATCACTAATCATTAAGGAAACACAAATCAAAACTACAAGATACTACCTGCTATGGTTTGACTGTTTGTGTCTCTCCAAAATTCATGTTGAAACTTGATCTCCATTGTCACAGTATGAAGAGGTGGGGCCTTTGGGGAAGTGATGAAGACATGAGGGCTCCGCCTTCATGAATGGATTAGTGCTCTTATAAAAGAGGCTGAAGAAAGGGTCCTAATGGTCCCTTTTTTGCCCTTCCACCTTCTGCCATTGAGGACACATCAACAAGGTGCCATCTTGAAAGCAGAGATAGCTGGCCCTCACCAGACACTAATCTGCTGGCATCTTTATCTTGGACTTCCCAGCTCCAGAACTGTGAGAAATAAATGTGTATTATTTATAAATTATCTAGTCAGTGCTATTCTGCCATCGATGCAGGAACAGACTAAGAAGCCATCTCACACCCATTAGGATGGCTACTAAAAAAAACATAACAAGTGTCAATGAGGACGTGGAGTCACTGGGTCCCTTCTGCACTGTTGGTGGGAATGTAAAATGGTACCACTATTGTGGAAAGTACTATGGCAACACTTCAAAAAATTAAAACAGAATTACCGTGTGATCTAGCTATTCCACTTCTGAGTATAAACTCAAAAACCTGAAAACTGAGTACCGAAGAAATATCTGTATACCCATGTTCACAGCCGCATTATTCACAACAGATAACACGTGGAAGCAATTCAAGTGTCCACCAACAGAAAAATGGATAAGCACAACATGACGTGTGCATATAAGAGAATACGCATCCTTTTACCTAATACGAATGTACTTAATACCACTGAGCTGTATACTTAAAAAATGGTCAAGACGGTAAGTTTTATGTTATGTGTATTTAAACACAATTTTTTAAATTGGAAGAAAAAATACATTAAAACAATTTTCACATCAAAAGGCACACATTTTATTTAGCTATTTCCTTGGTAATCTACAATATTTTTCCTCTAACTGGCATATTCCTAGTACAGGCCAATTCCAGACGCATAAATTTCTAGATCAAACCATGGAGAGACTTACAGATAATTAACAAAATAAAATAAATATGCAGCATTAAAACTCACACTGTAAGGCCAGGAGTGGTGGCTCATGCCTGTAATCCCAGCACTTTGGGAGGTCAAGGCAGGAAGATCTCTTGAAGGCAGGAGTTTGAGACTAGCCTGGACAACAAAGCAAGACCCTGTCTCTATTTAGTAGTAAGGAAAAAAAAAAAAAACTCACAATGAATGTCAAAAACAAATTGTTTTTAAGCTGGGTCTTGATAATGGTAAAGGATTACATCATCACTTACCACACAGACCTGCCAGCAAAATGCTTAAGAATCTACACTTGGCTAAAAATAAGAATTGGGGGCTGGGTGCAGTGGCTCATGCCTATGATCCCAGCACTTTGGGAAGCCAAGAAAGCAGGATTGCTTGAAGCCAGGAGTTCCAGTTCAAGACCAGCCTGGGTCACAGAGTGAGACCCTGTCTCAAAAAAAAAAAAAAAAAAAAAAGAATTGGCTTGTTACATGAGTAAATTGCAAAAAATAAATAAATAAGAAGAATTGGCTTATACTATACTCTATTAGGTAGTATAATTTGTTGCTCAGATTATCAAATGTGAGCAGGGTGTGATAACTCACACCTGTAATCCCAGCACTTTCAGAGGCCGAGGTGGGCAGATCATGAGGTCAGGAGTTCGAGACCAGCCTGGCCAACATGGTGAAACCCCATCTCTACTATTAAAAAAAAACAAAAGTTAAATAAAATAAAATAAAAATACAAAAATCGGCTGGGTGTGGCAGCAGGTGCCTGTAGTCCCAGCTACTCAGGAGGCTGAGGCAGGAGAAGCGCTTGAACCCGGGAGGCGGAGGTTGCAATGAGCTGAGATGGCGCACTGCACTCCAGCCTGGGCGACAGAGCAAGACTCTACCTCAAAAAATAAAATAAAAAATAAGATTATGAAATGTGAAATTTGAAGCAGTAGTTAGTAATAAGGAGAGATTTTAAGCCCTTTTGAGCTACAAGAAGTCTTTGTAAAATCAATCTTGAAGATAACAAATTAAAACCATAACAACTGCCTTTGAAATAAGTAGTAATTTAAAAAATAACTTAAATAGTAGAGTATAAGTCGTGTTTTTTGTTTCCTCATAAAAAATTCCTTGAGCACTTACTGGATGTCACGCACTGTACTAGAGACTTAGGAAACAGCGAGCGGTAAAACAAGCCCCTGCTCTCACGGCATCTAAGTGAAGGAAACACAATTAGTAAACAGATATGAAATATGTATACATGTAAGGTATTACAAGTGCTTTTAAGAAAAGCAGGATAAGAGGACACAGAGTAACAGAAGACTCCATTTTAAATATTTAAGAAAAATTAAAATATTCATGGTTGAACAGTTAATGGGATTTTTGCCATATTCCACAGTTAAATTTAGACCTTAAGGCATTTAAACTTTGTTCCTTTTGTAAGTAGTTTTGGTTGAAAGTCTTTGCTTATTTAAAATTGTATTGCTATTGCCGTATTTTCTTTGGTTGAGGTACACCACAGTCTAATTTCTTATGTCACAACATTCATCAGTTCATTAGAAAAGTATAGTCAACAGACAAAACTGTCTCACATTTATTTTAAAGTAAATATTGCTTAAGGCAATGAGAAGCCACAGACTGAAAGTATTTACCAAAAAAAAATTATATGTGTATTTCTGATAAAGAACTGTTACCCAAAATATACAAAGAACTCTTAATACTCAACAATAAAACATACAACCCAAATAAAAACCGAGCAAAAGGGGGCCGGACACGATGGCTCATGACTATAATCACAGCACTTTGAGAGGCTGAGGCGGGCATATCACTTGAGGTCAGGAGTTTGGGACCAGCCTGTCCAACATTGCGAAACCCTGTCTCTACGAAAAATACAAAAAATTAGGCGGGTGTGGTGGTGCACCTGCAATCCCAGGTACTCAGGAGGCTGAGGCACGGAGAATCGCTTGAACCCAGGAGGCGGAGGCTACAGTGAGCCAAGATCGCACCACTGCACTCCAGCCTGGGCAACAGAGTGAGGCTCTCTGTCTCTCAAAATAAAAACAAACAAAGAAACCCACTGGGCAAAAGACCTAAGCAGACACCTTAGTAAAGAAAATACACAGACAAACCAGGCGTGATGGTGCACGCCTGTAGTCCCAGCTACTCTGGAAGCTGAGGCAAGAAGATAACTTGAGCCCAGGAGTTTGAGGCTGCAATGAGCTATGACTGTATCACTACACTGCAGCCTGGGCAACAGAATGAGACCCTGTCTCTTTAAAAAAAGAAAAAGAAAGAAAGAAAGAAAAGAGGAGGAGAAACACAGATGGCAAATAAATAGGTGAAAAGATACTCCACATAATATGTCATTAGAGAATTGCAGATTAAACAAGGAGAAACCACTACACACCTATTAGAACGATCAAAATCTAGAACATGGACAACACCAAATGCTGGTGAGGATGTTCAGCAAAAGGAACGCTCATTCTTTGCTGATGGGAAAGAAAAATTGTACAGCCATTTTGGAAGACAGTTAAGCAGTTTCTTTAAAAAAGAAATACATACTTTTTATTTTCTAAAGAGACGGGATCTTACTATGTTGTGCAGGATGGTCTCGAACTCCTGAGTTAACGTGATCCTCCTGCCTCAGCCTCCCAAAGTGCTGGGATTATAGGTATGAGCTGCCATACCCAGCCTACGAAATACATTCTTGCCATACTATCCAGCAATCACTCTCCTTGGTATTCACCAAATAAGCTGAAAACATATCCACGCAAAAACCTGTACAGGGATGTTACACCAGCTTTGGAAGCAATCAAGATGTCTTTCACTAGGTGAATGGATAAGGTGTGTACATCCAGACAACAGAGTATCTTTCAGCACTAAAAAGAAATGGAGAAACCTTACATTACAGGTTGAGCATCCCTAAATCAAAAATAGAAAACACAAAATGCTACAAAATCTGAGACTTTTTGAGCAACCACATGACACTCAAAGAAAATGATCACTAGAGTATTTCAGATTTTGAATTCATGGATTAGAGATGCTTAACCAGTATAATCCAAATATTCCAGAATCAAAAAAATCTGAAACCCAAAACACCTGTGCTCCCACGCACTTCAGATAAAGGATACTTAACCTGTACTAAGTAAAAGACGCCAATCTGTAAAAGCTATACACTATATTTCAACAACATGACATTCTAAAAAAAGACAAAAACTATGGAGACAGTAAAAATATCAGTAGCTGCTGGGAGTTGGGGTAAAGGGAGGGATGAATCAGTAAAGCCCAGAGAATTTTAAGGCAGTGAAACTATTCTGCATGATCCTATAATGGTAGCTACATGTCATTATACATTTATCTAAACATCAAGAATGAACGTTAATGGAAACCATGGACTTTGGGTGATAATAATGTGTCAATGTAGGCTCAATGCTTGTAACAAATGTATCATTCTGGTACAGGATATTGATAGTGGGGAAGGTTCTATGTGTCAGAGCAGAGAATATAATAATTCTCTGTACTTTCTGCTCAATTTTGCTGTGAAACTAAAGCAGCTCTAAAAAAGTCTTTTTTTTTTTTTTTGAGATGGAGTCTTGCTCTGTTGCCAGGCTGGAGTGCAGTGGTGCAGTGGCTCACTGCAACCTCCACCTCCCAGGTTCAAGAGATTCTCCTGCCTCAGCCTCCCGAGTAACTGGGACTACGGGTGTGCACCACCATGCCCAGCTAATTTTTGTATTTTTAGTAGAGACGGGATTTCACCATGTTGGCCAGGCTGGTCTCGATCTCTTGACCTCGTGATTTGCTGGCCTCGGCCTCCCAAAGTGCTGGGATTACAGGCCTGAGCCACCATGCCCAGCCAAGTCCATTTTTTAAAAAAGTAAATATTGTCTTCAGCCAAAAAAGGTAAGTTCTTTTTATTAAAGAGATACCAGATAAACCACTTACTGACATTTGTATCATTTATTTTTAAATATTTTCAGATATATGACTTTATTGCATACCATTGATTTGATAAATTTTTGTATGTGCAAAAGATAAAAACTTTATTTAGAAAAAATAAAATATATATGCAAAATGATAAATGTATTTTTATGAGTCAGTAAATTTTTTAAAATTTCAAGTCATAGAAGGTGAAATTTTAGGATGAAAAAAATGCTAAAAAGGTGAATACAACCCACAGATTGGGAGGTGTGATTTTTATTAACAAAGGATTAGACTATCTACAAATTCTACAAATCAAAAAGAAATGGACAAACAGGCCAATAGAAAAATAAGAAGAAAATATAAATAGGCAACTTATAGAAGAGGAAATATGAATGAACAATTAACATGAAAAGATGCTCAATGTCAGATGGGTGCGGTGGCTCACGCCTGTAATCCCAGCACTTTGGGAGGCCGAGGCGGGTGGATCATGAGGTTAGGAGTTCGAGACCACCCTGGCTAACACGGTGAAACCCTGTCTCTACTAAAAATACAAAAAGTTAGCCGGCATGGTGGCACATGCCTGTAGTCCCAGCTACTTGGGAGGCTGAGGCAGGAGAATCACTTGAACCCAGGAGGCGGAGGCTGCAGTGAGCCAAGATTGCGCCATTGCACTCTGGCCTGGTGACAGAGCAAGACACCGTCAAAAAAAAAAAAAAAAAAATCCTCAACATCACCAGCGGTTAAGAGACACAAATTTAAAATCACGAAATATCATTTCACATCCATCAGATTAGCAAAAGTTTTTAAATCTGGCCATACAAAACACAGGAGAGGATATGAAACATATACCATCTCCTATATAGCTTGTAGGAGTGTATACTGATATAACACCTTTAGAAAGCATTTGGCACTTACCCTTCAACTTGGTAGTTCACTCCCTAGCTCTCACATGTGCACAAAGATACATGGAAATGTCATATTAACACTATGAACACAGTGTTCATTTTTCACAAAGAAAAATAGGAAATAAATATCCGGAAGAGAATGGATAACTGCAATGAAGTATTTTCTTATAATGAATTTCCAAGTAGCACAAAAACTTTGCAAATAACTAAAGGAATGTGTCAATTTGGTTGAATCTCACAACACTAGAAGAACACGTCCAACAAAAGAGCAGCTCTTTCAACTTAAGTTTAATATGTATCTATCTTAAAATGTAAAAGAAATTATCCTCAGTTGTAAAACCAATTTGCCTTCAAGACCATAAATATCAAGATCTCAAGTCTTTTTTTTTTTTTTTTTTAAGACACAGGGTCTCTGTCACCCATGCTGAAATACAGTGACACAATAATGACTCACTGCAGCCTCAACTCCAGTGCTCAAGCAATCCTGCCTCAGCCTCCTGAGTAGCTGGGACTACAGCTGGGCATCACAATGCCTGGCTAATTTTTTTTTTTTTTTTACTTTTTGCAGTGAGTGGGTCTCCCATTGTTGCCCTAGCTGGTTGTGAACTCCTGGCCTCGAGCAATCCTCCCGCCTTAGCCTCCCAAAGTGCTGACATTACAGGCATGAGCCACCACACCTGGCCTCAAATCTTTATCTCCAACCTAGATCTCTCTCAGAGCTTTCAGACTGCCTAATGAACATCTCTACCTGAATGTACCATGCATAACTCAAAAACGGGCATCAAATTCTCCAAAAATCTGTTGTTCTCTCTGTGAGCAGCAACACCATTCACAGTTGCTCAAGACATAAATCTAGAGATCATCCTGAATTCCTTCTTCCTCATGCCCCATATCCAAGCAATCACAATGTCCTATTATCATTCTACCTCCTAAATACCTTGATGCTATCTCACTCTTATCTCCACTAACTACCAAAAGCGGACCATCATTTCTTCTCACCTGGATTATAGCAACCACCTTCTAAAGGACTCTCTTGCCCCAATGAAGTTAATGACATCGACACACTGCAAGTATCATGTTCTTTAAGAAGCATAAATATGATCAAGAAACTGTCAACAGCTGGGTACAGTGGCTCACACCTGTAATCCTAGCACTTTGGGAGGCCAAGGTAGGAGGATTGCCTGAGCCCAGGAGTTCAAGGCCAGCCTGGGCAACATACAGAAACTCCATCTCTACAAAAAATTTTAAAAATTAGCCAGGCATGGCGGTATGCACCTGTAGTCCCAGCTATTGAGGAGGCTAAGGTGGGAGGATCACTTGAGTCTTGGAGTTCAAGGTTGCAGTGAGCCACAATCACACCCCAGCCTGGGTGACAGAGTGAGATCCTGTCTCAAAAAAAAAAAAGATAGTATCACCTACTACTTAACATTTTTCATGGCACTCCACTATCCTCAGGTTACAGTCCTTAATGTGACTCAAAAGGCCCATGATCTGACCCTTATTTAAAACGCCTCCGTCTTCCACATCCTATACTTTTCCTGCATTTGGGCCTTTGGACTTAACAGTTCTCTCTGCCAGAAGCCCTCTTCTCTTCTTAAACTGTACTTCACCTTGGTAATTCCAAATTCGTCTTTCACCTGTCAATTTAAATATTCCTTACCTTAAGAAGCTTTCCTTTCCTATGCAAGACAGAGGTCTTTCTCATCCTCTCCCACAGTTCCCAGGATTCACTTAAATTATATCACTTACACTGTAATTTAAGTGTCCATCTGCTTTTCAATAATCCCAATATGACAAGCTACATGAAGGCAGAGACGGGAGTCTTGCTCACCATTAAAGCTGCAAAACCTAGCTCAAAGGATTAAAAGGTAGAATTTCCTTCAAAAAGGAAGAAACTGCTGTTTTGTTGTTCTTGCCAGGGCAGGGGTGCGGTGGTACCATCACAGTTCACTGCAGCCTCAAACTCCAAGGCTCAAGTAATTCTCCAACCTCATGCTTCAGCCTCTCAGGTAGCTGGGACTACAGACACATGCCTCCACACCCAGCTAACTTTTCAATTTTTGTAGAAACAGGTCAGGCTATGTTGCCCAGTCTGGTCTCAAACACCTGGCCTCGAGCAATCCTCCCACCACGGCGTCCCCAAGTGCTGGGATTACAGGCATGAGCCACCGCACCCAGGCCAAGTAACTGCTCTATCAATTTGCCATTAACTTGTTTCAGGTCCTTGCTCAGTCTGCCTTAAAACGCAGCTTCAAGATTGTTTATAATAGTTGCTTAACTATTAAAGAGATAAACAATAAGTCCAGATAAAAACACTGTCCTACACAAGTGTTTCGTAGTGAGTACCACACCCTAAATATTATATATGGGGCTATTCAAAAATATTGAGACACTATATAATAACATGGAGATGCTTGCAATAGACTGTATTGTTTTCTATTCTATTTCTCTTTGCCTCAATTTCCTTTTTTTATGATATTAGCCCATTTTCTACTGAGGTAGTATCAGCATAAAAAAATGTTTAGCTGCCTTATCGAGGCAAAATTCAAATACCATACCCATTTGAAGTGTACAATTCAATAGTTTTTAATATACTCAGAGTTGTGCACCCATCACCCCAGTCTAATTTTAGAACATTTCATCATCCCAAAAAGAAATCCCATACCCATTAGCAGTCACTTCCCATTACCTCTTTCCCTGCGCCCAGCCCTAGGCAACCATTAATCGACTTTCTGTCTGGGTAGATCGGCCTATATGCAACATTTCATTCAACTGGAATTGCAGGACATTTTTCCGTGCTCTCCAAATACATAGGATTTGAAAGTTATTTCACATTTTTTCAAATATTTTCCTATCTTTCACTTACTGGGGGAGAAGAAATTTTTTCTTTTAGTTAAATGCAGTAGTGAGAAGAGGGGAAGGAGCAGAACAAGGAGATCAATCTGTAACTGACTGAACAATCAACTGAGATCACTGACTACCTTCGGACCAGCCAGGGGGAGGGGTAATATTTTTATATAGTAAAATCTATTTCAAGGCATTTGTCTTTGGTGTCGTGCTTAGAAAGACTGTCCTGGTCCCAAGCTAGCATACATTTTCATGTATATTTTCCAATACTACATTCACAGCTTCAATTTTAACATCTAAAGCATTACTCCATCTAAAATTTATTCTAGGGAAATGTATGTAACCTACCCAAACAGCCAGTTGTCTCTCATTATTATCTAGTAACTATCCTTTTCCCCTTGATTTTAAATAACACCTTCACCATTCTCTAAAGTCTTACATACATTGGAGTCTGTCTTTGGATTTTTAAAACTTCTGTTCATCTGTCTGTTCTAGGATCAATCTCTATACTTCAACAATACATTTTAAAGTTTGATATGGGACATTGTCCTCATTGCTCTTATTTTTCAAAATCTTGGCTAGTCTTGCATGTTTGTTCTTTTATATAAACTTTAAAATGCTGATTGACATTGCATTTATATTTATACATTAGAAAGAATTTATACTTTTGCAATGTCGAGTCTTCACGTAACAGATATGATTCCTTACTCATATTTCCCCCTTTCTGTCAAGTTTTATAGTTGTTTTATAAATTATGAAGTCCTATACATTTTATGTTAATTTCATTTCTATTTATAGTTTTTGTTATTAATATAAATGGAATTTCACCTCTACTTATTTCCTATCTGCTTACTGGTATAAAGTTCCTAACTTTATTTAATGTATACACACGCTTGGAGGTCTTTTTGAATTATTTTATTCATTTTCATTATATCTTTTTCTTGTTCTGTTTTGTTTTGGTTTTTTTGAGACGGAGTCTCACTCTGTCTCCCAGGCTGGAGTGCAGTGGCGCAATCTCGGCTCACTGCAAGCTCCGCCTCCCAAGTTCACGCCATTCTCCTGCCTCAGCCTCCCAAGTAGCTGGGACTACAGGCACGTGCCACCGCACCCGGCTAATTTTTTGTATTTTTAGTAGAGATGGGGTTTCACCGTGTTAAATGGTCTCGATCTCCTGACCTCGTGATTCACCCGCCTTGGCCTCCCAAAGTGCTGGAATTACAGGCGTGAGCCATTGCGCCTGGCCTGCAATTTTGCTTTTGTTTTTGAGATGGAGTCTTGCTCTGTCTGGGCTGGAGTGCAGTGGCGCCATCTCAGCTCACTGCAACCTCCAGCTCCCAGGTTCAAGTGATTCTCCCGCCTCAGCCTCCCAAGTAGAAGGGATTACGGGCACGAGCCACCATGCCCAGCTAATTTTTTGTATTTTTAGTAGAGACAGGGTTTCACCATGTTGGCCAGGCTGGTCTCCAACTCCTGACCTCAAGTGATCCACCTGTCTCAGCCTTCCAAAGTGCTGGGATTACAGGCGTGAGCCGCCGCACCCGGCCCTATTGCAATTTTGAATGATTTACTTGTTCTATAGTGATAGAATAAGGAATAGGGTTATAGACAGCCAATGGAAAACTATGCCTTGCCTTTTTAACCATTAGGTTAAACAGAGGAAAGGACTAAAAATCACTCTGCTTTATTATTATCTGTTTATATATAATGAATTATATGTAATTCAGCCTGATAATTCTGAGACCTTTAGAACAGTGGTCCCTAAAGGTTCACATCAGAATCACCTAGACAGCATTTTGAAAGTATCTATGCCTGAGTCCTATTCACCTCTAGAAGTTCTCATTCAGTAGGTCTGGGGCAGAGTCCAAACAAAGGCATTTTGGAAGAAGCTCCTCAGGTGATTCTGATGTGCATCGCCTATTTGACTTCTCAAATGATGAAATAAACATTAAAATAAACCAAATGAAAACATTCATAATATAGAAGGCAAAGGTCTTGACACAAAGTCATCCGTTATCTTTCTTAGGATCAAACTCTACCTTCATAACAGTGTCTTACTTTTACCTCAATGATCACCACTAGCACCTGTCGCCAGGATACAGCTGCTGGGTTCAAACCAAAAGAGATGCCATTGTTTGTATTTGTTGGAATCATAGGAAAGCAGTACTAGTAATGCATTAGTGCTGTAGTCATAGGAAAGATTACATACTGCTTACACAATAGCTGATTGATGAGCAAGAAATCTCCTCTACAATAGTTGCTGTACAATTGTGAGTGGTGGTTTGAATTAAACAGTTTTGTAATTTGTACAGAAGTTTTCTGTTGTCACAGTTAGTTTTCTTCCATACCTAAAAGATTTGAGTTTTTAAATGAATACTGTAAAAGCAAGATTTTTGTTTTAATTTCCTTTCATACTTCACCTGGAAAGATTATTTCTAAATACCTTAAAATATGTTCTTTTCAAGAGATTCAGAAATATGTAGTAAGTTATTCTTGCTATGAATTCTTTTCCTAACCAAATATTTAGAAACAAGTTCCTCTGTTATATACATCTTGACACTATTATATAAAGAACATTTCTGCTATTCTGTTATATCCAAAATGGAAGTTTTGGATACCAGACAACTTTCACATACAAGTTAACCTTCCAGTTCATTTTTTGTGTATCGAAAAAAAATGAGGTATCAGAGGTTATGTTTTTTAACCTCTTATGAAATGAATCAGACACAAAAACAGAGAAGTGTATAATGTACTCCCTTGTACCCATTACCTAGTGTCAATGATCAGAACTTTGCCATTCCTGCTTCATATAGTCCTGTCCCTTTTTTTAACTGATGTATTTTAAAGCAAATCCTAGATGCTGTATTATTTTATTGATCCTTAACAGATAAGATTTTTTAACAGAGACTCTTTATCATTATCACACATAATAATAACAAAAAATCCTTAATGTCTCACTCTCATTTCATGATTGACTCTCCCTTACTGTCTCTGAAAGTATTTTTACACTTAGTTTTCCTCAAGGTTGTATCTTTTTGTTCCATATTGTGACATGCTAAAATATTTTGCCTGAAAAGTCCATTTTGTTTTCTTTTTTATTTAGAGATGGAGTCTTGCTCTGTTGCCCAGGCTAGAGTGCAGTGTGCGTCGATCATAGCTCACTGCAGCCTCAAAAGTGATTCTCTTGCCTCAGCCTCCCCAGTAGCTACAGAACTACAGGCATGCACTACTACACCTGGCTAATTTTTTTTTGTAATTTTCTGTAGAGACAAAGTCTTGCCATGTTGCCCAGGTTAAAAGTCAATGTCATATGTACTATGCAAATCTGAACATGTCACATCTCTTTAAGAGCTTCTCACTATGTTTTCTATGATGAGCCTCCAAAATCCTTAACATGACATAAAATATCTTGCATGATTTGGCCCTTCTTCAAATCCAAGGCCTCAGATACGACTGAGACTTCTCCTAGGCTCCACCATAATCCAAATTTTTCATGATTTTTAAATCATTCCAATGATATGATGAATTAAAAGAAACAGGAATGTACAGCTGGCTAAATGTAATGAAAAAGCAACCCACTCCATGAACCTTGATGGAATACTGATTCAAAGGAATAAAACTAGTAAAATTAGTCATAAAGGACATAACAGGCACAAATGGGAACATTTCAACATGAAATTATTTTTAGTGTTATAAATGTGGTTATGTAGGAGAATGTCCTTATTTTTACGAGCTGCAGGTCAAACTTTCAAATGATTCAGAAAAAAAAAAGTACATGTGAGATGTATTTTATATACCTATTATACATGCATGTAAGATAAAGAGATACAGACACACATAAAGCAAATGTGCCAAAATAGTAACAACCAGTAACTCCAGATGAAGGCTAGACAGATGTTCAGTGTACAATCCTTTCTTGGATCTGTTAATTGTACAAGTATTTCGGCTGGGCATGGTGGCTCATGCCTGTAATCCCAGCACTTTGGGAGGCCGAGGCAGGCGGATCATCTAAGGTCAGGAGTTCCAGACCAGCCTGGCCAACATGATGAAACCTCATCTCTACTAAAATTACCAAAATTAGCCGGGTGTGATGGCAGGCGCCTGTAATCCCAGCTACTTGGGAGGTTGAGGCACGAAAATCGCTTGAACCTGGGAGGTGGAGGTTGCAGTGAGCCGCAATCGCACCACTGCACTCCAGTCCAGACAACAAAGTAAGACTCCGTCTCAAAAAAAAAAAAAAAAAAAGAGTAACTATTTTAAGTTTTGCAGGCCCTACAGTCCCTGTTCCAACTACTCAACTCTGCCGTTGTAGCAAAAAACGCAACCATAAACAATATGTAAATAAATAAGCATGGCTATATTCCAATAAAACTTTATTTACACACACTGAAATTTTATATAATTTTCATGTGTCATGAAATTTTTTTTAAAACTTTAAAATGTAAAAACTTAGCACACATGTAGAAATGATGATATAATTTGCAGGGACTATTGACAAAAAAAACAATGGAGCCTCTTGTTTAAAAGTTATTCAGAATTTCAAAATAGTAACAGCAGAGCACCAAACCAAGCACAGGGCCTTTCTCAGGGTGGGTCCCTGTATGACTACATAGCATGCATATCCACAAATCACGCAGGCCATAGTTTACCAACTCCTGGCTTAGATTCTACTGAAGATGGTTCAAGATTCAGAGCAGAAATGACAGAGTTCAAATCCCCTCCTACCACTTAATAGTTGTGTTCTCTGTCCCCTAGTATAAATAGCATATATCTCGGAGTTGTGAATAAATGATTTAATATATATAAAATACTTAGAATGGTCATGTGTGTGTGTGTGTGTGGTGTGTGTATGTGTGTATATACACATATATATATATTTTTTTTTTTTTTTTGAAACAGAGTCTCGCTCTGTCACCCAGGCTGGAGTGCAGTGGCGTGATCTCAGCTCACTGCAACCTCCACCTCCCTGGTTCAAGGAATTCCCCTGCCTCAGCCTCCCAAGTAGCTGGGATTACAGGCGCCTGCCCACCATGTCCAGCTAATTTTTTTTGTATTTTCAGTAGAGACGGGGTTTCACCATGTTGGCCAGTCGGGTCTCGAACTCCTGACCTCAGACAATCCACCTGCCTCGGCCTCCCAAAGTGCTGGGATTACAGGTGTGAGCCACTGCGCCTGGCCAGTTTTGACTACTTTTTAGTCAACTAAAAAAATTTTAAGACCAGGTGCGGTGGTTCACACCTATAATCCCACCTGGGGAGGCCAAGATGGGAGGATAGCTTCAGCCCAGGAGTTCAAGACCAGCCTGGGCAACAAAGTGAGATTTCGTCTCTACAAAAAAATTAGAAAATTAGCTGGGCACAGTGACACACACCTGCAGTCCCAGCTATTCAAGAGGCTGTGGTGAGAGGATCATTTGAGCCAAGAGGTCAAGGCTGCAGTAAGCCATGATTGTGCCACTGCACTCCAGCCTGAGTGATAGAGTGAGACCCTGTCTTAAAAAAAAAAAAAAAAAAGGTTTTAAGAGTTGATTGAGGTAGCAGGATATCAAACACATTTTTCAAATTTGCTATACAACTAAAAGTATCATCTGAATAGTTAAGTGTGTCAAAATGTTTGTGAAATTAAATATAACATTTCCTTAGAGCCCTCATATAAAAATACCCTGGTAGCTTAGACTAGTCAGAGTCTCTCAAGAATTATGACAACTACTCATCAAGACTTAACGATTTTGGACTGACTTAGTTACTACATTGTAAAAGGAAATTTAAATAAGCCCCAGCAGCTGTCATATATTACTTATCGTTTTGCAATTCATCAATTGTACAATAACAGAAAAATTCCTCAAATAAAAATTATAGTATGTTATGTGAAAATGGAGAATGTATAACTATTTTAAGAAAGTACTTGTTGGTAGTAAAAGTCTGTTGCCTATCTACTGTGTGCAAGAAATCGTGCTCAAGAACAAAGGAATAAAAAGACATGGTGGTCTGTGTCCCAAAAAGTTTACCATCTAAAAGTGAATATAGGATGGGATCACATCAGTTTTTAAAGTCAATTACACAAGGCTGCACAGCAATGCCAGCCCTATTTAACAACTCTACCTCAGTGTCTACTAGGTGTCTCAAACTTAACATGTAAAAAAGATAACTCTTGACTTTTTTCCAAAAAAAACCTATTCTTCCCTTGTCTTCCTCTTTATCAATAAACAGAATCTCCATCCACCCAGCTGCTAAAGACAAAAATGCTATTTTTTTATTCTTCTAATTCCCTATAAAAAAATTCAACATCAACTCTTCTTGATTCTATGAAAAAATGTTCTCAACTATCTCCCAAGTTGTCTCTCACCTGGCCCAGCCTGATAACTAGTTTCCTACAATGGCTTCCTACGTGGTCTCTTTGCATTCACTCTTCCCCCATACAGTCCATTATCAAACAGTAGTCAAAATATTTTTAAAACATAAACCTTATCTCCCACCACTGCTAAAAGCTTTCTAATTGCTTCCTATTGCACTAACCATAACATCCAAACTCATCACTACAGATGAATTATAATGCCTAACATGACCTCATCCTTGCCTACCTCTGATCTTAATTCTTAACCATCCCTTCCTCTTGCACACCCTGCTCCAACCCTATCGGCCTTCCTTCCGTTCCTTGAAGATCAAGCTCCTTTCTCCCTGAGCCTTTAATCTACAAGCTTCTCCCCACAACCACTACCACCTGCTATCCACCCTTTCCTACCTATGACTCCAGTGGTCAAACCTTGCATTCCCAACAGGAAGACAGGCAAACATCATGGGTTTCCAGGTGGAGATGACACAATTCATCATCACCAATGAGTATTCGTGCCAAAAAAGTTTAAACTGTATCTGTCCCAAGGAAACAATCAGAAAAATTCAGAAAGGGGGCCATTCTAAAAGATAATTAGTCTAAACTCTTCAGAAAAGCAAGTAACCTAAGAGTGTTATCAAATTATCAATAATCTAGAGAAGCAGGGTATCAACACATGTAAAACAGGATTAAGCAGTATTATGTCACAACAACTTCACAGAATATACAATGCAGTCTTTTTTTAGCCATAAAACCTTCCTGGCTAGTTCTACTCTTCCCCTTTCTCACTACGGCAACTGAGTAGTCCAAAAAAGAAAAAAGAAAAAACTTCCTAACAATATTAAAAATTTATAATATACTATTAAATTAAAAATAGCAAAGCCACCAAAATTTGCACTATGATTATAAGGTCATATGTAAACCAATGAGCACAGATTAGATCTTTGGCAAGATTACAAATCAGTATTGAGACTTTTGAGGATATTGGGATGGGGTGAATATGTTTTGCATGTGGAATAGAGGTGAATTTTGGGGAGCCAGGGGGTGGACTGTGATAGACAAAATAATCCCCCCCACCACCCGCCCCCACCAAGGATGTCAACATCCGAATCCTCAGAACCTGCAAATACGTTAGGTTACACAGCAAAGGGAAATTAAGGTTGCTATCATCTGACCTTGAGATTGGGAGATTATTCTGGAATGTCAGCCCAACATTATCACAAGGGTCCTTATCAGTAAAAGAGGAGGACAGAAGAGGGAGTATCACAACCACCGCTGGCTTTGGAGATGGAAAGGGGCCATGAGCCAAGGAATATGGGCAGCCCTTTGAAATTGGAGAAGGCAAGGTATAAAAAACTAAAATAAAGGATTCTTCCCTAGACCTTCCAGAAAAGAATGCAGCCCTGCCAACTGGCCTTTTATTTTAGCCCAGTGAGATCTGTATCAAAACTGTGATCTCCAGAACTGTAAAATCATTTTGTGTCGTTTTAGGCCACTAAGTTTGGGGTAATTTGCTATAACGGCAATAAAAAGCTAGTCATCCATCATTTAACAAAGGCGATACCTTCTCGGAGGTGCACTGTTAGATGATTTCTTCACTGGGCAAGCATCACAGACTACAAGCCACCTCGACGGTGTAGCCTATTAAACACCTAAGGTACAAAGTATAGCCTATATGGTTCCTAGAATACAAACCTGTACAGTATATTACTTTACTGAATACTGTAGGCAATTGTTAACACAATGCTATTTGTGTATCTAAACATATCTAGGCTGGACGCAGTGGCTCACTCCTGTAATCCTAGCACTTTGAGAGGCTGAGGCAGGTGGACAGCCTGAGCTCAGGAGTTCGAGACCAGCCTGGGCAACATGGCAAAACCTCATCTCTACCAAAAATACAAAAAGTTAGCCAGATGTAGTGGTGTGCACCTGTGTTCCCTGACAGGAGGCTGAGGTGGAAGGATCACTTGAGCCTGGGAGGCGGAAGTTGCAGTGAGACAAGATAACACCACTGCACTCCAACTTGGGTGACAGAGTGAGACGCCATCTCAAAAAAAAGAAAAAACAGTGCATTCAATTATATGTGCTTGCGTCTGTATGTATATATACACACACACAGATGCATATATATATACACACACAGATGCATATATATATACACACACACGTCTAAAAGATAATTAGTCTAAACTCTAGAAAAGTAACATAAAATTGTTACCAAATTATCAATAATCCAGAAAAGCAGGGTATCAACATGTCCAAAACAGGACTAAGCAGTATTATGTCATAACAACTTAATAGAATATATGATGCAATCTGTTGTTGACTGGAATGTGACTGTATATATATATATACATGTATACATATATAGTCATAATTATATATACGTATATATGCAGTCTTATATATAGGTATATATATTATATAGATGTATATATACAGTCATACATAGGTATACATACATAGGTATATATACACTCATATATATAGGTATATATATATATACACACACACACACTCATATGTATAGGTCTATACATATATATATACACACAGTCATATTCCAATCAACAGACCACAAATACAACAGTGGTCCCATGGGATTATAATATCATATTTTTACTGCACCTTTTCTATGTTTAGATATGTTTAGATACACAAACACCGTGTTAAAATTGCCTACAGTATTCAGTACAATAACAAGCTGTACAGGTTTGTATCCTAGGACCCAGAGGCTATATCATATACCCTAGATGTGTAGTAGGCTATACCATCTAAGTTGTGTAAATACACCCTATGATGTTTACATGACAAAATCATGATGCATTTCTCAGAAGATATTCTGGTCATTAAGTAACACATAACTGCAATTAAACACACACATGCAGGAATATATTATACACTCACACAATGGGTAATATCAAAAAGTGATATTACCAAATGCTAGCAAGAATGTGGAGCAACAGGAACCCTCAAATATTGCTGGCAGATTTATAAACAGTACAATCACTTTGGAATAATGCTTTGCAGTTTCTTATAAACACATGTTTACCCCTTGACACAGCAATTCAACTCCTACGTATTTATCTTAAGAAAAATGAAAACCTACCGTAAGAAAATCTGTATAAGAATGTTCCCCCCGCCCGGCCAGCCGCCCCGTCCGGGAGGTGAGGGGCGCCTCTGCCTGGCCGCCCCTACTGGGAAGTGAGGAGCCCCTCTGCCCGGCCAGCCGCCCCGTCCAGGAGGGAGGTGGGGGGGGGGGTCAGCCCCCCCGCCCGGCCAGCTGCCCCGTCCAGGAGGGAGGTGGGGGGCTCAGCCCCCCGCCTGACCAGTCGCCCCATCCGGGAGGGAGGTGGGGGGGTCAGCCCCCCACCCGGCCAGCCGCCCCATCCGGGAGGTGAGGGGCGCCTCTGCCCGGCTGCCCCTACTGGGAAGTGAGGAGCCCCTCTGCCTGGCCAGCCGCCCCGTCCGGGAGGGAGGTGGGGGGGTCAGCCCCCCGCCCGGCCAGCCGCCCCATCCGGGAGGGAGGTGGGGGGGTCAGCCCCCCCACCCGGCCAGCCGCCCCGTCCCGGAGGGAGGTGGGGGGCTCAGCCCCCCGCCCGGCCAGCCGCCCCGTCCGGGAGGGAGGTTGGGGGGTCAGCTCCCTGCCCGGCCAGCCGCCTCATCCGGGAGGGAGGTGGGGGGGTCAGCCCCCCGCCCGGCCAGCCGCCTCATCCGGGAGGTGAGGGGCGCCTCTGCCCGGCCGCCCCTACTGGGAAGTGAGGAGCCCCTCTGCCCGGCCAGCCGCCCCGTCCAGGAGGGAGGTGGGGGGGGTCAGCCCCCCGCCCGGCCAGCCGCCCCGTCCGGGAGGTGAGGGGCGCCTCTGCCCGGCCGCCCCTACTGGGAAGTGAGGAGCCCCTCTGCCCGGCCAGCCACCCCGTCCAGGAGGGAGGTGGGGGGGTCAGCCCCCCGCCCGGCCAGCCGTCCTGTCCGGGAGGGAGGTGGGGGGGTCAGCCCCCCACCCGGCCAGCCACCCCGTCCGGGAGGTGAGGGGCGCCTCTGCCCGGCCGCCCCTACTGGGAAGTGAGGAGCCTCTCTGCCCGGCCAGCCACCCCGGCCAGGAGGGAGGTGGGGGGGGTCAGCCCCCCCGCCCGGCCAGCCGCCCCGTCCGAGAGGGAGGTGGGGGGGTCAGCCCCCTGCCCGGCCAGCCGTCCTGTCCGGGAGGGAGGTGGGGGGGGGTCAGCCCCCCGCCCGGCCAGCCGCCTCGTCCGGGAGGTGAGGGGCGCCTCTGCCCGGCCGCCCCTACTGGGAAGTGAGGAGCCCCTCTGCCCGGCCACCACCCCATCTGGGAGGTGTACCCAACAGCTCATTGAGAACGGGCCATGAAGACAATGGCGGTTTTGTGGAATAGAAAGAAGGGGGAAAGGTGGCGAAAAGATTGAGAAATCGGATGGCTGCCGTGTCTGTGTAGAAAGAAGTAGACATGGGAGACTTTTCATTTTGTTCTGTACTAAGAAAAATTCTTCTGCCTTGGGATCATGTTGATCTGTGACCTTGCCCCCAACCCTGTGCTCTCTGAAACATGTGCTGTGTCCACTCAGGGTTGAATGGATTAAGGGTGGTGCAAGATGTGCTTTGTTAAACAGATGCTTGAAGGCAGCATGCTCGTTAAGAGTCATCACCACTCCCTAATCTCAAGCACCCAGGGACACAAACACTGCGGAGGGCCGCAGGGTCCTCTGCCTAGGAAAACCAGAGACCTTTGTTCACTTGTTTATCTGCTGACCTTCCCTCCACTATTGTCCTGTGACCCTGCCAGATCCCCCTCTGCGAGAAACACCCAAGAATGATCAATAAAAAAATATATATATAAAAAAAAGAATGTTCATAACAACTTTATTCACAATGGTCAAACAATGGAAGCAATCTATCCATCATCAGGAGAATGAATACATTATGGTACATTCACAAAGAAATACTACACAGCAGTAAGAATGAACTAGTGACATTGGCCAGGTGCAGTGGCTCACACTTGTAATCCCAGCAGTTTGGGAGGCTGAGGTGGGTGAATCACTTGAGGTCAGGAGTTCGAGACCAGCCTGGCCAACATGATAAAACCCCATCTCCGCTAAATATACAAAAATTAGTCGGGTGTGGTGGTGTGTGCCTGTAATCCCAGTTATCCAGGAGGCTGAGGCAGGAGAACAGCTTGAACCCAGGAGGCAGTGAGCTGAGATCGCACCACTGCACTCCAGCCTGGGCAAAAGAGCAAGACTCCATCTCAAAAAAAAAAAAATGAACTAGTGACACATAGAAAAACATGGATGAATCTCATAGTCAAAATGCTAAGCAAAAGTACCAAAACGCTGAGAATAATAATTGACATACAAACCGATAAGAATCTATTTATAACGTTCAACGATAGGCAAAACTAATCTAAAGTTCAAAAAAAGCAAAACAGTGGTTGTCTTTGGGTGGTGGGGGAAGCATTCTGGGAAGATGGAAAATAGGCTGTATCGTGACAGAGGTGTAGGTGACGGGTAGTGTACAATTGTGCATTTCAATGTATGCAAGTTTTTATCAAGAAAAAAACTATGAACACAAATTAATACTTTTTAATTTCTTTTCTTTGGGTGCTTCTACTTTAGGTTTCATATTTAAGAAACCATTGCCTGTGGTCACAAAAATTTAATCTTATGTTTTCTCCTCAGAGATTTATAGTTTTAGGTCTTCCATTTAGATCTATGATCCATTTTGGGTTAAGTTTTGCCTATGGCACAAGGGAGAGTAAGTATAACAGAAACATAGATGAAACAAGAATTACACAATTGGTATTTGCTTAAACTGGATAATGAGGGGTCATTAATATTATTGTTTAATTTGTATATACTTGAAATTTTCTATAATCAAAAAATTAAGTGCAAAATGCCAGGAAAGCAACAAATTCAGGTTAGAAAGGAAGATGAAAAAGTATGAAAAGGACAGGTCGAAAACAGTCCATGGATGACTGCCTAATGTTCTCTAATGATTTGTTTCTGCCAAGATGATCTGCCGGGATTTCTTATCTACAGATTATCGGGGAGGGAATTTACTTGATAAAGAAGAGACACAATCTTCTAAGGTGATAAAGGACACAAAATAAATCCTACATAAGCTATGAAGCTTATTTGATGGATGTTTGATGTTATTAATTATTGTTACTTTTTTCTGATGTGATAATGGTGTGTAGTTATATAATTTTTTTAAAGTGTATATATTTTCAGAGACATACACATACATACTGATGGAATTCTATACTCTCTGAGATTTGCTTCAAAAATCATATGGGGAGGCCAGGAGCAGTGGCTCACACCTGTAATCCCAGCACTTTGGGAGGCCGAGGTAGGCAGATCACTTGAGGTCAGAAGTTCGAGACCATCCTGGCCAACATGGCGAAACCTCATCTGTACTAAAAATACAAAAATTAGCTGGGCATAGTGGTTCACGCCTATAATCCCAGCTACTCGGGAGGCTGAGGCAGAAGAATCACTTGAATCCGGGAGGCAGAGGTTGCAGTGAGCCGAGATTGCACCACTGCACTCCAGCCTGGGTGACAGAGTGTGACCCTGTCTCAATTGAAAAAAAAAAAAAAAATCATATGGGGAAACAAGGGGCTGGGGTTTAAAGATCACCATGCATTGATAACTGTTAAGTCAAAGTGAAAGAAATATGGAGGCTCAACATGTATTTTCTATTCTACCTATGCGTTTGATTATAAATGTTCTACGCTTCAAACCTTTTTCAGTAACAGCTATATTGAGATATAATTCACAACATAAATTCACCATTTAAAAATACAGTTTAGTGGGTTTTAGTATATTTAGAGTTCTACAACCATTACCACTAACTCCAGAAAATCTTCATCACTCCCAAAAGAAACCCCATATCCATTAGCAACCACTAATTGCATTTCCCTCACCCTCCAACCCCTAGAAATCATTAATCTATTTTGGCTCTACAAATTTGCCTATTCTGGACATTTCACATAAAATTATATAATATATGGCTTTTGTGTTTGGCTTATTTCATTTAGTAAAATGTTTCCAAGGTTCATCCATATTATGACATATAACAGTATTTCATTCCATTTGACAGCTGAATACCTTAATTCCATTTGTATAGATACTTCATATCTTATTTATCCATGTACAGACACAGGTTGTTTCACTTTTTGGCAGTGAATAATGCTCCTATGAACATTCTTGTACAAAGTTTTGTGGGTATATATCTTCATTTCTCTTGGGTATACACCTAGAAGTGGAATGGCTGGCTAGAACTCATATGGTAACTCTATGTTTAACTTTTTTTTTTTTCCCCAAGACAGAGTCTCGCTCTGTCACCCAGGCTGGAGTGCAGTGGCGTGATCTCGGCTCACTGCAAGCTCCACCTCCTGGGTTCACGCCATTCTCCTGCCTCAGCCTCCCGAGTAGCTGGGACTACAGGTACATGCCACCATGTCCGACTAATTTTTTTTTTTTTTTGTATTTTTAGTAGAGATGGGGTTTCACTATGTTTGGCAGGATGGTCTCGATCTCCTGACCTCATGATACACCCGTCTCGGCCTCCCAAAGTGCTGGGATTACAGGCATGAGGCACCGCACCCGGCCTCTATGTTTAACTTCTTATCTTAGGAACTTCCAAACTCTTCCAATGTGGCTCACCATTTTACATTCCCACTGGCAGTGCATGAGGGTTCTAACAGCTCCACATTCTTCCCAACGCTGGTTATTATCTGTCTTTTCCAGTATAGCCATCCTAGTGGGTATGAAGTGGTATTTCACCATGATTTTATTTGTATTTATATGCATTGCTGGTTAATGATGTTGAGCATATTTTCATGTGCTTATTGACCATTTGGGTATGTTCTTTGAAGAAATACTTACTCAAATCTTTTGCCCATTCTTTAATTCGATTATTTGTCCTTCGAGTTGCAGAGCTTTATATTCTCTAGATACAAATCCCTTAACAGGTATAATTTGCAAATATTTTCTCCCATTTTGTGCATGACTCTTAATGTTCTGTGTCCTTTGAAGCATGAAAGTTTTTAATTTTAATGAAATTCAATTTATCAATCTTTTCTTGGGTTCCCTGTACTTTAGATTTCATATCTAAGAAACCATTGCCTAATTCAAGGTCACAAAGATTTAATTCTATGTTTTCTCCTAAGAGCTTTATAGTTTTAGGTCTTCCATGCAGGCCTGTGATCTATTTTGGGTTAATTTTTGCCTATGGCATAAGATAGGGCTCCAACTTCATACTTTCACATGTGGATATTCAGTTGTCTTTGCACCATTTGTTCAAAAGACTATTCTTTCACGCATTGAATTGTCTGGGTACCTCTGTTAAAACTGGCTCACCATAAATGCAAGGCTTTGTTTCTGGACTCTTCAATTCTATTTCACTGATCTATATGTCTATCCTTATGCCAGTACTACACCGTCTTCATTACAATCACTTTGTAGTAACTTTTGAAATTGGAAATTGAATCCTCCAACTTTGTTCTTTTTCAAGATTGTTTTGGCTGTTCTGGGTTACTTATATTTCCACATGAATTTTAGGATCAGCTTGACAATTTCTTCAAAGAAACCGGTTGGAATTTTAATAGAGATTGCATTTAGTTTGTAGATCAATTTGGGGAATATTGCCATCTTAACAATATTCAGCCTTCTGATCCATGAACATGGGATGTATTTCCATTTATTCAGGTCTTTAATGTCTTTCAATGGTGTTTTCAGTGTACTGTCTTCTAAGTACTTTCCTCTTTTTGATGCCACTGTAGACAGATTGGTTTTCTTTGTTAGTATACAGAAATACAAATAATTTTTGTACATTGATCTTATATACTACATCCTAGCTGAACTTACTAGTTATAACTGATCTTTGTGGATTCCTTAGCATTTTCTATATACCTTCATCCCTTGGTATCCATAGGACATTGGTTCCAGGACTCCCCCTGCCCACCCCCTGCACTACCCACTAATACCAAAATCCACGGATGCTCAAGTCTGTATATAAAATAGCACTGTATTTGCAAATAACCTTCATACATCATCTTATATACTTTAAATCATCTCTAGATTATTTCTAATACCTAATGCAATGTAAATGTTATGTGTAAATAGTTGTTATACTATTTATTTGTACTTTAATTATCATTATTTTTTATTGTTTTTTTCCCAAAATATTCTCAATCCATGATTGACTGACTCACAAAAGTGGAACCCATAGATACAAAGGCTGATTGTACAAGACTTATTATCTAAAAATATAGTTTTACTATTTCTTTTCCTATATGGATGCCTTTAATTTCTCTTTCCAGCCTAACTGCTCTGGCTCTATCCTCTGCTACAGTGTTGAACAGAAGTGGTGACAGGCTTCTTGCTCCTTATGTTAGGGGAAAGCTTTTTAGTCCTTCACCACTAAATATGATGTTAGCTGAGGGTGTTTTAAAGATGGCCGTTATCAAATTAGGATCAAGTTAGGAAATTTTCTATTTTTAGTTTTTTGAATAGTTTTATCATGAGTGTTAGATTTTGTCAAATGCTTTTTCTGCATCTATTGAGATGATTGTGTTGTTTTAATACTTTACCCTATTATTATAGTATATTGCATTGATTGATTTTTGTATATTAAATCAACTTTGCATTCCTGGGATAACTATGACTTGGTCATGGTGTACAATCCTTTTTATATGGTGCTTTATTCAGTTTGCTAGTACTTTTGTCAAAGATTTTTGTATCTG
Source organism: Pan paniscus (assembly GCF_029289425.2). Lineage (NCBI taxonomy): Eukaryota > Metazoa > Chordata > Mammalia > Primates > Hominidae > Pan > Pan paniscus. The sequence continues at coordinate 193,367,906 of NC_085926.1, forward strand.
CATTCATAAGGAATACTGGTCTGTAGGGTTTGTTTGCTTTGTTTTTGGTAGGTTTGTTTCATTTTTGTTTTGAGACTAGGTCTCACTCTGTCACACAGGCTGAGTGCAGTGGCACGATCACAGCTCACCAAAGCCTCAACTACCCAGGCTCAAGTGGTCCTCCTGCCTCAGCCTCCTGAGGAGCTGGGACTATAGGCATGTACCACCACACACAACTAATTTTTAATTTTTTTATAGAGACAAGGTCTCACTATGTTGCCCAGACTGATCTTGAACTCCTGGACGCAAGCAATCCTCCCACTGTGGCCTCCCAAAGTGCTGGGATTACAGGAATGAACCGCCATGTTTGGCCTGGTTTTGTTTTTTTCTTTTTTGAGACAGGATCTTGCTCTGTCACCCAGGCTGGAGTGCAGTGGCGCAAATACAGCTCACTGTAGCCTCAACATTCTGGGCTCAAGCAATCCTCCCATCTCAGCCTCTCAAGTAGTTGGAACCACAGACGCATGCTATCACACTTAGCTAATTTTTTTTGTTTGGTTTGGTCTGGTAGAGACAGGGTCTCCCTGTGTTGCCCAGACTAAACCCCCGGGCTCAGGCAATCCTCCTGCCTCGGCCTCCCAAAGTGCTGGGAATATAGGCATAAGCCGTTGTGCCCAGCTGGTCTGTAGGGTTTTTTTGTGATACATCACCTGGCTTTGGTAGCAGGATAACAATGGACTAATGATTAGGAATGTCGATGCTTTGAAAAGTGATGTCTCCTCTTCTATTTCTTAAAGAAGTGTGAATGAATGTCAGTAATTCATCTTTAAACACTTGATAGAATTCACCAGTGAAGTCATCTTGGCCTGTGCTTTTCTTTTTGGGAAACTTTCTGAATATCAATTAAATCTCTATTTTTTATAGGTCTGTTCAGATTTTCTGTTTCTTCTTGAGTCGGTTTCAGTAGTTTGTGTCTTTCTTGAAATATATTCTTCTAAGTTAATGTCATCAATTATCTGTAGTATTTCCTCATAATCCTTTTTATTTCTGTAAATTGGTAGTGATGTGCCCTCTTTCACTCTTGAATGAAGTAATCTGAGTCACTGCCCTTTTTTCTTGGTCACTCTAACTAAAGATGTGTCCATTTTGTTAGGCTTTTCAAAGAACCACCTTTTGGTTTCAATTATTTTTCTCAATTGTTCTCTTCCCTATTTTCTCTTATTTCTGCTCTACCTTTTTTAGTTTCTTCCCTTTCGCTGCTTTGAGATTTGCTTACTCTTCTTTTTCTAGTTTGTTGGGGTGAAAATTAGGTTACTATTTTGAGATCTCTTTTTTTTTAAGACAGAGTCTCACTCTGTTGCCCAGGCTGAAGTGCAGTGGCATACTCTTGGCTCACTGCAACCTCTGCCCCCCGGGTTCAAGTGATTCTCCTGCCTCAGCCTCCAGAGTAGCTGGGATTACAGGTGTGTGCCACCATGCCCAGCTAATTTTTGTATTTTTAGTAGAGATGGGGTTTCACCATGTTGGTCTCTCAATCTCCTGATGGTGGACCTCGTGATCCACCTACCTCGGCCTCCCAAAGTGCTGGGATTACAGGCAAAAGCCACTGCAACCGGCCTCTTTTTTTTTAATATTAGTGTTTGCAGGTATAAATTTCTCTCTAAGCAGTGCTTTAGCTGCATCCCATAAGTTTGGCGTGTTCTATTTTTGTTTTCATTCATCTGAAAGTATTTCTTCATTTTGCTTGTGACTTCTTTGATCCATTGTTTACTTAGAAGTGTACTGCTAATTTCTACATATTTGTGAATTTTTCAGATTTCCTTGTTATTGATTTCAAATTTTATCCCCTTATGGTCAGAAAATATTTTGTATGATTTCAATACTTTAAAATTTATTGAGGCTTGTTTAATGGCCTAACATCATACTCTATGCTGGAGGATACTTCATGTAAACTCGAGAAGAATGTGAATTCTGCTGCTGCTGTATGAAGTGTTCTATAGATAACTAGTAAGTCTTCTTGGTTTATAGCACTGTTCACATCTTCTATTTCCTTATTAATCATCTGCCTGGTTGTTCCACCCATTATTGGAAGTATTTATATCTCAAAATATGATTGCTGAATTGTCTATTTCTGCCTGCAATGCTGTCAGTTTTTGTTTCGTGTATTTTGGAGCTCAGCTAAGTGAATATATATTTATAGTCATTATGTCTTTCTTATGGATTGACCCTTTTATTTTTATACACATACACACACACAGATATATATACATATATACATATATATATACATATATATGTATATATATATATATTTTTTTTTTTGGAGACAAAGTCCCACTGTCACCCAGGCTGGAGTGCAGTGGCACGATCTCAGCTCACTGCAACCTCCACCTCTCCCAGGCTCAAGTGATCCTCCCACCTCAGCCTCCTGAGTAGCTGGGACCACAGACATGTGCCACCATGCCCAGCCAACGGTTTTTTTGTATTGTGGGTAGAGACAGGGTTTCATCATGTTGCCCAGCCTGGTCTCGAACTCCTGAGATCAAGCGATCTGCCCACCTCAGCCTCCCAAAGTGCTGGGATTACAGGAGTGAGCCACCATGCCCAGCCCTCTTATTATACTTGCCTGTAATAATTTTTGTCTTAAAGTCTATTTTATCTGATATTAGCACAGCCACTCCACCTCTCTTTTGGGTACTGTTTGCATGGTTTGTCTTTTACTTTCAACCTATTTATGTCCTTAAATCTAAAGTATGTCTCTTCCTAAATACCATATAGTTGAATCATCCCTGAAATTTTAATAAGGCCAAATAATAAAAAGTTTTAAATAAATAAGGCCAAAATACATAGAAAGACATACCCTCTTCTGAAATTGAAGAAAAAAGTACTGTAAAGACTAAATATGTAAAACATATAACAAGAGGAAATTTGTTCTCCCACACATCACAAAAGGGGTGTGCGATTCATTTTAAATCAATGAAGAATGAATTTTTTTTAAAGGTGTTAGAACAAGTGGTTTTCATTAGGAAGAAAATAAAATTAGATTATCTGCTACAATCAAAACTAAGACCCAGTTGCATTACATGAAACTTAAAATCACTATAAAATGACAGAAAAATATAATGGGGTAGGGAAACTTTGCTAGGCAATAAACAAATCCAGCTTTTAAATTTCTATATGATAAAAGACACCATAATGCAAATTTAACTGACACAATATTTAATAATTTTTTTTAAAGAGACAGGGTCTTGCTCTGTCTTCCAAGGTGGAGTACAGTGGCATGACCATAGCTCACTGTAACCTCAAACTCCAGGGCATCACAATCCTCCTGCCTCAGCCTCCTGAGTAGCTGGGACTACAGGCGTGGGCCACATTTGGCTAATTTTTTTTTTTTTGTAAAGACAGGGTCTCACTCTGTTGCCTAGGTTGATTTCAAACTCCTGGCCTCAAGTGATCCTCCCTCCTCAGCCTCCCAAACTGTTGAGATTATAGCATAAGCTACCGCACCCAGCCTAACAAATGAAATTAAAGCCTTTGGCTTAACATATAGAGTAAATGAGTGAATTCTCTTCCAGGACCACCATGTGAAAGTTCACCATTAAGAAAGTCAATTACTAGCAAAAGTAGTAACTATTTTTAAAAAGTCAATTAATATATCAAAATGTCCAGTTGCAGATTTTTCCGGATTTTTTAAAACATTTTTGAGTCTGGTCGAGGTGGCTTACAGCTGTAATCCCAGTATTTTGGGAGGCCGAAGCCGGTGGATCACAAGGTCAGGAGTTCAAGACCAGCCTGGCCAACATGGTGAAACCCCGTCTCCACTAAAAATATAAAAAATTAGCCAGGTGTGGTGGCAGGCACCTGTAATCCCAGCTACTCGGGAGGCTGAGGCAGGAGAATCACCTGAACCAGGGAGGTGGAGGTTGCAGTGAGTGGAGATTGCACCACTGCACTCCAGCCTGGGTGACAGTGTGAGACTCTGTCTCAAAAAAAAAAAAAAAGCAAAAAAAAAAAACCACATTTTTAAAATGAGGATAAGTCCTACTTTACATGCTTTTTTTTTTTTTTTTTTTAATTAAAATTAGAGACAAGGTCTCTATGTTGCCCAGGCTGGTCTCAAGCAATCCTTCCACCTCGACCTCACAAAGTGCTGGGATTACAAATATAAGCCATTGCGCCCCACCTGCAAGAATTTTTTTTTCTTTTTTTTTTTTTGAGATGGAGTCTCGCTCTATCCCCCAAGCTGGAGTGCAGTGGCGCAATCTCAGCTCACTGCAACCTCTGCCTCCCAGGTTCAAGCAATTCTCCTGCCTCAGCCTCCCGAGTAGCTGGGATTACAGGTGCCCACCACCACGCCCACCTAATTTTTTTGTATTTTTAGTAGAGATGGTGTTTCACCATGCTGGCCAGGCTGGTTTCGAACTCCTGACCTCAACTGATCCGCCCACCTCAGCCTCCCAAAGTGCTAGGATTACAGGTGTGAGCCACCACGCCCAGTCAGGATTCCTGTATTTTGGTTCATAATAAAATTACTTTATAATTCCATTCTACTGCTTCTGAGATTAAAAAAAAAAAAATTTCCCCTTAGCCCTTACCCACTGTATTAACAGGCAGTTGCTAACAGTTTATTATAAAGATGGAAGGCAAAGGAAGGAGACAAGATTGGCACCAATCCAGACTTAATAGCAACACATAACTGAGGTGTATTTAGTAGTCATATTTTATTCCAATGTCTTTTGCCCATTAAAACCTTTCACCTGACTGGGCATGGTGACTCATACCTGTAATCCCAGCTACTCAGGAGGCTGAGGCAGGAGAATCACCTGAGTCCAGGAGTTGGAGAACAGCCTGGATAACAAGTAAGACTCTGTCTCTCAAACATAATTCACCCACAAACACCCTTTTTTTAAAAAAAGTTATTCTAAGTTACTGAACAAGAATCATATCTAGCCGGGCATGGTGGCTTATGCCTGTAATCCCAACACTTTGGGAGGCTGAGGCGGGCGGATCACCTGAGGTCAGGAGTTCGAGACCAGCCTGGCTAACATGGTGAAACTCCGTTTCTACTAAAAATACAAAAAATTAGCCAGGCGTGGAGGTGCGCGCCTATAATCCCAGTTACTCGGGAGGCTGAGGCAGGAGAACTGCTTGAACCCAAGAGCCGGGGGGTGCAGTGAGCTGACATCGTGCCACTGCACTCCAGCTTGGGCAATAAGAGCAGAACTCTGTCTCAAAAAAAAAAGCAGGAAAAAAAAAAAGAAAAGAATCATATCTGAAATAGAATCTAAAAATGAAAAACCTGCAGGATGGTGTATGATAGACACTGTTAAAGGATAAAAATAAATTATCAGATAAAAACTAAAGCATACCAAGGCTAAGGCCTTTTTTTTTTTTTTTTTTTTTTTTTGAGACGGAGTCTCGCTCTGTCGCCCAGGCTGGAGTGCAGTGGTGCGATCTCGGCTCACTGCAGCCTTGACCTCCTGCCTCAACAATCCTCCTGCCTCAGCTTCCCATGTAGCTGGAATCACAGGTGCACGCCACCATGCCCAACTAATTTTTTTATTTTTGTAGAGACGGTGTCTCACTTTGTTGCCCAGGCTGGTCTCAAACTCCTGGCCTCAAGCGATCCTCTTGTCTCAGCCTTCCAAACTGCTGGGATTACAGGCGTGAACCACTGCACCTGGCCACAATATTTTTATACTTGAACACTGCTGACAAAAATCTTTCATAATTCAGAAAGATGTTTATTTATTCAATTTATTTATTCTACTTTTTATTTCAAATAGATATTCACTTCCTAAGTAAAACAGAATACATTTTGGGTTTTTTTGTTTTTTTTGTTTTTTTTTGAGACAGTCTTGCTCTGTTGCCCAGGCTGGAGTACAGTGGCACAATCTCAGCTCACTACAGCCTCTGCCTCCCGGGTTCAAGTGTTCTCATGCCTCAGTCTCCCAAGTAGCTGGGATTACAGGTGCACACTACCACACCCGGCTAATTTTTGTATTTTTAGTAGAGATGGGGTTTTACCATGTTGGCCAGGCTGGTGTCAAACTCCTGATCTTAAGTGATCTGCCGGCCTCCACCTCCCAAAGTGCTGGGATTACAGATGTGAGCCACAGTGTTCAGCCCAAGAGTATGTTTAAAAGAAAAGCAGTATTTTTACGGAGGTTTTGTAAAATTGTAAAGACCTACTACATGCAACTACACACAATTAAGGGCCCAAACAAATTCCAACTTCAACATATTTTGGCCAAAATGCAAAATTTCCACTCAAAAAAAAGTATACTTAGGCACTTTACATTCCTGTAGATTTTTAGATGAACAAGGTTTTTAGATTTTAGATGAACAAGATTTTGACCTTTAAGCTGATTTTAAACTGGTATTTAAAAAACCAAAAAGGGAACCCAAAATTATACAACGAAATGTGCCCTCCAATCCAAAACAAAAAAAAAATGTTCACTGGGATGTAAAAGTAACCATTGACTATTCAAATTACAAAAGACAATGTTGCAAATGCAACATCCTTCTCCCTATTTCAACCAGTCCCCTTGTATTCTCCTCATTGATTTAACAGGAAAATAGATGTTTAAAGCTTGAACAGTGGTGAAATTTTCATCAGCAAGATGTGCCTTTTGCATTAATTCTACAGCACCAAGACAGTTATGTGCACACACTAGACTTAAATGCCACAAGATTCATTTATGAATGAAGACACGTATTAGTTTAAAGACAGCCCAATAGATCAGGACACAAGTGCAGCTGCCTTACTATCAAAAAACAAGCCCAGGCCTCACAAGCTTTTTATTTTGATACAAGTTTCACTATCACTCAACATACACAACACTCTCAAAAGTAAAGCTCTTCTTATACATACAACATGTGAATGAAGACTTCTCAAATATTCTTTTCAAATGCTATACAGATCCTCATAGTAATAGGATTATGGAAAAACCATAAAAAATTAAGAATATGAATAATGAAACTTCTATTTCTCGGCAGTCTTCCCTCTATTGCAAATCTAATTTGTCCCCAAAATGTATATAAGATGTTGAAGTTATTGAAATTTTGGCATCTCTTCCCAATTTGCAGCTAACAATAATTGGAATATGGGAAACAACTCCTGAAAACCTGTAATATTTTAATTAACATAGAATTTATGTTACAATCAAGTTTAACAAAAGTTCACTATAATATTCCCTACAACTTAATCAGTATCTTGCCCTCTCATTTTATATTCAATGATTTCTTTATTTCAAAAACAAAGACATCACATGGTTTGTGACCAACCCCAGTAGCTAGAAGTATTTCCAAATCACTTCTCTCAACTTAAAAAAAAAAAAATTAATGTGAAACAAAGGGAGCTCAAAGCTACATCTTCTAAGGGGAAAATGCTGTGTTTCTTTCACTTAAAAATAAATAGCTGAGTCATAGTAACAAAATTTCACAAAAAGCTGAACTTTCTAAGGTGCACTTTAAAAATTACTCCACTTGCCATGCTGTCCTGGAAACCAACCTGCACGCCTGTCCTAGGAAATCTATTTGTGTCTCTTGAGTCCTTCAATAATGCAGAACATAAAAGTTTCAAAAATGAATCGCAACAACAGCTATCAAAGGAAGTGGGTTTTTTTAAATAATAGCCCTAGGCTCCAATAAAATTAATACCCAAAAATCATCAAAGGGCAAACGCAAAAAGCGTTCTTAAATTTTCTCTAAGTAGCAGTTCCTTGGTTTTACAATTCTTTTCTTTTTCGCTGAAAGGAGAATAAGAAATCCAATTAACAGTGTTAAGGATGAGAACAGTTAGTTCCCAGGCAGAGGATGCAATTTACAATCCAGGCTTGGCCCAGACATTAGCGGGCACACACACGCCAATGCTCAGAGGAAGCTTCAAGAAATGTCACTATCTAACGGAAGTGTTAAGGCCTTATATTTGTAAGGACTATGACCAGCCCTGTAAATAAATACACTGTAAAACGCAACCTAGAAAAACTGCATTGTCCAAAACAACTCAAGACTTTCCTACCATACTCAAAACAGAAAGAACCTGTGTCCTGGACGGCCTCAGGACGACCGCCTCTCACATAGAGAGAAGGGCAGCCCATGTGAATCGGAGTGCCCCCATGTCAACTCTGTGACAGATCCACTGGGAGCATCCGACTGTGATCCGAGCCCTCCTGGGCAGAGGCTGCTGGAAGAGGAACACACAGGCAATCTTCACGGCCCTCCTACTTCCGTTCTCAAAACAGAAATGCACTTTTCTGCTAGTCCTCCGCCCTCAGCCCGGTACCTCTCGACAGCTGTGCCCCCTTCAACGAGCTTAAGTGGAAAGAAAAGCGGTAGTCACCAACTAGGGTCCACGGAATGCGGTTGATCACAGCGCTTCCCCCCGCGATTCCCGCACGCATCCACCGCGGGCGCCCTCCGGAGAGTCGCTCTGGCCGGGGGCACCGCGAAGCAGAAGTCGGCGTCCCAGTTCGCCCCCTACTCTCTCCTCCGCGGGGAAGGGGGGCAGAAAAGCGCAAAGAGGAACTAAATGAACTGCAAGAGGATGCCCTGAAAGCTCCCTCAAAGAGGGGGTGGGGAGGGGGTGGAAACCAAGAAGGGGCGGAAGGAAGGGGGAAGGAAGAGCAGCCAGAGGAGGAAGGGGGCGAGAGCGAGCGCCCGCGAAGGGGACGGGACTTCGGGAGCGCGGCTGCACCCCATTTCCCCCAGCGGGAGAGGGTGCGCCGGCCTTCGGGGCGCTCCGCCCCGGCAGAGGGCAAGGAAAGAAATGAGAGGCGACGTCCCCGTCCCCGTCCCCGCCACTTCGTCGCCCCTCGGGAGGGCTCGGTGGGGACTGCAGTGCCCTCGCAGGGTGGGAAACGGCGGCAACGGCCGCTCGCCCCGTCGGAAGGAGCGGACGGAGGGGCCTCCTCAGGGTGCGCGGGCCCGGCTTTCACGCCCCCAGCGCCGGGAAGGCAGCTCCGCGGTGACGCCGGGCGGCCGTGCCGGTTACCTGAAGCGGGGCGAGTCCTTCAGACACTCCTCGAAATCCACAGTCATCTTCATCCTGCCTCCGCCTCGCAGGCGGCGCTGGCAAAGCCGAGGGGGCCGCGGGAGCGGCCGCGCTGGGGACGCAGACGGCTACGCGGGCGCACGGCCGCGACTAGCGTTGCGCGGAGCTGCGAAGGGCGCCTCGCCCGCTGGTCATAGCAGCCGCGAAGACGGCGACGACTAGTCAGGCCCCAGTCCGGCCCCTCTTCCTCCCGCCCCAAGTAGAGCGCTGGCCGCAGGGAAACGGCCGGGGAGTGACAGCAGCGGCCAGCCAGCCACGAACCTGGCGGCCAAGGGGCGGGGCATCCGGCAGCACCGCCTGCGGGCGCCCGGGCAACGGGTCTGAGCGACGGCACCCCGAGCCAATGAGCAGCGCGACCGTGGGCACCTCCTTGCCACAACCGCCCCCGAGGGCCAACCGGGATGCGCGGGCGTCGCTAGGCGGGACGCACCGGTTGCTGGGAGGCCGGCAGCTGAGGCTCCTTGGGAAGGAAGTCACGTGGCTGCGGCCGCGCTTCCCTCCGAGCCCCCGCCTCTTCTCCTGCTCCCCGAGCCCCGCCCTGCTGAGCTGCCAGCCCAGAGGAGCAGCCTCCTGCAGGTCTGAGGAAGGAAATTTGCTTTTCAAAGCAGATTGGCAGAAATCTGAAGAGGTTAGAGGCAGAAATTATAAAAGGAAGAGATAGGCTAAGCCAACTATTCCTTTCAGTTTAGAGAAACTGAGGCCAGGAGAGGAGCGAGGATAACTTTAGTGATAAAATCCATCTTTCATGTATTTGTTCCATAGCTTCATAATCTGGAAATTGCTCCCATGTACATCTTCTCATATAGCCAGAGACCACTTCCTGAAGGAGCTGCCTTTTGGGTTGGACATAGAAAGATTTCGGCAGGTATGGGAGGTAGGGTGCTTCGTGTGGAGGAACTCCCCGCAAAACTGCAGAAAGCATTCCCCCTCACTGACACTTTGCTCCTGGTGGTTCTCACTGTTCTGCCATGGTGGGGTTCTGAAGACCAGGCTCATCGTACTCACCTTGCAACACCTGCCCCTCTAATCCACACTTTTTCTAGAAGCACTTTAAGATACTTATCATCTGATCCTCACGGCAGGTATTTACCATACTCCTTGATTTTAAGATGCCATTGATCGTAAAAAGTACAAAGATGTCTTATATGTAATGAGTAATTTTTAAGCCAACCTAAAAAACACGGGCGTATCTATAAAAATGAATATGCAGGGTGTTCTAACAGCATAGTGGCTCTGAGTGAGAATCTGGAGGCAAACTTCCTGGATTTAGGTCCCAGCTTTCTCACTTTAAAATGAACATAACACACAGATCTGATGAAGTTGTCCGGTTAACACAGTGCCACATATCGATCGTTCAGTAAATGTTGGCTATTTTAATTGTACCATTTGCCTCTTCAGTACTATAATCAAAGGGCTTAAGTCTAAGTTCTCTCACTTTCACTGTCTGAAGTTTTTGTTTGTCTCAAAAACAAACAATTTCGTTCCGTTCCCCAGGCTGGTCTCAAACTCATGGCCTCAAGTGATCCTTCTGTCTCAGCCTCCCAAAATGCTGAGATTACAGGTGTGAGCCACACACCCAGCCTTCTAAAGTCTTAATATAACTTTCTGACCGTCTGGCTAAGTATAGCATGATGACATACTGTTTTTCGTAACCCATCAAGAGATATCTTGATCTCTTTAGCATCTTTAGAAATTAACAGTATAGACAGGGCATGGTGGCTCACACCTGTAATCCCAGCACTTTGGGAGGCCGAGGTGAGCAGATTCCTTGCTCCAGGAGTTCCAGACAACCTGGGCAACATGGTGAAATCCTGTCTCTACAACTCAACAAAAATATACAAAAAATTAGCCAGGCACATGCCTATAGTCCCAGTTACTCATGAGGCTGAGGTGGAAGGGTCACTTAAGCCTAGGAAGTCAAGACTGCAGTGAGCCATGATTGTGCCACTGCACTCCAGCCTGGGTAGACAGAGCAAAACACTGTATCAAAAAAAAAAAAAAAAAAAAAAAGGAAAAGGGAAAATTAACAGTATAATTCTGAGGCATTTCAGAGAATATAGAAGCATTATATTCATTTATTCTTTGCTTATAAACTTGATTTCTTTTTTAATTGTGTATTCCTGGAAACCACACAGCTTTTCTTGATAGCTAAAAACAGACTATTGACTGTTAAATGTACAGGGTCCTCAAGCACATAATTAGTGGTCAGGCCAACCTTCCCTAACATTGTAACTTCAATGTCAAATTTACTAAGACAGTTGGCAATCTCTCCTATATTTGGTTGCGTTCCTGATGTGTGACAGCTAATCTGCATATACAATAACTTATTATTTTAATACTTCATCACAGTGTAGCCTTTTAGAAGATACCTAAAGTGACACTTTGGGGTTCAAATTAATATTCAACTGCATGGCACCACAAAGGCAAATAACTAAGCTAATTATCAAATGAACATCTTTCTGTGGATGGCTAAATTTGCATATACCCAGTTAGTGATAACACTGTCACAATTTTTCTTCCTTGCCCTGTGATAAAGCAAGCATTTGGGGGTGTCAATTCTAAGATAGGTCCTAAATAAAGAAACATTAAAGTGGGATGGGGTGGGAGCAGTGGGTCTTAGAATAAAAGAAACACAATATTATTATCCTCATCTTTTTTTTTTTTTTTTTTTGAGAAGAAGTTTTGCTCTACCACCCGGGCTGGAGTGCAGTGGCACAATCTTGGCTCACTGCAACCTCTGCCTCCCAGGTTCAAGTGATTCTCCTGTCTCAGCCTCCCGAGTAGTTGGGATTACAAGCATGCACCACCACACCTGGCTAATTTTTGTATTTTTATATAATAATGGAAACCAAGGTCCCAAGATATGCAAATAAATTGCCAGGTGACTCAGGCCAAACACAGGCTGCCTGATGCCAGATCCGAACTACTAACTGTCCTCCCTCCCCTTAAGAATTCTGCCTTTGCAGTTGTAACTCTGTCTGCCCGTGTAGCAATCTCCCTTTCATCTTCTCTTTAAAACACCGCTCTTATGCCACCCCCTCAGGAAGCTTTCTTGGCTGAAATACAAACCTCTCTATTCAACACACAGTAAAAGTTCCTTACTAGGCCCAGTCTGCACTCTAAAAGAATATAAAGTACCAAACCTTAAATGTCTTCCAAATTTCTTCTCCCCAAACTTCTCAGTCCCTCTCTACAAACCCTCTGGAACCCTGGACACCCATAGTTCTTCATAGAAAGCTGCTGATTTCCTCTGAGAACACTGTTGACCGTCCATCCTCTTGAGCAGAGATTGTTAAATCTCTCCTCCCTGGCACTCCTTGGTCAGGATACATAGTCAGCAAAAGGCTTACACTGGCTTACTTTCCTTGTTGCTGTTATCCAGCAATTTCTAGTAACTCCTTGCCTTACCCTGGCTAATTGCGTTGCAAATTATCTCAAGAAAAGGAAATTACAATGAGGGTGACTGTGGGCACTACTGGGACTGACAAGGGCAGAAACTCAGGCAACTCTTAGGACTGGTTTTCTCTCTTGTCATCTGCATCCTCTCTCTTTCCTACTTGCCCAACCCCATCAACTTTCCTTTCTGCTTTCCTCTAGGTTCTGTTCCCCTGTGAACCTGGTTTGCATACAATCTATCATTGCTACTGATTCCTCTAGAGCCGCCCAGTGGGTAATATAAAACAATGAAACTTTCCAGGTGTGAGCAGCATGGGGTGGTGGAGTCTATGACGAACAGAAAGCATGTGCCCTGTGTCCTTCTCAGCTCCAGTCAGTTCCTGCCATACCAGACCTCAGATTTAATGAGAGAAGCCAAACAGCCAGATTTTCATGTGAAATCTCCCTGTTTTCAAATATTGACAAGCCTTTCAAAATATTACAGAACATTGCACAGGTTATAAAAATAAGTTTCAGGGCCACTCTGCAACCTCTGCTAGATATTTCTTGACAATTCTTTTTTTTTTTTTTTCCTTTTTTCTGAGATGGAGTTTCGCTCTTGTTGCCCAGGCTGGAGTGCAATGGCACAATCTCAGCTCACTGCAACCTCCGCCTCCCAGGTTCAAGAGATTCTCCTGTCTCCGCCTCCTGAGTAGCTGGGATTACAAGCTCATGCCACTATGCCCGGTTAATTTTTGTATTTTTAGTAGAGACAGGGTTTCGCCATGTTGGCCAGGCTGGTCTCGAACTCCTGACCTCAAGTGATCCGCCCGCCTCGGCCTCCCAAAGTGCTGGAATTACAGGCATGAGCCACTGCGCCTGGCTGACAATTCTTTATACAGCCTTTCAACTTCAGCTCCTGGTGTTAATTGCTTAAATCTGTTTCCCAACTCGCAGATCCCAGGAGACAATTACATTAGCCCAGCTCATCTTTTCATATCAGTCCACACAGGTAGTGGGTCCCTGGCAAGCCAAGAGAGAGATGGAATCACTCAACCTAATCATTTCTGCAGGGATGGGGGCTGCATGATGGCTGACTAGTAGTCAAGGCAATTTCCCTGTAAGAAAATGTTGACAGCTCGGCCCCATAAAACACAGCTAGTAAACACTCACGTTCATCCAGGACTTCGGCCCCTGACTCACAGTCCTTCATCCCAACTTCCACCATCAACTAAGGTGACATCAACATTCACTCATTTTTCTTTCATTCAATAATATTCATTGAGCATTTATTCTGGCCAGACCTTATAATAGGCTCTGAGAGGCTGGGCACGGTGGCTCACGCCTGTAATCCTAGCATTTTGGGAGGCCAAGGCGGGCAGATCACTTGTGGTCAGGAGTTCAAAACCAGTCTGGCCAACATGGTGAAACCCCATCTCTACTAAAACTACAAAAATTAGCCAGGTGTGGTGGCACTGTGCCTGTAATCCCAGCTACTTGGGAGGGCTGAGGCAGGAGAATTGCTTGAACCAGGGAGGCGGAGGTTGCAGTGAGCTGAGATCATGCTATCGCACTCCAGCCTGGATGACAAGAGGGAAACTCCATCTCAAAAAAAAAAAAAAAAAAAGGCCAGATGCGGTGGCTCACGCCTGTAATCTCAGCACTTTGGGAGGCCAAGGCGGGTGGATCACCTGAGGCCAGGAGTTTAAGACCAGCCTGACCAACATGGTGAAACCCTGTCTCTACTAAAAATACAAAATTAGCCAGGTGTGGTGGCGCATGTCTATAATCCCAGGTACTTGGGAGGCTGAGGCAGGAGAATCGCTTGAACCTGGGAGGTGGGGGTTGCAGTGAGCCGAGATCGCACCGTTGCACTCCAGCATGGGCAACAGAGTGAGACGCTGTCTCTAAATAAATAAATAAATAAATAAATAGACTGTGAGACTTATAGGTGAAATAAATAATCTTTTCCCCCTACAACTCTCAGACTATGGTAAGTTTTGTGCCAGCAGTCTTTGAGTATTTACAGTGGCCTACTGTAATCTGATAGTCATTTCTCCTAAGGAAGGAAATTAGTGTTCTCATACCTCCATAGATATGAAGAATCTTAAAAAAGTAAGATCTAAGAAAAGGTGAGGAATGTCTTTCAAAGGGTCAAAGGACTGTTAGTCACAAGGAACTATTTTGACTGAAGCACAGAAGCAAGAGAAACACATGGTCTTCAAGCATGGTAAATCGAGAATATGGCTTTAGAAAAGAAGTAAGAAATGAATTTCTGATACATACACTATCTGTATCAAAAGGATCGTACACCATCAATATAGACATTACAAAGAACCTTGTATGCCATGCTGAGGACTGTGTATATTAAAGCGAAGGAAAGCCACTGGAAGAATTTAAGCCTGGGAGTGACATAATCTTATTTGCATCTTAATGGAGAGTGGGACATTTTCAACTGATGCAATTGCAAGCAAGAGATGTTTAAGAAAAATTGAGGCCTGGGCACGGTTACTCACGCCTGTAATCACAGCACTTTGGGAGGCCGAGGCGGGTGGATCACAAGGTCAGGAGATGGAGACCATCCTGGCTAACACAGTGAAACCCCTTCTCTACTAAAAATACAAAAAATTAGCCAGGCGTGGTGGCAGGCGCCTGTAGTCCCAGCTACTCGGGAGGCTGAGGCAGGAGAATGGCGTGAACCTGGGAGGTGGAGCTTGCAGTGAGCCGAGATGGCAGCACTGCACTCCAGCCTGGGCGACAGAGCAAGACTCCATCTCAAAAAATTAATTAATTAATTAATTTAAAAAATTGAAAGAATCTGATGGCCAACCAAATGTGGGGAGAAGGAAAAAATAAAGACAACTCCTCGGATGACTCCAGGTTGCAGATCTGGGTGACTGGGTAATAGGTAGTGCTATTCATAGAAAGCGGAGAAAGTTTATCTCAAAATATGTCGCTTCAGAAAGTCCTTAAATGTTCTCATCTTATACCATTTTCTCACCCAGAACATCCCATGCACAAGCTCAGCATAGATGTCTCTAGTTGTTTCATTACCATATATTCACTTCATTCTCACGTTCCCACTCCCACCCCCATGCCAGTATTCCTTTTTTCTCCCAGGCTGTTGGTATACCACCCTGTCTCACCCTCCACCTCAGGGCAGTTTCATACCCACAGCTTGGGATCGATCCAAACATTTTCCTTCTGCTTTCTCCTCTCCTAGTTGCTGAGCAAGATTAGAAATAATTTCTATTGTAAAGCAGCAGGAAGCCATTGGAAAAATCTAAACAGAGGAATGATATCATCTGATTTGTGCTGGATTGCAGTGGTGTGATCATAACTCACTGCAGCCTCGACCTCCCAGACTCAAGTGATCCTCCATCCTCGGCCTCCCGAGTAGTTGGAAGTACAGGTGCATGCCACACGCCTGGCTAATATTTGTACGTTTTGTAGAGATGGGTCTCACTGTGTTGCCTGGGGCTGATCTGGAACTCCGGAGCTCAAGTGATCCTCCCTGCCTCAGCCTCCCGAAGTAATTACAAGTATGAGCTGCTGTACGTGGCCTGATTTGTATTTTAAGGGGGAATAAGTAGGCAAATGGGTGAAGGCTTTTAGGGAGACTCTATCATTGCATTCACCAGCACATGAGACTCTATCACTGAGTCTCCATCACTGTGTTCACCACCACATACTTAGGATTTGCAACTGTCTTTTTTTTTTTTTTTTTTTGAGATGGAGTTTTGCTCTTGTTGCCCAGGCTGGAGTCCAATGGCGCAGTCTTGGCTCACTGTAACCTCCACCTCCCAGGTTCAAGTGATTCTCATGCCTCAACCTCCCGAGTAGCTAGGATTACAGGTGCCCACCACCACACCCAGCTAATTTTTCTATTTTTAGTAGAGAAGGGGTTTCACCATGTTGGCCAGGCTGGTCTCAAACGCCTGACCTCAGGCGATCCA
This sequence comes from Pan paniscus, assembly GCF_029289425.2. Taxonomy (NCBI): domain Eukaryota; kingdom Metazoa; phylum Chordata; class Mammalia; order Primates; family Hominidae; genus Pan; species Pan paniscus. The sequence goes on from NC_085926.1 coordinate 193,384,271, forward strand.
CCTGCCTCGGCCTCCCAAAGTGCTGGGATGACAGGCGTGAGCCACCACGCCTCATCTCAGCTGTCTTTGTATTATTTATCTGTGACCAGATCCCTGGCCCACTGGCACAATGGCTGTTCTCAACCCTTGCTGCTCTCCTCAAGCCTCCCAGCAAATGTGCCCCACCCCACTCATGATTTGCAGACAACATTGAGTCTTCAAAAAGAAAATAAGAGTCATTAGGAACACTCTTCTACCCCCAGCCCACATACTCATCTATGTTCGCACTTTTCTTACTTCTTACCCACCTATCTCAGAGGAAGGTGGCATCTCTTTCTGCCACTCCTGATCTGTGCTCTAGGGAATCCACCCCTTCTGTTCTCTTTGGAGAATGGCTCTATCAATTATCCCCTCTTTCCCTGTATCTTCAAACTCTCAACTGACCATTCTTCTGTCTTTGGAAGAAAGAGGAGAAAATCATACACCGTCTGTATCAGAAAGGATTATTTTTGTTGTAAGAGAAACTATGTGAGTTAATGAAAACAAAGGGTTCATGATGGGTTAGTTTCACCCAGAACCAGATGGCTGGCTTTCCTTGAAACTTGAGAAGGATTTAGAACGAGGGCCTGTAAAGCCGGCAGCTCCTTCCTGTCTGCCCATTTCCACATCTGCAGCTTACTTCATCTGACTCTCCAGGCAGCAGCTCCCAACACTACCCAACCAACCGGAGAGGATGGGCTTTCTCTCTAGGCCCCAAATCTAAATTTCTTGGAGGAAGTATTGGCCCACCTTGGATGCTGTACCCCCCACTGAGGCCAATCAACTACAGTCAAGGAGGCAGCTGTGTACAAACATGGCTCCTGAGAGTCTGCCCCTGTGACCTTGACCTTGTAGTTGGGAAATCTCTTAGCCAAGAAGGGGGACATGTGAGTTGGAAAAATTCCCCTCTGACTGTTGCCAAATCTCCTTCCGTTGCTTTATATCTAAGACTCTTTAACAGCACAGTCTCCACCCTAGCTCCACAGTTTCTCCTCCCATTCATTCCAGTATCCTCTGCATTCTGTTCTCCACTCTCTCCAACACCCCTGCTCCCTACCAACTGTTTCAGGAAGGTCACTTTCCAATGGCCAAACCCAAAGCACACTTTCAGTACTTGTTTTCCTGACGTCTCCTCAGCATTTGCCACTGTTTCCAAGTCTTTCCACCTGGGAAACTCATGCCACTTTCCTGCTTAAGATTCTTCAAGGGTTGGTCATTGCCTAAGCTATCATTTTTCAGCTTTCCCTAACTATGAAACCCTTTATTTAAAAGAAAAAGTATTTCACTGATGCCCACCATTAAGTAGGCAAAAGCAGAGTTGGTGAGGTTGAAACAGGAATGGGAGACCCAGAGCCTTGCCCGCCTGGCCCCACTGCCCACCCCCAGATGGCCCCTGTGTGGACTCCAAGGAGCACTCACAGCTCCACTGAGTATAGTTGGAAAACCACAGGTCTGTAGGATAAACACTGAATTTCTAATTTCACAAATAAGGTCCCTTCAATATCCAGCACCTGCCAACCTTTCCTGCCTTCTTTGCTGCCAGTCTCTCTACTGCAAATAGGTTCATCCATCCGTGAAGGAGTTGAATGCTCTTGCTTGTTTCAGCGTGCCTCTCTCTCATGCCCACCCGGGTACACAATGTTTCCTCGGCCTGAATGGGCCTTCTCCCTTTTGTGGACCTGGTGAACTCCCCTTTATTATTTAAAATTTGGCTTAAATGGAACCTCCTCAGGTACTTTCCCATCACAGTGATGTGACTTTGGGACTGCGGTTGTTCTGTCACCTGTTGTACATAGTGTTGGAACAGGGTTCAGTTCAGTATTACAATTTGAGATTTTTATGTCTGTATACTTGCTAGACCTTCTGGGTGGTGATGTTATGTTCATTTCATCTTTGTAGCTCTAGAACCTAGCCCAGCACCTGATACTCTTAGGTGTCTTAGTCAGCTTTATGTTGCTTATAACAAAATCCCTGAATCTAGGTAATTTGTAAAGGAAAAGATTTATTTCTTACAGTTATGGAGACTGAGAAGTCCAAGGTCTTCTCGGGGGGCAGGCTGCACCTTGTGAGAACCTTCTTGCTGGTGGGGACTCCGTGGCGTCCCCAAGGTAGGGCAAGGGATCACATGGTGAGAGGCTGAGCGTGCTAATGCTTGCTCAGGTTTCTCTCCTCTTTTTTTTTTTAATTTTTCAAAGTTTATTTACTATTAATCATTTTTGAGACAGGGTCTCACTCTGTCACCCAGGCTGGAGTGCAGTGGTGTGATCACAGCTCACTGCAGCCTCATCCTCCAGGTCTCAAGCAATTCTTCCACCTAGGCTTCCAGAGTAGCTGGGACTATAGTTATGCACTACCACACTCAGCTAATTTATTTTATTTATTTATGTTTTTGAGATGGAGTCTCACTCTGTTGCCCAGGCTGGAGGGCAATGGTGCAATCTCAGCTCACTGCAACTTCTGCCTGCTGGGTTCAAGCGATTCTCCTGCCTCAGCCTCCCAAGTAGCTGGGACTACAGGCATGCACCACCATGCCAGGCTAATTTTGTACTTTTAGTGGAGATGACGTTTCACACTGTTGACCAGGCTGGTCTCAAATCCTGACCTCAAGTGATCTGCCCATCTTGGCCTCCCAAAGTGCTGGGATTACAGGCGTTAAGCCGCCACGCCTGGCTTCTAAATTTTTTGTAGAGACATGATCTCCTTGCATTGCCCAGGCTGGTTTTTAACTACTGCACTCAAACAATCTCCCACCGTGACCTCCCAAAGTGTTGGGATTACAGGCATGAGCCACCGGGCTCAGCCTCTTTTCTTCCCCTTCTTATAAAACCACCAGTTCCACTCTCTTGATGACCCATTAATCCATTAACGCATTAGTCCACTAGCCCATGAATCCATTCATGAGGGCAGAGCTCTCACTCTCCAACCACCTCTGAAATGCCCTACCTTTCAATACTGCCAGACTGGGATTAAATTTCTAACACATGAGATTTAGGGGACACAGTCAAACCATAGCACTAGGTGCCTAATAAATATTGAATACATAGACGTATTCTTCTCCCAGTGTGATTCTGCTTCTATAATTACTTGTGCACATGCGTACATTTACCTAACAGATGATACCTATCTGGTAGGGTGGCTGTTAGGATAAGATATAGATAACAGGGGCTGATTCATCAGTGGTTTACAACCGTAGAACAGAACTGTCTATATCATTTTCTGTGGTTATTGTTTGTTTGATTTAATATATATGAGTGGGTCCTACCTACTGAATCCAGTTTTCCAGGGGTGGGGCCTGGACATGAGTCTCACAGATGACTCTGAAGCCCAGCCTTCACAAGTGAAACTCACGTGCTAACGTTCATTTTGTAACTCTAGGACCTAGCACAGAGACCAGCAACATAGTAGGTGCACACTAAATATAGGTGGAATTAAAATTGAAAGAAGTTTTCAACATTCAAAATGTGACCATTTTTATATCTAACAAGCCAAGAGGTTGAGGTAAGAAGGTGGGTTTAGGCTAAGGGGACCCAGACCACAATTTAGTTGGGTTCCTTATTGTTGGATCTGCGTGTGAGTGAACTCTGTTGCTTCTTCTTCCTTTTACCCCTGTCCCCCTTCCTGCTTTTATTACATAGTAAGGAAAAAATGTATCCACCTAGCTACAACCCCAAAAACTCAAAACACCCAGGTTTCTAAGAATTTGCTTCCTAATGTCTTGATTTGGCTGCAGCCTACCCTCTGGGAGCTCTTCTGAAAGTCTCCCTGTCTCATAACCACGACATTTAATTGACCCTCAAATCCTGTGAACTCTTTTCATGTGACAGCTCTTCCATTTGTGCCCTCTTTCCAAACCCCAGGGACATTGCCTTGATTCAGGCCTTTATTCTTCCTTGCCTGGATTACTCCAAATGGCATCCAGTTGGTCTCCCTGCCACAGTCTCACTCTCTCCAACTAAGCCTCTCTCTGCTACTAAAAACTACTTAGGGCCGGGCGTGGTGGCTCACACCAGTAATCCCAGCACTTTGGGAGGCTGAGGCGGGCGGATCACTTGAGGTCAGGAATTTGAGACCAGCCTGGCCAATGTGGTGAAATCCCATCTCTACTAAAAATACAAAAATTAGCCAGACATGATGGTGGGTGCCTGTTATCCTAGCTACCCGGGCAGCTGAGGCAGGAGACTCACTTGAACCCAGGAGGCGGAAGTTGCAGTGAGCTGAGATCACACCACTGCACTCCAGCCTGGGTGACAGAGCAAGACTCTGTCTCAAAAGAGAAAAAGAAAAAAAAAAAAACTATATTAAAAGTCATTCTGGTTACTCATTTCCAGACTCAAAATGCTGTAGTGTCTGTAGTGTCTTCCCATTGTCTCCAGCACACAAGAGCGGTCACTGGCCTTTCTCACCAGCCCCATCTTCAATTCTGTCACCACCACCTCCAAAACGCCAATCATACGAACCATTTCAGCCATGGCCTTTCACAAGCACCAGAAACCAACTCTGGCTAGTTTAAGCAAGAAAAGCATTCCTTAAAATGCTGTTAGGTGTCCACAGAAGCTTTATGCATAATAGCCCCAAGCTGGAAACAATCCACATGTCCATCAACAGGTAAAAGGATAAACAAATTGCAGAATAATACTCAGCAATTAAAAAGGTAACCTGGGCAAATTCTAAAAACGTGACACTGAATGAAAGAAGCCAGACACGAGAGTATATATTCTGCATGATTCCATTTCTAAAAAACTCATCTATAGTGACGGTAAACATATCAATGATTGTCTAGACGGGGCAGAGAAGGACTGACTACAGTGGGGTACGAGGGAACTTTTTGGGGTGATGGGATTGTTCTATTATCTTGATCATAGTGATAATTATACAGGCATAGACATTCATCAAAACCTATCAACTTACACATTTAAAATAGGTACATTTTAATTTGTAAACCATACCTCAGTAAATCTGATCATTTGTTTATTTATTTATTTATATTTTTTAGAGACAAGGTCTCCCAGTGTTGCCCAGGCTGGTCTGGAACTCCTGGGCTCAAGTGATCCTTCCACCTCATCTTCCCAAAGTGCTGGGATTACAGGTGTGAGCCATGATGCCTGGCAAAATTTTATTTTATTTTATTTTATTTTTTTGAGACAGTCTTACTCTTGCCAAGCTGGAGTCCAGTGGCACAATCTCGGCTCACTGCAACCTCCGACTCCCTGGTTCAAGCAATTCTCCTGCCTCACCCTCGCAAGTATCTGGGATTACAGGCATGCACTACCATGCCCAGCTAATTTTTGTATTTTTAGTAGAGACAGGGCTTCACCATGTTGGCCAGGATGGTCTCGATTTCCTGACCTCGTGATCAGCCCACCTCGGCCTCCCAAAGTGCTGGGATTACAGGCGTGAACCACCGTGCCCAGCAAAATTTGATTTTTAAGAAATTATAAAAAGTCTATTAGGTAATTCCCAAGATCACCAGGAGGGTAGAGATCGAGGTTTGGGGTCCATGAAGACACTGACAAGGCCTAAACCCACCAACTAGAACTAGTCCAGTGAAGATGCTATGCCTCTGCCACCCACTCCAGACATTACAGCCCGCACCATCATTAACCCAGGACACTGCCACCCTGAGCCATGCCACCGAGCCTTGGGCATCAACATGCCTCTCCCATTGTCACCGCTTCTGTTGGATTCTGTGCAGTGGCTGCTCCTTCTGTTGTGGCTTGAGACCAAGTCTGGGGAGGGTGCTTTTCATTGACCGACCCTAGGTCACAATCCTACCTGTGTGTGAGGGCTGGGAGAGACGATGTAGCTTCCTGTTTTGAAAGTGGCAGGCTGACTCTGCTGTCTAAGTGGAGGATTCCCCAGGTATTCAGGGTGTTCAAAAGCAGGACAATTGTATTAGTTTACTAGGGCTGACATAACAAAATACCACAAACTAGGTGGCTTAAACAGCAGAAATGTATTTTCTCAAGGTTCAGGAGCTGAAAGGTGTTGGCAGGTTTGGTGTCTGCTGAGGCCTTTTCCCTGGGTTTGCGATAGCTACCTTCTCACTGTGTCCTCCTGTGGCCTTTCCCTGTGTGCATCCTTGGTGTATCTGCTCCTCTTCTTATAAGGACACTAGTCATGTTGGATTAGCGCATCACCCACTGAGCTCATTGGAACCTGAATTCCCTCTTCAAAGGCCTATCTCCAAATACTGTACAGTCACATTGGGGTTAGAACTTCAACCTATGAATTTTGGCACAGTTCAGTCCCTAACAGTGACTAAAAAAGGATGCCAATGTTCATTACCCTGACCTACTCTGATTTTCTCTTCTCTCTTTTTTTTTTTTTGAGACAGAGTCTCGCTCCATCACCCAAGCTGGAGTGCAGTGGTGTGATCTTGGCTCACTGCAGCCTCTGCCTTCCGGGTGTAAGCGATTCTCCTGTCTCAGCCTCCTGAGTAGCTGGGATTACAGGTGCCCACTACCACGCCCAGCTAATTTTTTTGTGTATTTTTGGTAGAGACAGGGTTTTACCATGTTGGCCAGGCTGGTCTCGAACTTCTGACCTCAGGTGATCCGCCCTCCTCGTCCTCCCAAAGTGCTGGGATTACAGGCATGAGCCACTGCACCCGGCCTCTACCCTATTTTCTTTTTCTTTCTTTTTTTTTTTTTTTCGAGATGGAGTTTTGCTCTGTTACCCAGGCTGGAGTGCAGTGGCGCGATCTTGGCTTACTGCAAGCTCCACCTCCCAGGTTCATGCAATTCTCCTGCCTCAGCCTCCTGAATACCTGGGACTACAGGCGGCCGCCACCACGCCCGGCTTATTTTTTGTATTTTTAGTAGAGACGGGGTTTCACCATGTTAGCCAGGATGGTCTCGATCTCCTGACCTCATGATCTGCCCACCTTGGCCTCTCAAAGTGCTGGGATTACAGGCATGAGCCACTGCGCCCGGCCTGTTTGTTTGTTTTTTTTGAGTTGGAGTCTCGCTCTGTTGCCCAGGCTTGAGTGCAGTGGCACGATCTGAACTCACTGCAACCTCCGTCTCCTGGGTTCAAGCAATTTTCCTGCCTCAGCCTCCCGAGTAGTTGGGATTACAGGCACACACCACCATCCCCAGCTAATTTTTGTATTTTTAGTAGAGACAGGGTGTTGCCATGTTAGCCAGGATGGTCTCAATCTCTTCACCTCGTGATCCACCTGCCTCGGCCTTCCAAAGTGCTGGGATTACAGGTGTGAGCCACTGCACCCAGCCTGTTGGTTGGTTTTTAAGACAGAGTCTTGCTTTGTTGCCCAGGATGGAATACAACGGCTATCATAGCTCACTGCTCACTGCAGCCTTGAACTCTGGGCTGAAGCAATCCTCCTGCATCAGCCTCTTGAGTAGCTGGCTCTGGGTCTATAGGCATGCACCACCATGCCCGGCTAATTTTTGATTTTCTGTAGAGACAGGGTCTCACTACGTTGCACACTCTGTCTCCAACTCCTGGATGCAAGCAGTCCTCCCACCTTGGCCTCCCAAAGTGCTGGGATTACAGACATGAGCCACTGTGCCCGGCCATCATGAATTCTTTTTTTTTTCTTTTTTGAGATGGAGTCTCGTTCTGTTGCCCAGGCTGGAGTGCAGTGGTGCGATCTTGGCTCACTGCAAGCTCCACCTCCCGGGTTCACACCATTCTCCTGCCTCAGCCTCCTGAGTAGCTGGGATTACAGGTGCCCGCCACCACGCCCGGCTAATTTTTTTATATTTTTAGCAGAGACGGGGTTTCCCCGTGTTAGCCAGGATGGTCTCGATCTCCTGACCTCATGATCCACCCGCCTCAGCCTCCCACAGTGCTGGGATTACAGGCGTGAGCCACTGGGCCCGGCCCGTGAATTCTTTAAAAGTAGGGACAGTGTCTTAGTTTTCAGTGTACCCTCAATGCCTAGAATAGTTTCTTGCACTGCAAACATTCTATAAATATTGTTAAATTTGTTTCTGTATAGGCCACCTGAGCTAGAAGGAACCCAAAAGCATTATCTTGGTTTAGTGCCTTTATTCTACCGGTGAGAAAATGGAGGCCCTGTAAGAGTAAATGGTGCATTTGTGAGATCACATGATTCAGTGCCGGAGCCAGGGCTCAGTGCACTGCTTCCTGTTTCTCCTAAAACTCCAGGCACTGAGTCCAGCTCCACTTACCATGGTCATCCAATCCCAAAACAAAATCAGGGCTCCGTTACCAAGGACAAAGACGGGGGCTGGTGTCTGTTACAATGGCAATGGATTAATGTGTTTAACCCTTACAAATCTAAAAGGGAAAGATGGAAAAGCCCAAAAAGTAGTTATATTAAAAAGTGGGAGAAATACAAATGGACAAAAAAAATGAATTCAAAAATCAAACACATGCAAGTTAGAAAGGTGCACGTCTTCTTCCCCTATCACATGGTCGAGATAGAAGATGATGCCTTAGAAAATACTGCATGAGAATATATACTCCCTGAGAGCAGAGACCGACTGCTTTTTTTCACCCTCATATCCCTATCATGTGGCATAGGGCCTGGCAAATAGTTAGGCTCAATTCATATTCAATATTTAATACACAACTAGCATGCCTGCCAGATATGAGGTTTCCTTATTGCTGAGAGGTGAGCAAATCCAAATCCTCCAGCCCTCCTTCTCACACACACAGTCCATGAGGAAATGCCTGTTCTAAAAAAAAAGCCTGGCTTGCTGTGCTGCACAGTTCTGAAAGCGCTGGTTCATGAGAAGATAAGTTACCTTCAAAAACGAAACAGGAAACATGTATAAGAGGAAAACATTATGTAAGTATTGGTGAGACTCTGTGGATAGAGATTCTCATACACCCTATTGGTAGGATCATAGAACTTTTCTAGTTTGGCAATATATGTCCAAATTTTAAATATGTATATCTTTTGAATTTATCCTCAGAAAAGGATAGGACAAATAATAAGGACACACACACACACACACACACACACACACACACACACAAATATGGCTGTTTGCTGCAATGTTGTTTCTAGAGAAAAAAAAGATACATCCTAAATTTTTACTAATAGATTGGTTAAATGAATTACAGTATATCCATACAGTAGAATACCATGTACAGCATGTAGTCCTACCAAAAAAAAAAGGTGGAGGGGGAAGGAAGTGAATCCAGTGTCAGCAGTGACTGTTTCTTTTGCTTTATTCCTTTTTTGGGGGTAAACAAGTAGATGGTTTTTATAATCAGAAAAAAAAATTCCAATCGAAAAAAAAATTTCAGACCTATTATTCCAAGAAAGGTGGACCCTGAAGAATTTCAAACTTTACCTATTTCTTTTAATCGCTTGTATCGTGCATGTCTCCTGAATTTAAAACAATTAAATAATAACAAAGTTAAAATGAAAGTTAAAAAGTGAAAAACTTTTGAGGAGGAGAGTAAAAAGTTATAATGAGAACCCAGGCTTTTTTGTTTTTTAGACAAAGAAAAAAGTAAAATGCACTGTGATGTTGTGCTCATACCAGTTTGTCAGGAAAGACAAACATTTGCTTCAGTTCCAAGAGAAAATGATGTGCTCACCTCAGCAGCACATATACTAAAATTGGAACGATACAGAGAAGATTAGCAATTCTCTTTAAAATAAATAAAAAATTTTAAAAAATAAATAAACCCAGAGGAAATTTTAAGACTTAACTTCTGTTCCTGTTACCTGTTAGCTGGCAAATATGCCCTTCCACTGGATCCTCACTTTCATGCTCAGTTCATGGCTTTGAAAGTGCTTACACAGGCCAGGCACAGTGGCTCACGCCTATAATCCCAGCATTTTGGGAAGCTGAGACGGGCGGATCACGAGGTCAGGAGATCGAGACCATCCTTGACAACGTGGTGAAACCCTGTCTCTACTAAAATACAAAAATTAGCCGGGCATGATGGCATGCACCTGTAGTCCCAGCTACTCGGGAGGCTGAGACAGGGGAATCGCTTGAACCTGGAAGGCGGAGGTGGCAGTGAGCCGAGATCACGCCGCTGCACTCCAGCCTGGCCACAGAGCAAGACTCCATCTCAAAAAACAAAAAAAAAAAGGAAAAAAAAAAGAAAAGAAAGTGCTTACACATAAGCATGCAATATTATCAAGGACATTTTGGTATTTCCTTTGAGGGGGCACCAAATTACATACCTTATTTTAACTTTTTTTTTTAAATGTCGATATTACCAAATACAAAAATGAAGAGGTTTAATCCAAATATTAGGGAGCTTTAATTTTGTTGCTATTGTTTATTTTTTAAAACTGTAAGAGTTTGCACATAGTACAAAGGGGCCTGCAGTGAATAGTAATTCCCCTTCCCACTGCTGCCGATGCCTGGGGCACTCAAGTCTCCTTAACTGCCAAAAGTCACCTACCACCTTCAACATGAACATGCACTGCTTTTCCTTTATCTGCCTTTTCCCTTGAACTGCCTCTAGATTCTTGGTGGAGGTGCTAGGGAAACATAAGGCAATAGAAATTAATTTGTCTATTTCTTCCTCTTCCCCCAGCATGTGATCAAACTGGTACTGATCAATAAAGCCAAGCTGTTCACTTCTTTGCTGAAGTTAAAGCATTTCTTTAATTTTTATAAACAATAGGAATGGAGCCAAATATGACCCTTACAAGAAAAGATAAGCTCCCTACCCCACCTTACTAGAAAAGATAAGCTCCCTACCCCACCTTACTAGAAAAGATAAGCTCCCTACCCCACCTTACTAGAAAAGATAAGCTCCCTACCCCAAACTACCTCGTAAATATGGTTTGTAGATGCCTCATTCCTTAATCTCTTATAATTACAAGGTAGCTTGTTGTTGCTGTCATTATTGTTTTAAAAATGTGTGTGTTGAAGGGATGAATTTTACCTATTTATTAGTCCCTTTGTAGACACTGTTCTATGTCATAGTACAAGTTTTATTACCATCATGACATCAAAAAAAGTTTTTTAAAAAGGTTTTGTTTCACCAGAAGAAGTATTCCTTTTTAAAATGTTCTAATGTTGACATTACTAATAACCCTTTGCACCAAAACAAATGCTTGCCAAAATGCTACAAGTCCAAAACTACACATTCAAAATACAAGATGTGGCCGGGCGCGGTGGCTCACGCCTGGAATCCCAGCACTCTGGGAGGCCAAGGTGGGTGGATCACAAGGTCAGGAGATGGAGACTGTCCTGGCTAACACAGTGAAACCCCATCTCTACTAAAAAAAAAACAAAAAAAACCAAAAAATTAGCCGGGCATGGTGGCGGGTGCCTGTAGTCCCAGCTACTCGGAAGGCTGAGGCAGGAGAATGGCGTGGACCCAGGAGGCAGAGCTTACAGTGAGCCGAGATGGTGCCACTGCACTCCAGCCTGGGCAACAGAGTGAGGCTCTGTCCCAAAAAAAAAAAAAAAAAAAAAAAAAAATCAAAATACGAGATGTGGGCCAGGTGCAGTGGCTCAAGCCTATAATCCCAGCACTTTGGGAGGCTGAGGCAGGCGGATCACTTGAGGTCACGAGTTCGAGACCAGCCTGGCCAACATGGTGAAACCTGTCTCTACTAAAGATACAAAAATTAGTCAGCCTGGTGGCGGGCACCTGTAATCCCAGCTACTCAGGAGGCTGAGGCAAGAGAAGCACTTGAACCCAGGAGGCGGAGGTTACAGTGAGCTGAGATTGTGCCACTGCACTCCAGCCTGGGCAACAGAGCGAGACTCCGTCTCAAAAAAAAAAAAAAAATGTGTGTGCTCTGGGAATGCAATAGGAAGAATGATGTTTCAAGTTAGTAAAAATAGCCAGAGTGATGAATAAACTGTTAGAGAAATGGCAGAGTCCAGAAGTGCAAGGAGTTATCTACCCCCACCCTTGAGCCTTTGTGCCTCCAAGTGCACTGCTGTTCAGTGTGCTGTGATTTCTACATGACTGGCCACAACACAGTTAATCCAAAGAACAGAAATTGTCCAACTCCCCTGGTCCCAGCTCCCACTGCTCCGGATCCTCATGCTTCTGTCTCCTGGCTTTCTTAACTGCTCTCAGATAATTAGATTTGTTAGAGCAAAACTAATTGGTAGGCTAGTGCCAAGGGCATGCTGCCACTGACAAAGCAGGTGTGTAGCACCACTGCATTGGCTAAATTGCTATGTACATGCAATTAGTCAGAGTCAACCCTTCCCTCCACCCATGGAACAGCTGACCTGCCAGGCAACTATCTGGCAAAGAAGTTCAGCAGAGATGACCAGTGGGCATGTGGGCCTCCAATCTTTTGGTGATCATACCAGCCCTCACTTTCCTCCTCAGCTGATTCCATAATTGGCAGCTAAAAGGGGAGCCTGGGTAGGCAGGGGCATTGCCCACTGAGCTGTCGGCAGCTTGTCGATGTGACTCTCGAACACAGCAGAGGTGGGTGGCACTATGGAGATAAGCAATTCACACCTCCCCATACTTCCTCCCACTCCCTAACTTGGAAACACAAGGTGCTTTGGGATCTGGAATTGGCCTCCCTCAGCTGTTGTGCTATGACTTATGCTTTGCAAATGCTTCCTTAGGGCTGTCCCTTGAGGAGTGGTTAGGTTGTGCCTTGTAACTCACTGTATGTCGCAGCAAGACATTTAGCCACACACCAAAGCAGGGAGGATTTCCTACATCTAGAGTCATTGTCTTACAGAGCTATAAGAACTTCAAAGCTCCTGGAAAGGACTCACCCAGGTTGGCACAACTAGCTTGCAGAACAAGAATTAGAGCAGGTCCCATGAAGCAGCATTTCTTAAACTTGTGAAACTGGATCCATAGGCAGGTATACATTTTACCTGATGAGCGATGAGTATGAGTATAAAATATACATATGGATAAATATATATACATATATTTATCCTCAAATATATATATATATATATAATTGAAACAGAAATGTCATACACATTACTTACCCTTTCTAAATCCTAATCCTATGTTCCACTTTCTATTCTTGCGTGGGGGATCTTTTTTTTTTGAGACAGAGTTTCACTCTTGTTGCCCAGGCTCGAGTGCAATGGCGCGATCTCAGCCTACTGCAACCTCAGCCTCCTGGGTTCAAGCGATTCTCCTGCCTCAGCCTCCTGAGTAGCTGGGACTACAGGCAGGCGCCACCACACGTGGCTAATTTTGTATTTTTGGTAGAGACAGGGTTTCTCCATGTTGGTCAGGCTGGTCTTGAACTCCTGACCTCAGGTGATCCGCCTGCCTTGGCATCCCGAAGTGCTGGCATTACAGGCATGAACTACCGTGCCTGGCCTCTTGTTGGGGATCTTTTAGCTGCTTTTGATCCACTCAATTGGTTTATGACCCATTAATGAGTCACAACCTGAAGTTTAAAAAGCACGGTACAGGGCTGGGCACAATGGCTCATGTTTGTAATACAGCACTTTGAGAGGCCAAGGCAGGAGGATTGCTTGAGCACAGGAGTTGGAGACCAGCCTGGGAAACATAGTAAGACTCCATCTCTAAAAAAAAATAAAACTAAGGCCAGGCGCGGTGGCTCACACCTGTAATCCCAGCACTTTGGGAGACCGAGATGGGCGGATCACGAGGTCAGGAGATCGAGACCATCCTGGTTAACACGGTGAAACCCCGTCTCTACTAAAAATACAAAAAATTAACTGGGCATGGTGGCAGGCGCCTGTAGTCCCAGCTACTCAGGAGGCTGAGGCAAGAGAATGGCATGAACCCGGGAGGTGGAGCTTGCAGTGAGCCGACATCGCGCCACTGCACTCCAGCCTGGGAGACAGCGAGACACCGTCTGAAAAAATAAATAAATAAATAAATAATAAAAATAAAATAAAAAATTTTTAAAAAGTACCATACAGGGCTGGGTGCAGTGGCTCACGCCTGTAATCCTAATGCTTTGGACGACAAAGGCGGGAGGATCGCTTGAGCCCAGGAGTCCAAGACCAGCCTGGGCAACATAGGGAAACCCTGTCTCTACAAAAAAAATTTAAAGAAAAGTAGCCAGGACATGGTGGTGCTGGCCTGTGTTTCCATCTACTCAGGAGGCTGAAGTGGAAGGATCTTGAGCGCAAAGGGTCAAGGCTGCAGTGAACCAAGATTGCACCACTGCATTCCAGCCTAGGGAACAGGGTAAGACCCTTTCTCAAAAAACAAACAGAAAACTTAAGTCCTATCAAGTTAATCTTTTTAATAAAATTCCAGCATCTCCCTGTTGCTGGTAATAATACTAGCTAACACTCATGCCATGCTTACAATGTACCAGGTATTTTTTTTTTTTGAGACGAAGTTTTGTTCTCATTGCCCAGGCTGGAGTGCAATGGCGCGATCTCGGCTCACTGCAACCTCAACCTCCAGGGTTCAAGTGATCCTTCTGCCTCAGCCTCCCGAGTAGCTGGGATTACAGGCATGCACCACCACACCTGGCTAATTTTAGATTTTTAGTAGAGATAGGGTTTCTCCGTGTTGGTCAGGCTGGTCTTGAACTCCTGACCTCAGGTGATCCACCCGTCTCAGCCTCCCAAAGTGCTGGGATTACAGCTGTGAGCCACAGCACCCGGCCAGGTACCAGGCACTCTTCTAAACCACTTATTTACATTGAGCTTATCTATTCCTCACAATAGCCCTAGAACAAGCTTGCCCAATCCGTGGCCCGCAGGCCGCACGCAGCCCAGGATGGCTTTCAATGCAGCCCAACACAAATTTGTATGCTTTGTTAAAACAATATGATATTTTTTTTTTGCTATTTTTTATTTATTTATTTATTTTTTTAACTCATCAGCTATCGTTAGTTTTAGTGTATTTTATGTGTGGCCCAAGGCAATTCTTCTTCTTCCGGTGTGGCCCAGAGAAGCCAAAAGATTGGACACCCCTGCCCTGGAGGTAGGGTTACTATCATACTCCTCTTAACAAAGATGGTGAGTAACAGCCCAAAGACACACAGCTGGTAAGAGACAGGGCCAGGATTTGAACCCAAGCAGCAGTGTAATTCCAGACTAAGCATTCTTGGCCAGAATTCTCCACAGTGGTTAACAGTGAATACAACTGCTTAAAATAAGTTTCCAAGCCGTATCATGCTGCCTCTGTATGCTCCAGCCTGCTGGCCGTTTGTATGACCTCATACTTGCTGTTCCCTATGTTTAAAACGTGTCCCCTCTGCATTTGGTTAATTCCTACATGGGCTTCACTTCAGGTCCTCCCTTATTTCCTTATACTACCTGAGATATCCGTGTTCCCATAACACTCTCTCCTTTCTTCCTTCTCTGTCCCTCATTCATCCATTCAATTTTTTTTTTTTTTTTGAGATGGAATCTCGCTCTGTTGCCAGGCAGGAGTGCAGTGGTGCAATCTTGGCTCACCGCAATCTCTGCCTCCCGGGTTCAAGTGATTCTCCTCTCTCGGCCTCTCGAGTAACTGGGATTACAGGCGCATGCCACCACGCCTGGCTAATTTTTGTATTTTCAGTAGAGATGGGGTTTCACCATGTTGGCCAGGATGGTCTCAATCTCCTGACCTCGTGATCCGCCCGCCTTGGCCTCCCAAAGTGCCAATTACAGGCGTGAGCCACCGCGCCCGGCCCATCCATTCAATTTATTTGATAATAAATTATTTACTGAGCACTTATCCCATGCAAGGAGATATAGAAGCCACGAAGACAAAGTCCCTGCCCTTGTGAACTCATCTTTTCCGAAGGGAGAGTATGGAGATAATAAACGATTAAATAATATGTTGAGTGGTGTCAAGTGTTAACGAGAAAAGGCAGGGTTAGGTGGGCTGGACATGTGCCTATTTCATGTTGAGAGGTTGAGGAGGGGCTCATGGAGGAGGCGACATCCCAGCAGGGACCCAAGGAAGTAGGAGACAGCCTTGTGGACCTCTGGGGAAGGAGTAGTCCAGAAAGAGAGAACAGCCGGTGCAAAGACCCTGAGTGGAAAGAATGCTTGGATGGTCCAGGAATGGCCATGTGGCTGGAGCAGAGTAAGCCAAGGGGACCTGGAGCAAGTGAGTTCCGCAACATACTGGGATCCAGATGGCTTAGGGCCTTGGAGGTCACTTTGTCTTTTACCCTGTGTGAGCTGGGGAGCCGCTGGGGGATTCTGAGCAGAAGAGTGATGTATTAGTTTTCTATTCCTGCTGTAACAAATTACCACAAATTTGGTGGCTTGGCCAGGCGCGGTGGCTCACGCCTGTAATCCCAGCACTTTGGGAGGCCGAGGCGGGCGGATCACGAGGTCAGGAGATCGAGACCATCCTAGCTAACACAGTGAAACCCCACCTCTACAAAAAATACAAAAAATTAGCTGGGCATGGTGGCGGGCGTCTGTAGTCCCAGCTACTCGGGAGGCTGAGGCAGGAGAATGGCGTGAACCCGGGAGGCGGAGCTTGCAGTGAGCCGAGATCGTGCCACTGCACTCCAGCCTGGGTGACAGAGCGAGACCCCATCTCAAAAAAAAAAAAAAAATGTAGTGGCTTAAAACAACACAAATTTATTATCTTACAGTTCCAGAGGTCAGAAGTTATCTCACTGGGATAAAATTGATATGTTGGCAGGGCTGCATTCCTCCTTCTGGAGGCTCTAGGGGAGAGGATGTTTCTTTGCCTTTTCCAGCTTCTAAAGATTCCCTTGATCCATCTTCGAAGCCAGCAACATTGCATTTCTCTGACTGTTCTTCTGTGGTCACGTCTCCCTCAGACCACACTCAGGAAAGGTTATCCACTTTTAAGAATTCATGTGATTAGGTTGAGCCCACCTGAATAATCCAGAATAATCTCCCTAGCTCAAGGTCCTTAATCACATCTGTGAAATTTTATTTTATTTTATTTTATTTTTGAGACGGAGTCTTGTTCTGTCGCCAGGCTGGAGTGCAGTGGCATGATCTGGGCTCACCGCAACCTCCGCCTCCCAGGTTCAAGTGATTCTCCTGCCTCAGCCTCCTGAGTAGCTAGGATTACAGGTGCACACCACCACGCCCAGCTCATTTTTGTACTTTTAGTAGAGACAGGGTTTTACCATGTTGGTCAGGCTGGTCTTGAACACCTGACCTTGTGATCTACCCACCTCAGCCTCCCAATGTGCTGGGGTTACAGGTGTGAGCCACCGCACCTGGCCTGTGAAATCTTTTTGGCCATGTAAGGCAACACATTCATAAGCCCCAGGGATTAGGACACGGCCATGTTTGGTGATGGGGAGGGAGTATTCTGCCTGTAGCAAGTGACATAATTTGAAGAGTTTTAACAGGATCACCCTTGGCTGCTCTATGGGGAATAAATTGTAGGGGACAAGGGTGGAGGCAGGGAGACCAATCATTTAGGAGACTATTGGCATAATCCAGGTTCTCGAGAGTTGATCAAGGCCCAGACCCGGGTGCCAGTAGAAGTGACAGGATATGATCAAGGTCTGGCCTTTTTCTGAAGGTAGAACTGACAGGATTTGTTGAGGGACTGGAGGTGGAGTGTGAGAGAAGAGGAGTCAAGGATAACTCCAAGACTGACCCTCCACCCCCTTACAGTACTTGACAGATGTCTCCTTTATTCA
The DNA here is from genome assembly GCF_029289425.2 of Pan paniscus. Taxonomy (NCBI): domain Eukaryota; kingdom Metazoa; phylum Chordata; class Mammalia; order Primates; family Hominidae; genus Pan; species Pan paniscus. The sequence goes on from NC_085926.1 coordinate 193,401,771, forward strand.
ACTGTTCAACCGTCTTCCTTATTACACCGAAAGTTCTGATGGAGAAGGCCCCAAATCTAGCTTGCTCATTGTTGTATCCTCACATCTATGAGTGCATGGAACATAGTAAAACAGTGCATAGCTACTACTTATTGAGCCATTATTATATGGTAGGCACTTTATGTACTCTTATTGAATAATCAGAACAGCCGGCCAGGCGCAGTGGCTCACACCTGTAATCCCAGCACTTTGAGAGGCTGAGGCGGGTGGATCATGAGGTCAGGAGTTCGAGACCAGCCTGGCCAACATGGTAAAACCCCGTCTTTACTAAAGATATAAAACATTAGCCGGGCGTGATAGCGTGCACCTGTAATCCCAGCTATTCAGGGGGCTGAGGTGGGAGAATCGCTGGAACCTGGGAGGGGGAGGTTACAGTGAGTCGAGATCGCACTGTTGCACTCCAGCCTGGGCGACAGGTCAAGACTCCACCTCAAAAACAAAAAAAAAATCAGAACAGCCTTATGAAGTAGTTACTATTATTATCCCCACTTACTAATTGAGGATACCGAGGCCCAGAGAGATTAAATGACTTATAACAGGAAATAGAAGGAGAACTGAGATTTAATCCACATTGAATACATAAATTCATTCAAATTAGCAAAAATTTGGGTTTATCTAAATATTCTGACTGCATATGAAATGGGACATGGGGAAAAGGATACAGATTTATAAACCTGTCAAAGTTTTAATCATAGAAGAATCATGTTAGGAAATAGCAAAAGTTAGAGCCACTAACTCAGAATTTTCAAACTCTGTAGTCAGTCTTACCTGTGGTTTGGTTGATGTAATGAGTGAAGCAGGCAGTAATTTCAGAAATGTTTTGTAACCACACTGGAGGCAAAGAAGAGAAAAACAGATGACATCAGAGAGACCATGCTGGTTCAGTGAAAAATGCCCAGATCTGATAGTGAAGGAGAGACTTTAGTCTCACTTTAGTCCCAACCACTTATTAGCCAATACATTTGAGGTATTGACTTCTTCTCTCTGAGACCATCTCAACTCTAAAAGGGATATGATACTATCTGCCTTATCTACCTCATAGACTCTTGGGAGAAATTAAATTTATTTGTTCCATCAGTACAGAGCATCTATCATGTACCTGGCATTGCTGTAGACACCAGAGTCATGTCATGAACAAAACAGACAAAAAAGAAGGAAGTTTATTGGACTTACAGTTCCATGTAGTGGGGGAAACATCACAATCATGGCAGGAGATGAAAGGCACGTCTCACATGGCAGCAGACAAGAGCAGAGGGCTTGTGCAGGGAAACTCCCCTTTTGAAAACCATCAGATCTGCTGAGACTTGTTCACTATCGTGAGAACAGCATGGGAAAGACCTGCCCCCGTGATTCAATTAACAGACAAAATCCTCACCTCCATGGAGTCTGCATTCTAGTGGAAGGGGAGATTGACAAAAACAAGAATAAACAAATAGATAATTTCAAGAGTGATAAATGCTACAAAGAAAAATAAAACAGGGTAGGGGGTTATAGAGTAATCAAGGAGGAGGTAACGCTGGACAGAACCATAAGTAAACTGAGTGAGCAAGTGATAGTAATCTGTGGAAAGGGCAATCCAGGCAGAAGAGACAGAGTGCTTTAAGGTCCTGCGGTAGGAATGAGCTGGGGTTATCTGAGGAATGGCAAAGAGTGAGCATGGCGAAAGAGTGATGGATGATGCTGGAGATGCAGGTCGGCCCCGATCATGCAGACCTTTGCTGGTCATGGTAGAGACCTTGGATTTTATGCATATCCCAGAAGATAATAGAAACACAAATATGCAAAGAACAATACAAACAAATAGCAGATGAAAGAGGCATAACGTGGACTTAGGTGGCAACACTGGCACACCTGCTTCAAGAGCACAGGCTCCAGAGGCTACCTGGGTTGGAATCTCGGATGCACCAGTACCTAGTGGTGGCACCTTGTAAAGGACCTGTGTGATATAGTTTGGCTGTGTCCCCACCCAAATCTCATCTTGAATTCCCATGTGTTGTGGGAGGAATCCCATGGGAGGTAATTGAATCGGGGGCAGGTCTTTCTCGTGCTGTTCCTGTGATAGTGAACAAGTCTCAGGAGATCTGATGGTTTTAAAAAGGGGAGTTTCCCTGCACAAGCTCTCTTCTCTTGTCTGCTGCCATGTGAGATGTGCCTTTCATCTTCTGCCATGATTGTGAGGTCTCCCCAGCCACGTGGAACTGTAAGTCCAATAAACCTCTTTCTTTTGCATATTGCCCAGTCTTGGGTATGTCTTTATTAGCAACTTGAAAATGGACTAATACACTATGTCATATCAAGTTTTCATTGTACAGTTGTCCCTCATGTCCGCAGAGGATTGATTCCAGGACTTCCTGTGATACCAAAATCTGCAGATGTTCAAGTTCCTGATAAAAAAAAAAACATGGCATAGCACTGTATTTGCATATAACCTAAGCACATTCTCCCTTATACTTTATTTTTAACTTTTATTTTATTTTCCATGACAGGGCATCACTCTGTCACCCCGGCTGGAGTACAGTGATGCAATCATGGCTCACTGCAGCCTCAACCTCCTGGATTCAGGCGATCCTCCTGCCGTGGCCTCCCAAAGCACTTGGATTACAGGCATGAGCCACCGTGCCTGGCTCCCATGTACTTTAAATCATCTTGAGGGGGGAAATATAAGTAATCCTGAGATTACTTATACTGCCTAATACAATGTGATGCTATGTGAATAGTCATTATCGTGTATTGTTGAGGGAATAATGATAAGAACAAATGTCTGTACATGTTTAGTACAGATGTAATTTTTTTTTGCAAATATTTTTTACCCAAGGTTGGTTGAATCCATGGATGTGGAACCCAGGAATACAAAGGGCCAATTGTATTTGTTAACTTTCAGGGGAAATAATTATAGTCACAGTAAAACCTAATACATGTAGTGACATGGCAGTGCTACTGTGGCCAACTTTGTATATTAAAAAGGCATCCTCTGTTTTCAATGGTGTAATGTGGTTCCATATCCACAGATTCACCCTATTTCATATTTTTGTAAGTTCTCCTTTACTTTCACAATACTTAGTAAAATCTTGTTGTTGCTGTTTGAATGTAAGAAGAAAATTAGAGTAATGTCCAACTGAAGCAAACCAAATTAAGAACAAAGCTATTCTAAACCCCAGCTGCCAACCAGCTATCCAGTCACCTACCTTAAATTGTTGTCTTGGAATTGAATAGCAGCCAAAACCAAATTATCTTCAAAGCTGGATTAAGATGCACATGGATAATAAAATTCTATTAAATAAGCCTTCCCATATCAATAAATAGCTTGAAAGGAAAGAAGCAGATGAAAAATCCCTGGGAGTTTATAAAAACTTGGCAGAGATATTTGTCATTTGGGTTATGCAAGAAACTATCCTGATAATAAGTACACTGATAAAGTCCTTGTGTAGAGCATATTTTACCAGCATTTGAAAAATATGTAAAAATGTTTTTGTTTTATTTTTAACCTTTCTAAATCCAGGGACCCAGGGCCTTCAAGAAGCTATTTTTGGTGATGGTACAATGTTCTGACACCTTTTACTGAGCAAAATTGACACATCTGTTGAAATTAACATTTGTATCTCCATGGACCGACATGTCAGTAAAAAATATAAAATATCACCATGTTTCCCTGCTAACCAGCATTTGGAAACAGAGGGCTCTTCAAACCAAACTGTTCCAGTCCCCTTGAGACAGGATCCAAGTATCAACAATTTAGCACTGATCCCCATCACCTTTGAATATTCTAAGACCACAGGGTAGATAAACTCAGCTCAAACTAAATGGAATAGAAGTTTCTGTGGTAGGCCGAATCCCATCTGTTAGAATCTACATATACCTTGCATTCTTGCATACCTTGACAATCCAGCAAGTTTGCTTTGTGTCCAGATCTAGAGAAAAGAGAGGAAGAGCAGCGTAGCTGGAATATTTTCTTACATCCAATCGAGAAAAAATCCAAGGCATTGGAATCTATGCAACCTTCTTCTTGGTCGATCCATTTACATCCAGCTGTAGATGAGCAATAGGGATCCCTCATTACAGACTGGAATCACATACTAACGCTTCACTAGTTACTATACCTAAAGACGCGAGAATAATTAAACATTCATCGTGGACCTTCCTATGAGTTAGAAAATACATAAGAAAGATGTGATTAGTTCAGGGAGAGAGAGGACAGGTATATATAATTTTACAACACAGAGCAGCAGATGCCATATGGGAGAAATAAACATAAAATAATAATAGGGATTCAAAGGAAAAAAATCACATACAAAAAAGCTTAATGTAGGAGGTGGAATTTGACCTAAAAGGCAGAAAATACCAGAACATTAGAGAGTTGCTATTCAGAGAAAAGAAAAAGAAAGTCAGAAAACAAGAGCTGTGTTAGAAAAAAAAGAACAGCTGAGCTTCACTCAAACCCAGGGGACATATAGAGGGCGGAAAGAAATATGGCTTGGAAAGATGCTTGTGGACCAGGGCCACAGCATAAAGGACCTAAGGGCAAATGAAGTTTTGATTTTATCCTGCGATCTATAGGGAGCCACAAGTGGTAAAACTGGGAATATTTTAGTGTATGATTACATTTGTTTTAAAAAGATAATAATATCCAGGATTAGTGAGGGTGACAGAGGAGGGACAGAAAAAGACTAATTGGGGGGTGGGTAGTAAAGGATCGAAGAAAGAGTAGATACCGAACAGCTAGACAAGGACAGATTCAAGGGTCATTTTGATGGTAATGCTGACAGAGCTTAGTAACCTGTAAGATGTAGGCGTGAGGGTAAGAAGAAGAGCAAAGATGACCCGGTGCATAGCGCGGGTGTCAGGAAGACACTCCTCCACGGTTTTGGCATTATTTGGTGGGGAAAGCTTGAGTTTAGTTTTGTCCACATGGAGTTTAAACAAAAGAATGTAAACTTAAGACCTGTTTTTTCTCAGATATCCTTTTGAAAAATTTTGCTTTGACTGCTGAGCTCCAAAATTAGCTCTGAGCTGTCTAGCTCTGTGCTCAAGTGTTTTGTTATGGGGCGTTGGAATATCGCCTTCCTACAAGACCTGCCATTTTACTGTCCAAAATTTCATGTAACAAAAAATAGGGGGTGGTGATTTTAAAATTTTTAGTAGCTTTTTTTTTTGCCACCAGTAGTTATTTTAATTTGCATTATAACTAAAATTTGGATGCAATACCTATTGTTAATAAGATGTCTGAACAAAGAACCATAAAGTTTGGGGTTCTAACAATATATACCAAAGCCTCTGACTCTGAAAAAGATTTCAGTTGTTGTGCCATCTGCTTGGAAACTAATTAATGGTTTAAAAATAGATGAACTTTTGAAGGCAAATAACATGAAAATAATGGAAAATATTAATATAGATCTCATAAACCTACAGCATAGAAAACAGTGATGTGTTTTAGGTATTGCATTAAGGAAAAAACCAGGCTGAGAAGATGCCACTATGAAATGCTTAACACTAGGGCTGGGTGCGGTGGCTCACACCTGTAATCCCAGCACTTTGGGAGGCTGAGGTGGGCAGATCATGAGGTCAGGAGTTTCAGACCAGCCTGGCCAACATGGTGAAACCCCGTCTCTACTAAAAATACAAAAATTAGCCGGGCATGATGGTGGGCGCCTGTAATTCCAGCTACTCAGGAGGCTGAGGCAGGGAGAATTGCTTGAACCCAGGAGGTGGAGGTTGCAATGAGCCGAGATTGCGCCACTGCACTCCAGCCTGGGCGACAGAGGGAGACTCCGTCTCGGAAAAAAAAAAAAGAAAAAGAAATACTTAACATTATGTGCATAGTATAATATGCACAGCTTTAGTGCCTACAGAAGCATAGGGAAAAAATAACATGCACAGATAAGGAGGTAGCTGATTCAAAGAACAGGAAAGCAGGATGATTGGTTGCCTGCCTGCCTGCCTTCCTTCCTTTCTTCCTTCCTTCCCTCCCTCCCTCCCTCCTTCATTCCTCTTTTTTTTTTTTTTTTTTGCCGGAGTCTCACTCTGTCCCCCAGGCTGGAGTGCAGTGGCGCGATCTCGGCTCCCTGCAAGCTCTGCCTCCCGGGTTCACACCATTCTCCTGCCTCAGCCTCCCGAGTAGCTGGGACTACAGGTGCCCGCCACCACGCCCGGCTAATTTTTGTATTTTTAGTAGAGACGGGGTGTCACCGTGTTAGCCAGGATGGACTTGATCTCCTGACCTTGTGATCCGCCCGCCTCGGCCTCCCAAAGTGCTGGGATTACAGGTGTGAGCCACCGCGCCCAGCTTGGTTGGGTACTTTCATCATTCTTTTTTCAAACTTATTACTGGTGATTAATTTTTAAACAGTATCTAGTAATGTGAGCACTCGTCCTATTTATGAGGTGAAACTTCTTCTCATATCCTATACTTAATAATTTCTAAAATGTAAACATACAAATCTCTGCCGTATCTTGTCTATTCTGTCTCTGTCTTCGTTTTCTTTTTTCTTTTCTTTCTTTCTTTTTTTTTGAGACGGCCTCTCACTCTGTCGCCCAGGCTGGAGTGCAGTGGCGCAATCTCAGCTCACCGCGATCTCCGCCTCCCGGGTTCAAGCGGTTCTCGTGGCTTAGCTTCCCGAGTAGCTGGTCTCAAACTCCTGGCCTCATGTGATCCCCCCTCACCCGCCTTCCAAAGTGCTGGGATTACAGGCGTGAGCTACAGTGCCCGGCCTCTGTCTTCACTTTCACAACTAAACTTTTAAAACAAGCTACCTATACATGCAGTATCCCTTTCCACACCTTCCACTCATTCCTCAGCCCCGTGCAATGTGGCTTGCTACCCTCAAAAGGCCAGTGAGGACACGCTCACTAAGATCACCAGTGATCTAGGTGACCCTGAATCTAGCGAAGTCTTTCCCATGTTAGCTCTGTTGTTTTGAGGATTAAATGAACTAATTCATGTAATACGCTTAGTAGAGTATCTGAAATGTTCAAGATACGTTCTAAACTTCTATCTTGTATTGGTCTATCCACATCTTCTGAATATAGGTAAATCCAGCAAGTGGATCTTTTTGTCATTTAAAAAACTTGAAGTAGGCTGCGCATGGTAGTTCATGACTATAATACCAGCACTTTGGGAGGCTGAGGCAGGAGGTTCACTTGAGGCCAGGAGTTTGTGACCAGCCTGGCCAACATGGCGAGACATCGTCTCTACAAAAAATTTTAGAAATTAGGCGTGGTGGTGTGCACCTGTGGTCCCAGCTACTCTGGAGGTTGAGGAAGGAGGATCACCTAAGCCTGGGAGGTTAAGGCTGCAGTGAGCTGTGATTGCACCACGCATTCTAGGCTAGGAGACAGAGTGAGACCCTGAAAAAGAAAGAAAGAGAGAAACAGAGAGAAAGAGAAGGTGGGGGAGGGAGGGAGGGAAGGAAGGAAGGAAGGAGAAAGAAAGAGGAGGAAAGGAAGAGAGAGAGGAAGGAGAGGAGAGGAGGAGAGGACAGGGGAGGGGAGGAGAGGGGAGGGGAGGAGAAGGGAGGGGAGGGGAGGGGAGGAGAAGGGAGGGGAGGGGAGGACAAGGGAGGGGAGGGGAGGGGAGGAGAGGGGAGGGGGGAGGGGAGGGGAGGGGGGAGGGGAGGAGAGGAGAGGGGAGGAGGGGAGGGGAGGGGAGGGGAGAGGAGAGGAAAAGTCGACCGAGTGCGGTGCTTAAGCTTGTAATCCCAGCACTCTGGGAGGCTGAGGTGGGTGGATCACTTAACGTCAGGAGTTCGAGACCAGCCTGGCCAATATGGCAAAACCCCGTTTCTAATAAAAATACAAAATACAAAATTTAGCTAGGCGTCTTGCTGCATGCCTGTAATCCCAGCTACTCGGGAGGCTGAAGCAGGAGAATCACTTGAACTCAGGAGGCACAGGTTGCAGTGAGCCCAGATTGCACCACTGCACTCCAGGCTGGGCAACAGAGTGAGACTCTGTCTCAAAAAAAGAGGCCTGGCGGGGTGGCTCATACTTGTAATCCCAGCACTTTGGGAGGCCGAGGTGGGCAGATCACTTGAGGACAGGAGTTCAAGACCAGCCTGGCCAACATGGTGAAACCCCATTTCTGCTAAAAATATTAAAAAATTAGCCGGGCATGGTGGCAGGCACCTGCAATCCCAGCTACTTGGGAGGCTAAGGCAGCAGAATAGCTCAAACCCAGGAGGCAGAGGTTGTAGTGAGCCAAGATCACGCCATTGCAATCCAGCCTGGGCAACAAGAGCAAAACTCCATCTCAAACAAACCAACAAACAACAACCAAAAAGTCATCACATTTTTACTCACTTGCATTTACATAAAAAATCTAGAAGATCTCAAAAAGAAGAATACACCCTTCTATTTTAATTTTTTAAATTAACAAATAAAATTATATATTTATGGTATGTACATGCATTTTTGATTTATGTGTATACATCGTGGAATAGTTAAATCAAACTAACACATCCATCACCTCATATACTTATTTTTTCATCCTAAGAACATTTAAAATCTGCTCTTTCAGCAATTTTCAAGTATATAAAACACTGTTATTAATTTTTTTTTTTTTTTTTTTTTTTAGAGACAGGGTCTCACTCTGTCCCCCAGGCTGGAGTGCAGTGGCACAATCATAACTCACTTCAGCCTTGACCTCCTAGGCTCAAGCAACCCTCCCGCTTCAGCCTCCCAGGTAGCTGGAACTACAGGCATGTACCACCACACCTAGCTCATTTTATTTTTTATTTTTTAGAGACAGCGTCTCACCATGTTACTTAGGCTGGTCTTGAACTCCTGGCCTCAAGTGATCCTCCTACCTCGGCCTTCCAAAGTACTGGGATTACAGGGGTGAACCACTGCACCCAGCCAAAACACTGTTATTAACTATAGTCACCATATTTAACACAGATTACCCCAAGTTATTCCTTCATCTAACTAAAACTTTATGTCCTTTGACCAACATCTTTCCAACCCCAAACCCCAGCCACTGGCAACCATCATTCTACTCTTATTTTTTTTTTTTTTCAGACAGAGTATTACCCTGTCACCCAAGCTCTTTTTTTTTTTTTTTTTTTGAGATGGAGTCTCGCTCTGTTGCCCAGGCTGGAGTGCAGTGGCGTGAACTCAGCTCACTGCAAGCTCTGCCTCCCAGGTTCACACCATTCTCCTGCCTCAGCCTCCAGAGTAGCTGGGACTACAGGTGCCCATCACCACGCCTGGCTAATTTTTTTTTGTATTTTTAGTAGAGACAGGGTTTCACCATGTTAGACAGGATGGTCTTGATCTCCTGATCTCATGATCCTCCCGCCTTGGCCCCCAAAGTGCTGGGATTACAGGTGTGAGCCACCACGTCTGGCCCATTCTACTCTTTACTTCTGAGTTTGACTTTTTTAGATTCCACACATAAGTGGGGTCATGCAGTATTTGCATTTCTGTGCCTGGCTTATTCCACTTAACATA